>NC_064848.1:164956295-165296295 GCF_024139225.1 Suncus etruscus | reverse complement strand
GGGCATTTGTCTTGCATGCAGAAGGACAGTGGTTCGAATCCAGGCATCCCATATGGTTCCCTGAGTCTGCCAGGAGTGGTTTCTGAGTGGAGCCAGGAGTAATCCCTATGCGCCTCCGGGTGTGGCCCAAAAACCAAAAAAAGAGGGGGTGGGCAGAAAGATAGCACAGTGGTGGGGCATTTGCTTTGCATGTGGCCAACCTGGGAGGGACCTGGTTCGATTTCTGACATCCCATGTGGTCCCCAGCTTGCAAGGGGAAATTTCTGAGTGCAGAGCCAAGAGTAATCCCTGAGCGCCACTGGGTGTGGCCCAAAAATCAATCAATTGATCAATAAAGATTTTTTTTTAAAAGATGTGGAGAGGCTGGGGGGAGAAGGAAAAAAAAAGACTCTTAGCACTAAGTCTCAAACTTGGGTCTCTCCAAACCTCAGTTTTGAATAAAAATCAAGAAGCAATCAGTTTCAAAATATCATTCAAAATATCAATAGCATCTTTCTGTTTTGGGACATAACCAGTAACCAGGGATCAAACCCAGGCCTCCCTCATTCAAATCCTGCACTTGAGACCTTAGATCTACCTCCCCAGCTCCAGCAATTAAATTAGCAAACACAGCAGGTGGGAGGAAAGAATAAATAAATAAATTGGCAAACATAGTACAGCATGTAAGATGCTTGCCTCTTGCCTTGCATGTGACCTTCCCAGGTTTGATTTGCTTCATCCCCTTGGTCCCCTGAGCACCACCAGGAGTAATTCTTGAGCTTAGATCCAGGAGTAAACCCCGCAGCACCTCTGGGTAAAGCCACAAACAAAAACTAATTGACAAAAGTATTTCATAATTTCTGGGATAAAATGTTTCAACATTATTTTTTTCAAAATAACAAAAATACTTATTAAAAATCCTAATATCTAGAGCCAGAGTAATAGAATAGTGGATAGGGCGTTTGCCTTGCACATGGCCAACCTGGGTTCAATCCTTGGTATTCCATATGGTCCCAGGAGCAATTTCTGAGCACAGGGCCAGGAGTAACCCCTGAGCACTGCCAGGTATGGCTATAAAAATAAATAAATAAATAAATAAATAAGTAAAAACCCTAATATCTTACTTTTATTTTTTTTATTTTTTTTTTTTTAGCTGCCCAGGGGCTCAAAAATTATGCTTTCGAAATCTCTTGATGTCGATTCCGCACGCAGAGCAACCAAGCTGCCCGGCGTGTGCCAGTCACGGCAGAAGCCCTTTTTTATATCTTACTTTTATTTGGTAACAATAAATCAAAGTAGATAAATCTGTTTAGTAGTTAATATCTGGGAATTTGTTTGTTTGTTTGGGGGTCACATGTGGTGGTGTCAGATGTGACTCCTGCCTCTGCACTCAGAAATCACTCTCAGCAGGCTCAAAAGACCAATTGGGATGCCAGGAAGAAAACCTGGATCAGCCATGTGCAAGGCAAATGACCTACTTGCTCTGCTATTGCTTCGATCCATGTCTGGATTTTTTTTTTTCTATTTGTGCCACTCCTGGAAGTGTTAGGGGCTACTTCAGGTTTCGTTTCTCAAGAGTTGCACCAAGTGGTTCTCCAGGGTTACTGGCTCTGCATTCATGAATCATTCAACAGAGTGTTGGGTAGTACTGAGCATGTGGTCAAGTCCATTAAATTTTCTCTCCATCCCTGTATCAGTATTTTGGTTTTTGTTTTGTTTTGAATGATGGTTGGTTTCCTGGCTGTACTTAGTAGTCATTCCTGGAAGTGCTTCAGGACCAAGAAGCCAGGTATCAGACCCTGGCTTCCAGAATGCAAAGAATTTTTTAAATTCAAGTCCATTAAATTGTTTCTCTAGCTCCAGAATTTTGGGCTACACACAGTGGTGTCATGGTTTATTCCCAGGTCTATATTTAAGAATCTTTCCTGGCAGTGCTTAGAGGATCATATGAAATCTGCAGATAGAACCAGGTTAACTATGTGCAAGACAAGTGCTTTAACCTCTAAACTATCTCTTTGGCCCTTCCATTTTTTTTCTTATTTATAAATATTCAAGGCTTTCAAGGAATTTACATGATGAGGGCCAGAGAGATAGCATGGAGGTAAGGCGTTTGCCTTGCATGCAGAAGGTCAGCGGTTTGAATCCCGGCATCCCATATGGTCCCCTGAGCCTGCCAGGAGCAATTTCTTTCTTTTTTTTTTTTTGGTTTTTGGGCCACACCTGGTGATGCTCAGGGGTGACTCCTGGCTGTCTGCTCAGAAATAGCTCCTGGCAGGCACGGGGGACCATATGGGACACCGGGATTGGAACCAAGCACCTTTGGTCCTAGATCGGCTGCTTGCAAGGCAAATGCCACTGTGCTATCTCTCTGGGCCCCCAGGAGCGATTTCTGAGCATAGAAGACTAACCCCTGAGCACAGTAGACTAACCCCTGAGCACTGCCTGGTGTGACCCAAAAACCAAAAAAAAAAAAGAAAGAAAGGAAGGAAGAAAGAAAGAAAGAAAGAGAGAGGGGCCGGGTAGGTGGCGCTGGAGGTAAGGTGTCTGCCTTGCAAGCGCTAGCCAAGGAAGGACCGCGGTTCGATCCCCCGGCGTCCCATATGGTCCCCCCAAGCCAGGGGCGATTTCTGAGCACATAGCCAGGAGTAACCCCTGAGCATCAAACGGGTGTGGCCCAAAAACCAAAAAAAAAAAAAAGAAAGAAAGAGAGAGAGAGAAAGAAAGAAAGAAAGAAAGAAAGAAAGAAAGAAAGAGAGAGAGAGAGAAAGAAAGAAAGAAAGAAAGAAAGAAAGAAAGAAAGAAAGAAAGAAAGAAAGAAAGAAAGAAAGAAAGAAAGAAAGAAAGAAAGAAAGAAAGAAAGAAAGAAAGAGAGAGAGAGAGAAAGAAAGAAAGAAAGAAAGAAAGAAAGAAGGAAGGAAGGAAGGAAGGAAGGAAAGAGAGAGAGAGAGAAAGAAATTTACATGAAAAAGCTTGAGGTTGTAAGTTACCAAGAGAAATATGGAAAAAATAAGTAGAAATTAACCTTATAAATAATTATTGCTAAGAGGTTTACCTAAAATTTCTTATACCATTTATATCTGCTTACCCATTTATTTCCAAAGGTTGTCTGACTGATCTGTTAATTATAGTTGTAAGTTGGCTTTCAAAAGAGGTATTAATATAATGATTATTTAGATTGAGTACTCCAAAAAAATAGAGGTTTCCCAATTTAAACAGTGACTCAAACCGGTAAACCATTTTACATACTTAGAGTACAATATACACAGCTCGCACAAGATCCAGACAATTCAATCCAAGGTCTTAGCCTAAGAAAATAAGACCACTGGTACAGCAGCTGGTAGGACACTTGTCTTACTTTTATCTAATTTGGGTTCGATTCCTGCCACTCCATATGGTCCACCAAGCACCAACAGGAGTGATTCCCGAGAGCAGAGCCAGGAAGAAGCTCTGAGCACCACTGGTTGTCTCCCAAAAGCAAAAACAAGAAAAAAAAAGTTCTTTGCCACCCAACAAGTGAGAAAAGAACAGGTAATGTGCTTCTTGCTTCCTTACATATGTGAGGCCCTGATTTCCATTCCTGGAATCACACACACACACACACACACACACACACACACACACACACACACACACACACACGAGAACGTGCATGCGCGTGCTTGCACTCACATGCCAAAAATATTACAAGCAATGAAGGCTAGGATATCATGGTCTCATGGTACTTGAGTCTCAGAATAAACAGCCTCACGACTTGCCATTGCTGGACAGAAAACATGGAACAATATTCAAATCAAAGAAAAACATTGTTTTTTGGTTAGTTGCCAACGAGATGCTTTAGTGAGCATTTTACCTGATGGCAGAAACCAAAGGCCATCAAAGCTAAGCACTGCAGGATACAGAACAGGATTAAAAGAAAATTCTTACTCAGCTCTGCTTTCTTCTTCAGGGGATTGAACCAGGGTTGGCTGTGTGCAAGGCAAGTGCCCTACTTGCTGTATTATCTAATCAGCCCCTCAGCTCTGCTCTCTTTAATATGCATATTAACAGTTTTAGCTGAGTTTAGGATTTCTTGGAAACACACTAAAACCAAAAGGGAACCTGGGGAGTGAGAAGGTGTATTGGGGATTGTTTTGTTTCACAGAGGATTTAGCTACATGAATATTTCTTGCAGTTGGTAGGTAGTCAATCAACCCACTCTGTGACCATCTAATCATTCCAGATGTCTTCAACTTTGTTATTGTTTTGGTTTTGTGGTCACACTTCTAGGAGCTACTCCCAGCTAGGTGCCTGGCCTCCTGCATTATGTAAAGCACATGTACTAGCCTTCTGAGCTATCTATCTGGCCTGTGTCCTATTAACTTCTTTGAGTGGGAGCTCCACCCAGCAGTGTTCAAGGGTTACTCCTGGCTCTGTGCTCAGGGCTTATTCCTTGTGGTGTTAGGGGAACAGATACTACCAAGAACTGAACCCAGGCCTCCAGTATGGTCTGCAAAGAATGATCTCTAGATCATAGAACTATCTGCCCAGGTCTGTCCTATTATTTTGCCTTTTTTTTTTTTTTTGCTTTTTTGTTTTGTTTTGTTTTGTTTTAGGGCCATACCTGGCAGCACTCAGGGGGAGTGAAGTGTGAGGTTTTCTTCTAGACTGGTTGATGCTGGATCTTGCTCCTAGAACAGGAAAGAGATTCCCATTCTCCTATCCCCTAGGGCAGGGAAGCAATCTGGTAATATTTGCCGCAAATAATCCACACAAACAGGAGGGTAGAAAGGCGAGAAGGTTGGACGCAGAAATCCTTTGTCAGCCTGTTTTAGCAGCTCCAAAAGGCAAGAGCCTGCCACCCACACTGCCCCAAAAGATCCTGACCTTCTAACTCAACACTTATTTATTAGGATCCGAACAGCGCCCCCCACTGGAAGATCGTAGGTGGGAAAGCAAGCAGGGAAACATTGAAGAGAAGTATTATAAAGGCCTCCATATACTTAACAGGGGGTTCACACCTAGCAGTGCTCAGGGGTTACTCCTGGCTCTGTGCTCAGAAATCGCCCCTGGCAGGCTCGGGAGACCATATGGGTTTCTGGGAATTAAACTAAGGTTCATCGGGATTGGCTGTACCGCTGTGCTATATCGCTCAAGCCCCTAGCATTCAGGGTTACTCCTGTCTTTACACTTAGAAATCACTCCTGGCAGGGTCACGAGACCCTGTGGGATGCCAGGGATCAAACCCGGGTCAACTGCGTGCAAAGCAAATGCCCTACCTGCTGTGCTATCGCTCTGGCCCCTGTCCTATTATAACTTGCTGGGGCCCTATAGCAACCAACTTTGTGATTTGGCTATCAAGATTCCTTTAGCAGTAACTTTTACCTTATGCTCCATATAAATGTTAAAAAAATAGACCAAAGATCATATTAGACAAAGACTGTCCATTCTCCAAAGCTTAATGATAAGGACAGTTTATCCTCAGGTTACCCTTCCCACAATCAAAAGCTAACCTTTACTTTGCTTAGGTTTGCAGATAAAATGGAGTGTGCTTTGGGGCTGGAGAAATATAGTACAGAGGGTAGGGCATTTGATCTACTTGCACGCAAGTCGATGTCACCCCCACTAGGCCCCAAACCACCAGGAGTGATCCCTGAGTGCAGAGGCAGGAGTAAAGCCCTGAGTGCTGATGAGTGTAGGCTCCAAAACAAAACAAAGCCCCCCCCCCCAAAATAAAATGGAGTGTGCTTTAGGGAACCAGTCCATGAGGCCAATTTGGAGGCATTGGTTTTGGGAACACACCTAGTGGTGGCATCACTCCTTGGGAACCATATGGAGTGCCGGGGATCAAAACCACATGCAGGGGCCGGAGAGATAGCACAGCAGCGTTTGCCTTGCAAGCAGCCAACCCAGGACCGAAGGTGGTTGGTTCAAATCCCAGCGTTCCATATTGTACCCCGGTGCCTGCCAGGAGCTATTTCTGAGCAGATAGCCAGGAGTAACCCCTGAGCACCGCCAGGTGTGGCCCAAAAAACAAAAACAAACAAACAAACAAACAAAAAAACATGCCAGGCAAAATGTACGCACCATACTATCTCTACCACACCTGCACAAAGGAATTTTACTGTTCATTTTGGTGTCCACTGATTTGTAGTCCACCCTTTCTTTCTTTTTTTTTTTTTTTAGTCCACCCTTTCTTTCCTGGATTTTTCCTCCTTATTAAAAGCCCTCTATAATTTTTTGTTTGTTTGTTTTAGAGCAACAATCAGCAGTGCTTAAGGGTCACTTCTGGTAGTATCAGGAATCAATCAAACCTGGCTCTCTCATATATAAAGCAAACACTCCAGCCTGTCAAACCATGTCTCTGATATAATTTAAAAGAGGTGGGGGGGGGGGAGAGATAGCACAGTAGTAGGGCATTTGCCTTGCTTGCAGCCAATCCAGGACGAACGGTGGTTCAAATCCCAGCATCCCACATGGTCCCCTGAGCCTGCCAGGTGCAATTTCTGAGCACAGAGCCAGGAGTAACTCCTGAGCACTGCCGGGTATGACCCAAAAACCAAAAGAAGGAAGGGGCTCAGGGTGATAGCACAGTGACTAGGGCCTTTGCTTTGCATACCGCCAACCTGGGTTTGATCCCAGGTATTTCATATGGCCCCCAGAGCCTGCAAGGAGTGATTTCTGAATGAAGAGCTAGGAGTAATCCCTGAGCGCAACTGAGTGGGACCCAAAAAAACAAAACAACAACAACAACAACAAAAACAAAAACAAAAACCCCATAAGAACAACGCTTGTGACTGCAGACAAGATAGTTCTTAGAAGACATGAGTGGACCAACTTTCAAAGTGCTAGATATCTGCCAATAAATATCTTTTTTTTTTTTTTTTTTTGGTTTTAAACCACAATCTGCAGTGCTCGGAGCTTACTGCTGGCTCTGTTCTCAAGGATATTTCTGTCAGGCCTTTGAGGACTATATGGGATGCAAAATTGAACCTGATTGCAAGGCAAACCCCCTACCCTTTTTTTTCTTTTGTGTGTAGAGGGTTATTTTGTTCTTGGATTACAACCAACAGTGTTCATGGTTCTGTTTTTAGAGATCATTTCTGGTAAAATTTGGGGACCAAAATAAGGATCACTAAAGTTGACTGCATGCAAGGCAATTGTCCTAAACACTGTACTATCACACCAATCCCCCTAAACTTTTTTCAGGGTTACTCCTCTCTGCGCTGAGGGGTCACTCCTGGCTATGCTCAGGGGATCATATTGGATACCAGAGATAGAACTCAGGTCGACCTCTTGCAAGGCAAACATGCACAGCAAATCCACTGTGCTATTGCACTGGCTCTTTACAGGGGTCTCTTTACCCTGATGGGCTGTCCCCTTTCCTTCCTAAGCTGACACTGGTTGCCTCTCATAGCAATGTGGGCAGGTTAGAGAAACAGAGTAGGGTAAGCCAATCAACCATGTGACCACCACCTTTGTGTCTGAATAGGGACTGTCACCTTGGGTGCACACCCAAGAGACTTCCTTCCTCTGTGTCTGGGTTCTATTTCCTTTTGGACTTGGAGCAATTTTTTAAGAATTCTCTAGGAGTGGGATTAACTGTGAACATTTATCCAAATCTGTCACCCCACCTCCATCTTCCTGCGTAACTTTACCTGATGGTAAGATCTGCCCATTTCTAGGAGGGGTCTTTGGTAGGTAACAAAAGGATTGCCTGAGGGGTTTAAAGGGATTGAGAGAGATTCAGGAAGAAGCAGGATGGAGAAAGAAGAGACAGGTTGAATGCAAGGCTGATTATGGAGCCAGTGTAAAAGGTTATGATTGAAGTCACACCTGTTGGCTAGGGCCTTGAATAAAGCTTCATGTCTCCTGAAACCTGACAGTTTGTGGATCACTTCCTCGAGGCTACCCTGAACCCTCAGACCCGCCGCTAGAAGGAAGGGGTCGCAGGTGCGTGATCCGGGCTGACAAAGAAAGGCCTCTCACCATTCCTCCATCTCACCATCATCCACAACCATCCAGAACTCAATAATTAATACCTTTTTTTACATAATGGTGCCCAACGTGGAGCTAGAACCCACGACCCTGAGATTAAGAAGAGTTTCAAGTTCTACTGACTGAGCTAGCCGGGTTTATATCCTGAAGCGCTTTTTGTTGATTCAGCTGAATTTTTCTTTTGCTCTATTTTGGATCCTTTCCATCAGCATTTTAGTTAAACACATTTTTTTTGTTAAGTATGATTGAGTGTGGTGGCCATGATTTTTGTGAATTCTGTATTTGTGTTCTTGTTACGTGTCTGTCCTTTTTGTATATTTTGTATATAGTTCTGTTTTCTAAATTTTATCTTCCCCGATTAATTCTTTCTTCCTTATCCTTCCGTCTCTCCCCCTAGTCCTTAACATTTAATTTTCAGGAATCCTTTGATCTGTGCAAATCATCTCCCTCACCTGAAACTACAAACCTTCTGATTTCGGCCTGAGGAAGAAATCCTTGGCTTTGGAGTTTTGTATCCTGTACCAAGCTGTGATCCACTTTTCCAGACTCTTCAAGTGTCTTTGGTTGAACTTTCAGAGTCTCCAGACCCCTCATCTTTACAGATTTGGCATTGGACTCTGTAGAAAATTCACCTTTTCTTATGGCTGTAATCCTATGAATTTATATTTGATATTAGACTTCTTTTGACTATTGTAATTAATGTTCTTCCCCATTTTAATGTTTAATTTTAAGAATTGATGTTATGTTACTTTAGGGTTTTTCTTTCTTAACTTTAGGTTAGTGGGTTGGATATTGCTATCAATAATTTCCTAAATGGGGGGGCCAGAGAGATAGCATGGAGATAAGGCATTTGCCTTTCACGCAGAAGGTCATTGGTTCGAATTCTGGCATCCCATATGGCCACCACCATCACCACCACCACCGAGCCTGTCAGGAGCAATTTCTGAGCGTGGAGCCAGGAATAACCCCTGAGCATTGCCGGGTGTGACCCCAAAACCAAAAAAAAAATTTGTTTTTTGTTTTTTTTTGTTTTTGGGCCACACCCGGTGGCGCTCAGGGGTTACTCCTGGCTGTCTGCTCAGAAATAGCTCCTGGCAGGCAAAGGGGACTATATGGGACACCGGGATTCGAACCAACCACCTTAGGTCCTGGATCAGCTGCTTGCAAGGCAAACACTGCTGTGCTATCTCTCTGGGCCCTCCTAAGTGAAATTTTTTTTGTTCTTGTGGGTGCCCTTCCTGCAGGGACACCAGTTAATATGTGGTTATTCTTTCTTGGAGGGAGACACAAACACAAAGACACAAAGACAGGCATGACGACAGACAAAGACAGACACAGAGACAGACAAAAGTGGGAAAAGGATTTCAGCCAAGACTGAACCCAATTCCAATTTATTGAAACTCAAGGCCCGGCTTATATATTTTTTGTGGGCATAGTTCTGCTCATACCTATAGAACAGGCGTAACAGGATCCATTAGCAAATGAGATGGAATGTGCTGATAATGAGATCTGTCTCTACTAGGTCAGGATGAACTGATAATGCAACCTATCTCCGGCAGGTGTGGTATACAAGTAAGGTGACCTTAAATGTTTTACATTTAATTCCTGAGTTTACCTGCTTTGAGCAAAGTCACAAGTATTTTTTTAACTAAGTATTCTGCCTGACCTAAGAAGCTCCCTACATGTTCTCACGGTTTTTTTGTGTGGGCGCATCATAGGAAAAATATAGTAGGTTCAAAAGGAGGTTCTCTCCTTTTTGGATGGAACCTCAAGGTTTTTTTTTTTATCTACACAGGAGGTTCTCAGCCTTAAACATTTTGTTTTGGTTTGTGACTTAAGCTCCCATCCATAAATAATTGGCCATACTTTGTACATCAATTTCGGACCTCATATGGACTTCTGCCTTCACCAAGAACTTGGATTAAGTTCAGATACCTATTGGTCATCATTACAGTTGCCCCACTCACTGAGTATGGGGATGTGCCTCCTCCTCCAAAGTAGGGGGCTAATTCAATGCCCCCAAATATGGGCTTTCTGGTCAGCCTGGACATGAATGGAAAATGTGCTTCATCCCACCTGCTACGCAACCTTTCTAGCATCTCTTCGAAGGATCTCTGTCTCCGGATTACAACTGGGTTTTTCGATTGCCTCAAGAGCTCCCCATCGCCTACTAGACCTTTGATCATTGAATTTTGGATACTCCACTTGTTCTTCCAAGGAAGAACTTTTTTGGAATTACTCATCTTGTACGTCATATATCCATCATCTCTGAAGCTTGTAATTGATTCCTTGACACATGTTTCTGGTTTTGGACACCCTGTGTGTAGGTTAGAAATTTTTTACTTTTCCCTGTGATGCACTTATGCAAACAGTCGCTATTTTCTTTTTTCTTTTTTAGTCGCTATTTTCTTATTACTTAGTTGTTCCTTCTATAATTATAGGAAATGTTACTTACTTTGTATTTTATTATTGTTGCTTTACTAAAGAAGGGAGAATTGTTATACATGAAAGCATTTCCATAAGATTATCTCTGTCTATTGTCCCACCTACTACCTTCCAGGTGGAGAGCTGTTGAGAGCCTAATAAATAGTTTGGAAGCGAGGTGCTTGGGGTCTTTTGGGACAGTTTACTAGCTGGCTCAAGGTGTTTTTGTAGCTGGTAGTAGGCTGACAAAGGACTCTGCATTCGAGCTTCTTACCCTTTTACCTTCCTGTCTGTGTAGATTATTTTCTGTGAAAATTATTACCAAGATATCTTCCCCTTCCAAGGGCATAGGGGAATGGGAATCAATTTCTCATTCTGAAAGCTCTTTGAGGATCCATCAATAACCAGTCAAGGAGTAAATGGGACCCAACACAAATCCATCAATCAATTCCTATATGTGGTGGCTTCTATGTGTTATTTTCCAGAATAAAAAGTGCAGAGAAAGGAAAATTCTTGCTTAAAAGGTGATTCAACACCTTGTGAGAACTCTGAATGCTTGAAGCCAGGTAAGAGTCTGAAATAGAAACCATCATGTTCAGATCTTAGATATTAGATAACAAATAGGACAAGTTGAGTTGTTAGAGATCAAAGCAATATGTAAACTACTAGTTATAGGACCTATAGAGGAACCCATAGCTAGAAAAGTTTGTGTTCATGGGGCCAAAGAGATAGCACAGTGGTAGGTATGTAAGCTGCCAACCCAGGACGAATGGTGGTTCAAATCTTGGCATCCCATATGGTTCCCTCTGCCTGCCAGGAGCAATTTCTGAGCACAGAGCTAGGAGTAACCCGAGTGCCTCCAGGTGTGACCCAAAAACCAAAAAAAGAAAAAAGAAAAAGAAAAAGGTTGTATTCTAGTGGCCAGAGAGATAGCATGGGGGTAGGGCGTTTGTCTTGCATGCAGAAGGACGGTGGTTCGAATCCCGGCATCCCATTTGGTCCCCCAAGCCTGCCAGGAGTGATTTCTGAGTGTAGAGCCAGGAGTAACCCTGAGCGCTGCTGGGTGTGACCCCCCAAAAAAAAGTTTGTGTTCTACTACTTATTCAATGATTTCCCATGCTTTTGGGAGAGATTGGGTAGATCTTTCATTTATGTGCTGTATTTTGTACATGTTAAATGACATATATTTTTTATTTTAGGATTTATGTCTGTAAAACTGAAGTTTTGTGTAGGCATCTTCTTTTTTTTTTGGGGGGGGTGTTTTTTAAGCTAAACTCAGCTAAACTCAGTGGCACTTCTGGATTACTTCTGGCTCTGCACTCAGAAACTGCTCCTGGCAGACCGGAGCACCAAATAGGATACTGGGGAATCAAACCTGGGTCAGTCACATGCAATATAATTGCCCTACCTGCTGTGCTATTGCTCTGCCCCCCAGGCATTTTCTTTTACATTTGTTTTATCTTTATCTGTTTTAGGACATAGGCTTTGTGTTTCCTGTTGTTACTAAGAAAAAAAATCAATAGCAGTTAATATTGGTATAGTTGACAGTGACTCTAGGCGCCAAGAAATCTAAGGCTTAGATAAAACTGTACCTCATGTGGCTGGAGAGATAACACAGCAGTAAGGCATTTGCCTTGCATGCAGCCAATTCAGGAGGGACAGTGGTTCAAATCCCTGCATCCCTTATGGTGTCCCATGCCTGCTAGGAGCAATTTCTGAGAGCAGAGTAACTCTTGAGTGCCGCCGGGTGTGACCCAAACACCAAAAAATAAAATAAAATAAAATAATAAATAAATAAGCAAAACCAAAAACAAAACTGTACCACATTGAGGAACTGAAAAGATGGCTCAAAGTGCACATACTTTTCATGTAGAAGGACTGAGTTTGAACCCTGGCATGACATGGTCCTCAGAGCACCTCCAAAAGTGATCCTCAAGCACCAAACAAGGAGTAGATCCCAGCATGGCTGGGTGATTCCCCAAAACCAAGCAAACAAGACCAAACCACATTTATGTCTTAGTTATTTCCTGATAGCTGCCACATCTTTGTGTAAACCAGAAGATTCTCTAGGACCTAACTCCTCCATATTCACCTGCTGGCTGTTGTCCATAAAGCTTTCTCTACCACTTCATGTGCCTGAACTGATTGACCCAGGCCTAAATGTGGGACTAGACCTTAGTGGCTATAGTGGGAGATACAGTCAGTCACTTAGCGAGCCATCAGTTCCATGCACAGTCCACAAGAGTCCAGCTCCAGCAGAGGATGTATCTCCAAACTTCCACTGAGTTGTCTGTCAGGAAAACAACTACAGATGACTTTGCTCCTTTCAGACCTAGTCCAGCCTCTGAATTAGTCCCTTTTAGTTCACAGTTCTCCTCTCCCACTTTTTTTGGGTGGGGAGTCACCGGCAGGAGCTCAGGGGTTACTCCTGGCACTAAGCTCAGAAATCGCTCCTGGCAGGCTCGGGGAACCATATGGGATGCCGGGATTTGAACCATCATCCTTCTGCATGCAAGGTAAACACCCTAGCTCCATGCTATCTCTCCAGCCCCACCTCTCCCACTTTTTTTTATGCGTAAAAGTGAAGTCACACCTGAGGATGTTCAGGGGCTACTCCTGACTGGGTATTCCAGGGTCACTCCCAGTGATACTCCAGTGACTGACTATATGGTTTCTGAGAACAAACCTGGGGTCCTCACATGGTAATTAGGATTCTTGGATATCTTTCTCTCTCTATCTCTCTCACCATTCTAGAAACTACAGGGCCTAAAAAAAGTTTTTTTTTCCTTCACTTCTGATTTCCCAGAGGTGCTCCCACCTACCCTTAGCAGGTTGCCTAGCACATAAGGGATGGTCAAATGCAAGAGTAAGTGATAAGGAAGAAAGGCAGGCCCTACCAGTGCCTTTCACCAGCAATAAAACAGACCCAGACAGGAGGTGTGATTGCCTTCTGGCCCAGTGCTTTCTGTTCCAGTTCCTATAGAATCACCCAGGAATGTTGTGTCACACCCATGAGTCTCCCTGGGTCTCTACAGATCATTGGTCCAGGATATTAAAATCAGACTCTAACCTCAGAAACCAGCTGTGTTTATAGGAAAAGCCACTAAAGAAGGCATGGAGCTGGCAGCAGTAAGTCCATACAATGTACCAGACCTGTTCATCCATAGCTTTAATTTGAAGAAGGGGCCAGAGTGACAGTACAGTGGGTGCTTGCCTTGCTGAAGCTGACTCAAGTTCCATCTTCAGCATTCCATAAGGTCCCCTGAGCACCCCACCCCCAGGAGTGATCTCCGGGTGTGAAGCCAGGAGTTCAGTTGTTACTGAACCCTATTAGGAGTAACCCCTGAGCAACCCAAGGATAGCTCCCAAGCGAAACAAAAACAAGAGAAGTAAATTAAAGAAGGTTTTAGCAGCACTTCCATCTTAGAAATGAAGAAACTGTGATACAGGCAACTGCATGGTACTTTCCATAGTGGCAGAACCTGGATAATGAGGTGGAAACAACAGAACTTCAGGCTGTGCTCTTAAAAAAATTTTTTTTTAAATGTAAGTAGCATTGATTTAAAACGTCATTATGTGGGTCAGCAGATATGGCATTTGCCTTACATGCAGATGAGCAAATTCAATACCCAGCATCCCATATGACCCTCCCACCCCCATCAGGAATGACGTTTTTTGTTTTGTTTTGTTTTGTTGGTTTTTGGGCCACACCCGTGATGCTCAAAGGTTACTCCTGGCTATGCGTTCAGAAGTCGCTCCTGGCTTGGGGGACCATATGGGACACGGGGGGATCGAACCTCGGTCCATCCAAGGCTAGCGCAGGCAAGGCAGGCTTACCTCTAGTGCCACCTCCTGGCCCCAGGAATGACCCTTAAGCACATGTGAGAGCCCAGAACACCTGCGGGTGTGATCCAAAAAGCAAAAAACTAAAACAAAACTACATGTCGCTTTGTGTCCCTTAATATTTCAATCTACTACAGATCATATGTATTGCCATAATCCGAATGGGCTAGAAGCCACATGGTCTAGGTGGGTAGCAGGCTCCATCATGCAGAATCAATCGGGTCATCACACTTCATAACTTTTGCACCGTGAATAGCAGGGAAGGACTCCGCAGAGCAGGCCAACAATGTTATTCTTCAGCTCCGTAACGGGGTGCGTTTTTGACCTGGGCAAGCACTGTCATAACAAGCTAAGCCCCGTGTTTATGTCTCTGTATGTCTCTGGAGCTTAAAGTTGCTGTGTCCTGCTTCAAACCCCGCTTCGAAAAGCTATGATTAAAGAAAAACAAAAACAAAACAAAACAAAAAGAAAGAAAGAAAGAAAGAAAAGAAAGAAAGAAAGAAAGAAGAAAGAAAGAAAGAAAGAAAGACAGACAGACAGAAAGAAAGAAAGAAAGAAAGAGAAAGAAAGAAAGAAAGAAAGAAAGAAAGAAAGAAAGAAAGAAAGAAAGAAAGAAAGAAAGAAAGAAAGAAAGAAAGAAAGAAAGAAAGAAAGAAAGAAAGAAAGAAAGAAAGAAAGAAAGAAAGAAAGAAAGAAAGAAAGAAAGAAAGAAAGAAAGAAAGAAAAGCTATGATTGCAAAACGTGCTCATTGGAGCCATTCATCCAGACATCACCTCTGATGAAAAAAATCAGCTCAGATTATTTTATATATTTTTGTTTAGCAGGTTAAAGTTTTTTTTAAATAAAGATATTATTTACAGTTGCGCGGGGGGGGGGGCGCGAAAAATGTTTTCTTCTTCCAAGGGGGGCATGACAGAAAATAATTGAGAACCAATGCGCCAGGATAAATAAGCCCCAGAACCAAGTGATCTTCCAAGCGGGACCATTACTTGCTCTGGGCCCTGGAGCCCCATCTGCAGAACGGAAATGTCTCCAGAGGGCTCGGCCAGGTATGTAGTAGGAACTTTGGGTGAAGAAGGCCCCCCCAGCGGAGAGCCCAATAGCAGGAAGCGATCGATGGCTGTTAATGATTTCTCTGCCTGGGACTGAGTGTCGTGGGGCTGCGGGGCGGTCCTGTAGCCGTAGGCAGGCGAGGTCACTCCGTGGGGCGGGGAGACGGGGCCTTGAACCGCCCCTGCAGGCCAGGCCTTGGTGTCGAGGAGGGGCCGGACTGTCCAGGCCCCGCCCCGGCCCGCCCAGCAGGCCTTCAAGAGGGAGCCGGGGCGCAGACGCTGCGCTGTCTTCCGACTCCCCCGGATCCAGGCGCTCGGGCACTTGCATGGAGGGGCCCGCGGCTTCCCCCGGGCCCCGCGTCCCCAGGGCGGTGTCCCGCGTGCTGTGGCAGGGCCCCGTGGAGCCGCTCGTCTTCCTCGCCAACTTCGCCTTGGTCCTGCAGGGCCCGCTCACCACGCGGTACCTCTGGCACCGCTTCAGTGACGACCTGGGCTACAATGGCACCCGCGACCGGGGCAGCTGCAGCAACCAGAGCTCGGACCCCACGCAGCAGGTTGCGGGGTCGGGGGAATGGTGGGCTGGCGGGGAAGCGGCCTGGTGGGTGGGCCCAGAACTAAAGGCCCTGGGGACCCGCGGAGGGATTGGGGGCCTCCCCTAAGGGGCCTAGGGATATTGGGAGGTGGGTAGGGCCACTCGGAATCCGAGAATCTGAGCCAGTGTTTGATGGGGGTCGGGGGGAGTTGGGGGGGTGTCCCTAAAGTTGCCCTAGATCAGGACCCTGTGTCCCTTTTGGCTGAGAAATGCAGCAGGGGTGAACGCTGCCAGAAATAACTCGGATGCATGAAACTGCTGGTTGGGTTGGAGTTAAATTTTGGCTACTGAACTTTCAGAAAGTTTTTTTATTGTGCCAAACTTTTTTTTTTTTCTCCTATAGCCTCCCATTCAGTTATGCAACCTCATAATGGTTCTCCACACACAGTGTGAGAAGCTAAGGCAGTGTGGGATTCCAAGAGGTAGTACATAGTTAAAGCATTTATCATGCACACAGCTGACACATCCCACTGCTATCCCCATCCTCAAGGGGTATGACCCCTATCTAGTATCATCTCAATCTCTCTCTCTCTCTTTCTGTCACACACACACACACACACACACACACACACACACACACACACACACAAATCTAGGTAGGTTTACATTCAGAAAAGCCTTAAGGACTTAGGCCATAGACAAAGTTAGGATACGGGTTATTGAACCGTTTTCATGAAACACCCCTAGTGTTAACTTTAGAGAATACTTATACCAAGATTCTCTATGTTGAGGGCTCCAGAGAAAGTGTCTCTGTCCCAGAATGGTTGTGATTCGCAGGATGGGCAACTTAGAGGGAGTTCCTACTATCCCCTCATCAAACTTTTGTACCTGCAGAAAGTGGAGACCCTTACCTCCCACTGGACCCTCTACATGAATCTGGGCGGCTTCCTCGTGGGGCTCTTCACCTCCACGCTGCTGGGTGCCTGGAGTGACCGTGTGGGGCGCCGCCCACTGCTCATACTGGCTTCCTTTGGCCTGCTGCTTCAGGCCCTGCTGTCCATCCTGGTGGTGCTGCTGCAGCTCCATGTTGGCTACTTGGTGCTGGGCCGCATCATTTGTGCCCTTCTTGGTGACTTCGGTGGCCTCCTGGCTGCTAGCTTCGCCTCCGTGGCTGATGTCAGCTCCAGCCGCACCCGCACCATTCGCATGGCCCTGATGGAAGCGTGCATCGGGGTGGCCGGGATGCTTGCAAGCCTGCTTGGAGGCCATGGGTTCAAGGCACAGGATTATGCCAACCCCTTCTGGCTTGCCTTGGCCTTGCTGATTGTAATGACTCTCTATGCAGCATTCTGCTTTGCTGAGACAGTGAAGGAGCCCACACCAGCCCGGCTTTTCACACTCGATCACCACCGATCCATTGTCCATCTATACATGACTCCAGCCCCCAGCAAGTCCAGGAAGCACTTGGCCCTGTACTCACTGGCCATCTTTGTGGTGATCACGGTGCACTTTGGTGCACAAGACATCCTGACCGTATATGAGCTGAGTGCACCCCTTTGCTGGGACTCCATGCTGATTGGTTATGGTTCTGCGGCACATCATGTCACCTACCTCACCAGCCTGGCGGGCCTGCGACTTCTTCAGTGCTTCCTGGCTGACACCTGGATAGCTGAAATTGGCCTGACCTTCAACATCTTGGGGATGGTGGTCTTTGCTTTTGCCACAATCACTCCCCTCATGTTCACAGGTAAAGTGTGAGCTCGGAAACTATTGGAGCTAACCACTTGCTGCCCATGCATGGGGTTTGTGCCTTTACCTTTGGGAATATCATTATACAGTCTGCACTGGAGGACAATCCATTAAAACCCTCATAAAGAGGCTGGAGTGGTGGCGCAAGTGGTAAGGCATCTACCTTGCCTGCACTAGCCTAGGATGGACCTCGGTTCGATCCTCCAGCATCCCATATGGTCCCCCAAGCCAGGAACAATTTCTGAGTGCATAGCCAGGAGTAAACCCTGAGCGTCACCCTCATAAAAATGCCATCTTTGAGGACAGAGTGGTAGTATAGCAGGTAGATAAGGTGCTTGCCTCACATGTGGCTGACCCCAGTTTAATCCCCTGCACCCTATATGACCACTGCTAAGAGTGATCCCTGAGTACAGAGCCTTGAGCACTGTCAGGTGTGGTCCAACAACAAAGCTGCCTGTTACAGAGAAAATATGGACCTTCTATAGTCAAAGTCATTAATCTGCATTATCACTCATACATATTAGTAAGAGAGCAAAAGACACAAGTATGGCTCATACACTAATAGCTTCACTCCTTGGCCTTCCCTACTGTGTGTTCAGGATGTCCTTAAGCAAAGTCCGTGTCATTAATGCCTAATACTTTTCGATAAGCATGTAGGACCTCCCTCAAATATCCTTGGTCAGCTTCTTTTTGTTTATTTCCTGTTTGTTTTTGGTTTGGGGGCCGCACTGGCAGGCTTACCTCTAACTTTACTCAGAGATCACTTCTGGCAGTAACAAGGATCAAACCTGAGTTGGTTGCATATTAAAGGTCTTAAACTCTGTACTATCTCTCCAGTGGAGTTTTGACAGTACCCATCTTCTCAAACCACAGCTCTCAAATCCCTGCTTGCTTTTAGTTCTTCATTTTCTTTGATGGGAAGAGGGAGGGGTATGGGGTAGAGAGAATATAATAAAGTTAACAATTTTTTTTTTGCCTTTGGGCCACACCCAGCAGTACTGAGCTTCCTCTTGTCCTGAGATCAGGCTGGGTTGGGGGACCATAGGAGGTACTGGAGATTGTAGCCAGGTCAGCCCTGTGCAAGTCAAGTACCCTACCTGAAATACTCTCTTATGCCCCCCCAAATTACAGATTTCTTAACTGCTTCCTTGGATAGAGAAGCTGAAAGGGACCCTTCTATACTTCCAGGCAAACCACCACTCCCAATAGACACAGCTAAGGTGTAAGCAGAGCTGAGGTCTCATTGCAGATGCCCAGAGGGGCCTGACTGTCTCCCTTCCTATTTCCAGTGTCAGTGGGCCTACCATGGCCCTCTCTTTCTCTCAATCACCTACCTCCAGGCTTATGTTGCCACCTCTTCTGCCTCCTTGCTGTCTGGGTCGGCTCTGCCCCCACTTCCCTCCCTCCCAAATGGGCTCTTGTGTTGGTATGGAAGGCCTGACCATCTGACATCCCCCCAATACAAGTTCCTGAGCTTAATCCCTTCTATAGAGTTCTTTTGTGAATAAGGCAATGTTTTTAGGGTATAGGGACTCAGAATTGATATACTGAGGGTACAAGACACTCTAGCCTGCTTCATCCCAGACCATGCTATGAGGAAGTCTTCATTACCTTTTTATAGACAGGTAGTCCCCAGGAAGGGAGGGACTAGAGTGTCCATAGCCTCAGTGATGGTGACAGATTTTGTATTTTTTGTTGTTTGGGGAGGTGTTGTTTTTCTTTTTTTGGTTTTTGGGTCAAACCCCGCAGCGCTCAGGGGTCACTTCTGGCTCCAGGCTCAGAAATCGCTCCTGACAGGCTCGGGGGACCATATGGGATTTGAACCACCACCTTCTGCACATAAGGCAAAAGTCTTATCTCCATGCTATCTCTCCAGCCCCAGGGTATTTTTTTATGAGCCTCACCTGGCAGTGCTCAGGGTTTATTTACTCCTGGCTTTGCACTCAGGGTTCACTCCTGGCAATGTTTGGGGAACCATATAAGATGCCAGGAATCGAACCTGGTCAACCATGTGTAAGGCAAACCCATCCCCACTCTGGCCCTGATGGTGGCCATCATCATTGAACTCAAGGCTGTCTCCCAAGCCCAGGCTAATTTTCTGTAACCCACTGACAAAGGGCTTAGTGTGTGAGTGACAAGACATGATGGTGGGAACAAATCTGTTTTATGACAAGTGGGGGCCTTGCAGAGGGTGATCTCCATTCTCCTGGGTCATTATCTCCTTGCTTCCTGAGTCCACCTGGAGAACAACTCACAGAATGCACAGGATCTCCAGTCTCTCAGCCCCATTTCATCCCCATTTCCCTAAGGTTTTGTTTTCTTCCCACAGGTTATGGGCTCCTCTTCCTGTCCTTGGTCATCACACCAATTATGCGGGCGAAACTCTCCAAGATGGTGAGCAAGTCAGACCACGGTGAGTGTCAGGAGTGATGTGGTGGGCCGGAGAGATAGCATGGAGGTAAGGCGTTTGCCTTTCATGCAGAAGGTCATCGGTTCGAATCCCGGCGTCCCATATGGTCCCCTGTGCCTGCCAGGAGCAATTTCTGAGCACGGAGCCAGGAAAAACCCCTGAGCACTGCCGGGTGTGACCCAAAAACCACAAAAAAAAAAAGGAGTGATGTGGTGATTGGGTTCCTCATGCTCAGGGCAGTGGGCAGTTTTGAGCCAGGCCAGCCCTTCCCACCATGGAGAAGAAAGTGGCCACAACAGGTGCATGGCCATCAGAATGCCCATGTTAGATCTGTACATTCCAGCTGGACGTTGCTATTGGCGGAGCCTGATTTTGCTTTTCTGGCTCACACAAGCGAAGACTTCTGCTCTCCAGGCAGCGCTTTTTCCATCTGTGAGATGGATATGATGAGGCTGGTGTTCCCTGCTATCATGGTCCTCTATGTTTATAAGCCTGGGAAATAGGAGTAACCTTGGGGTGTAGGTTCATTACACTGGCAGAAGAAGCAGAGTGCCAGGGGCCGGGGAAATAGCACAGCGATAGGGCATTTGCCTTGTACACGGCCAATCAGGGACAGACCCGGGTTCAATTCCAGGCATCCCAAAGGGTCCCCCAAGCCCTCCAGGAGCAATTTCTGAGTGCAGAGCCAAGAGTAACCCCTGAGAGCCTCTGGGTGTGGCTGCAAAACCAAAACCAAAACAAACAAGCAAAAAAAGAATCAGAATGCCAGTGTACTAGCACTGACTGTATGCAAACCCAGGTTTGCCTTTTTAAAATTATTATTATTGGGTGGAGGGCATGGGCCATACTTAGTGAGTCTCTGGGCCTATAGCTGACTCTCTGCTCAGGGATTACTCCTGTCAGTGCTCCAGGGTCCATATGAGGTGTCGGTGATCAAATTGGGGTCAGCGTCATGCAAGGCAAGTGCCCAAGCCCCTGTACCATCTTGCTGGCCTTTCCTTTCTTCAGGCAGTAACCCTAGGGATCCAGACTTTAGTTCTGTGTTTGTCACCCATTCACCCATGGGCTGTTTGTGAACAGTCACTTTTCTGCTTTTCCTCATCTATAATATGGTTGATCTCTCTCTCCTTCTCCCTCCCTCCTTCCCTCTCCCACTCTTTTTACTCTCCCTCAACCTCCCTCTCTGCCCTGATAGCCCATCATGGGTTCTGTTGTCTTTGGGATCCTTGTATCTTGAGTCATTCAGTTATAGAAGCAGGAGAAAAGAACAAATAGCAGCACTTATTATCTAGTTACTTCCCAAGGGTCTGGCCCTTTGGTTGGTTCTGTACATGCCAGCTAACGTTGCTAAGAACTTCTAAAATAGAAACTGTCTTGGCCAGAGTGATAGAACAGCAGTAGGGCTTTTGCCTTGCATGGAGCTGACCCAGGACAGACCTGGGTTATATTCCCACCATTCCATATAGTCCCCTGAGCCTGTCAGGAGTGATTTCTGAGTGCAGAGCCAGGATAACCCTGAGTGCAACCAGATGTGGCCTAAACAAAAAGAAAAGAAAAGAAAAAGAAACTCTTTATTTAGCATAACAAGGAGAGAAACCTAAAGGATCAGCCATCACTGATGGCTAGTTAAGTGTTAGAATGGGTATTAACCTGGCAATTAATCCCAAACGGGGTATTCCACAGCAGATAAACCAAAAACCTATTAGGATTTTTTTTTTTGGGTCACGCCCAGCAGCGCTCAGGGGTTCCTCCTGGCTCTATGCTCAGAAATCGCTCCTGGCAGGCTCGGGGGACCATATGGGATGCTGGGATTCGAACCACCATTTTCTGCATGCAAGGTAATTGCCCTACCTCCATGCTGTCTCTCCGGTCCCCCTATTAGGATTTTTGTTTGTTTGGGGCCATACCTACTAGTGCTCAGAGACTCCTCCTGACTTGATGTTGGGATTCACTATCAGTGTTGCATGAGGTGCTGAGTAGCATGGGGAACCATGGGGTGCTGAGCATTGAATCCAGACCTCCCACATGCAAAACCATGCTCTTTCCCTCTGTGCTAGTTCTCCAACCTAATATTGTAATGTCCATTGAATAGCAGCTAACTTGCTTGCTTTGGTCTCTCTTTTCTCCCTTCTCGTTTTCTGTTTTTCTCTCACTTGTTTTTATTTATTTGTTTGTTTGTGTTTTATTCTGACCTCCCCCATGGTGCAGGGGGCCACCAGAGCTATATATCTAATGATGCTTGGGAGTCCATGATGTACCCGGGATTAAACCCTGTGGCTTCCGGATCTTTGTTCCAGCCCCTCTCATTACCTCCCCAACTTCTAGCCATCACTCATAAGTCCCACAAGCCAGGAGTGTTCCATTCCTGATCCCCAGCACCTCACAGCAGGTGCTGCAGTACTATTTACAGGTAAGGAAGGTAAGGTTCGGGGAGGGTAGGTAGCATGGCCACACAATTGTGAAGTGATGGTACAGGATTTGAACCTGGATCTTTTCCACTTCAGCATGTTGGTTTCTTCACAGGTGCTCTCTTTTCGGCTGTGGCCTGTGTGAATGGCTTGGCCATGCTGATGGCCTCCGGCATTTTCAACTCGCTCTACCCAGCCACCCTGAACTTCATGAAGGGCTTTCCCTTCCTCCTAGGAGCTGGCCTTCTCGTCATCCCAGCTGTTCTGATTGGGTAATGTGGATCTCTGAACTTCAGCTCATAAAGGAACCCTTCTCCCCTAAAGAAATCCTCACTCCCACCTCCCCAGACCCCCGTCCTGGCCTTATCACACCTCTCTTCTTGCAAACAGTTGCTGACCCTCTGTGAGCCATTTCCCAGGGGAAGCAAAGGACTGAGTGTAGGAAGAAGCAAACCTACACTGTCTCTTTTAGACGCCTCCACTTACCTCCAGCCCCTCAGTCCTATGTGCTCCATCTGACAGATGGAATACTGGAGGCAGAAATGGAAAACTCCTTCTTAGCTATGGCTGCTGGCATAGGGTTAGGCCAGACCCCTGACTTCTCCCCATAGCCTTAGAGTCATTTGGTAGAACTGTCTCTGAGCCCCATCTTTTTTTTTTGTTTGTTTTTTGGGGGGCCACACCCGTTTGTTGCTCAGGGGTTACTCCTGGCTAAGTGCTCAGAAATTGCCCCTGGTTTGGGGGGACCATATGGGACGCTGGGGGATCGAACCGTGGTCCTTCCTTGGCTAGCATTTGCAAGGCAGACACCTTACCTCTAGCGCCACCTCTCTAGCCCCGAGCCCCATCTTGTACCTTTCTCCACCCTAGAAAAGCCGTGTCACTTCCTAAGGAGTAGAGGGTGTCATCCCTATTCCACACTATGTTATATCTGAACTCTCTCTTTGCTCTCTTATAGGATTCTGGAAAAGGCTCCTGACTTTCAGCAAATTCCTTAAGAACCCCTGATCTTCCTGGGTTAGGGGACAGCGGATAAGAAGAGCAAAGTGTGCCCAAACCAAGTGGAAGTCCACACTCATGACCTGCATAACTCCCTGTATGCCTGGAACTATGCTTATTTTGAGCACAGTTAAGTCAGATCAAGACCAGACCAGACCAGACCACCACATCTTCAGCTGCACCAGCCTGACATTCCAGAATCTAAGATTGAAGCCTGAACAGGCAGCGGGGAGTCTCTGGGTAGAGAGGTGTCCCTTATATGCATCAGGGAGGAAGGGATCCCAATGAGGCAATGTTCTGGGGGAAGCCCAAAGCTGGGGTTTCTACTTCCAGCCAGAACTGCCACGGTTTGTCACTCCTTAACAAACATGGGCACCACCTCATGTCCCCCCAGATGGACAGTCTTGGGGAAGGAAAGAACAGGGGGGATCCTGCTGCCCCCTAGTGGAAGACTGGGAGGGAGAATTTATTCTTGTGTAGGGCCTACCCACCCCTATGCAAGCAGTGCCAATCATTCTAATAAATCGACATGACCACAGAAACAAGCCTTCTGGACCCCCTGTATGGGCTGCAGGCCTGGTGTTTTGTCTGGTCTGTGATGCAGAGTTGGACAGGAGGACCTGAGCATAGGTGCTGAATGTGGCCCAGCCTACTCCATGTCTGTGTCCACTGGAAGAGAAGGACTCACAGCCTTCCATTAGGCCTGTGCAGAATCTGGCAAGTCAGAGGTAAAAGATCAAAGGTCAGATTCCTGAAGAGACAGGGCTTCCAACTTATACCAGTGCCAGCAAAATCTGTGTTTGTGACCACTTGACACCCCACCCCAACCCACCCCCAGCTGTCACTGGGCAGTAAAACATAGAGCTGAGCTCAGACCTGTGCCTTTGGTGATCAACAAGAACTTAGGTACAGGCCCATTTTTCCTTTGTGATACAGGGCCCCAGCTCCAGGAAATGCGGGGCTCATTTCTGAAGGTTTGAGGCTGAAAGAGCACTGGATTTAATATTAGGCTCTGGCTTTGAGAAGTGTTTTAAACCTCCAAGAAGATCCCAATCAGCAGCCCTCAACTCTTCAAACAGAAACCAGACACAGGAAACTATCCCTGCCAGCAAACTGGGGTTGTGTGGTGAATTCTACAGACTGGGCTGTTTTCAGGTTCCTGTACCTATTCCCAGGTGGCGAAGGCCAGAAAGACTCATTAGGGTATTCTGGACACTGCTTTAGGCTCACCCTGCCAGTCGGACACTATAGGAGTGGAATTTGGGGGTGGGGGGGAGTTTGGGCCATACCTGGGAGGCCAGAGAGATAGATGGAGGTAGGGTATTTGCCTTGCATGCAGAAGGACAGTGGTTCAAATCCTGGCATCCCATTGGTCCCCTGAGCCTGCCAGGAGCGATTTTTGAGCGCAGAGCCAGGAGTAACCCCTGAGCACTGTCGGGCGTGACCCAAAAACCAAAACCAAAAAAAAAAATAATTACCCCTGGCTTGGGGGACCATATGGGACACCATGGTCTGCCCTAGGCTAGTGCATGCAAGGCAGATGCCTTATGCCCTGCTCCGGTCCCAGCTGTAGAATTTTTGCTTACTTTTTAGGGTTTTTGCGGGAGTTCATACTCAGTGATCTTCAGGGGCTACTACCGGCTCTGGAATCTCTCCTAGCTGTCCCAGCGGACCATGAGGTGCTGGGAGTAGAACCCCCAGCTCTTGGATGCAAATCATATGCTCAGCACATTGAGCTTTCTGGCCTCAGGAGCTAATCTGATTCTTCCTGTCACATACATTTTAGAACAAGCTACCTCTTTTCTTGGAGCTGAAGGGAGGGTTAGTGATTGAGGCTGAAGTTTTCTCAGAAGTACCCTAAACAGTTATGGTTTTGTTTGGGAGATGGTGAGTAAGAGATGTTTATGTTCCAGGAATCAAAACTGGGTTTCCTACATTCCTATCCCACTGGAGCCTTCCTAGCCACCTATCTCCCTGAGCCCCTGGTCTGTTTTGGGGGGATTGGATTTTGAGGCCACACCCCAGCAACACTCGGGTTACTCTTCACTCTGCACTCAGAACTTAATCCTGGCAGGCTCATGGGACCATATGGAATGCCAGGGGTGGAACCTGAGTTGGCTGCATGCAAGGCATATTGCCCTACCCACTGTGCTATCGCTCCAGGATACCCTGGGCTGTTTTTGACCCTTGACGCTCAGTGCAGTGATGCAGGCTAGGGACCTTACTCAGCCTTACTCAGGGTTGGGGGGAACTTGGCCCAGAGTATATGCCACAGGGGAAATGAACTTCACAACTGTCTGAGGGGCAGATGAGGGCCAAGTGGTCACAGCCTGAACAACATCACTGTAAGGAAGACTTTCTGAATGCTAGCCTGGACTAGGGCATGGACAATCCACTTTGTCCACCATGGTGGGGCTGGAGGTGGGCAGGGCCAGCTTAAAGTCCAGTTGGTGGTTAGCAGAGGAGGGAGGCATTCACATTTGGATAAAAAAAAAACTGGCTGTTGGGGCCGGAGCAGTGGTGCAAGCAGTAGGACATATGCCTTGCATGTGTTGACCTAGGACGGACTGTGGTTTCATCCCTGCACCTTCCATATGGTCCCCCAAGCCAGAAGCAACTTCTGAGGCATAACCAGGAATAACCTCTGAGCATTACCAGGCATGGCCCAAAAAGAAAAGGGGAGAGATAGCACAGCAGTAGGGCATTTGCCTGTACACAGCTAACCTGGGACAGACCCACATTCGATTCCCAGCATCCCATATGGTTCCCTAAGCCTGTCAGGAGTGATTGATTCCTGAGTGCAGAGCCAGGAGTAACCCCTGAGTGCCACTGTTGCCGGGTGTGGTCCATAAACAAACAAACAAAAAACAAAGAAACTACCCTGGAGACCCTCTGACGATGGTCTCAGAGCCTCAGGAGCTTGGGGACTGACATGGAAAGACAGACAGCTGGCACGGGGTTCTCAGCACGCTGTATTGCTGTATTCCTGTCTCTGCTCTGGACAACGTCCACCCGGCTTGGTCTCCATCCGGTCCGGCAGGCACCATGTGGCATGAAGGAAGGAGAAGCAAGTGCAGCCCAAGACAGAGTTGGGGGGCCTGTTTAGTGTGGGATTGGGGCCCCAAACTCAGAGTGAAACCTTTGAGTTCCCCAAGAGCCAGAGGTAATGGGTCAGCAGCACCCCTGGGAGCAGCTCTGGAAGCAGAGCAGACCTTGAGGTGTGAGCTCTGACCAGGATGGGTGGGGCAGCAGTGGGTGTTTCCATTGCTGGAATGAAGGCTTTCTTGGAGTTTCTTATGGGGAGATTGAAGGTGGGCAGGGCACATTGCTAAGTCCTGAGGTGCCTGGGCTGTGAAAGCCTGCCCCCCTGAAAGAAACCAAGTTCCTGGGGACAGGGGAGAGGCCATGGCCACAATGCAGCCTTGGGGATGAGCCTGAGGGCGGTTATGCCCAGTATTGGGCAGGGAAGCACCAGGCTGGATCCTGGGGCTGCCACTAGGACCTGGTATCAGAGCACGTCCTCCAAGCTCTGTGAGCCCCAGTTTCCCTCTCTGTCAGTGGTAGGTGATGGCACTAGCTGGCACAGTTCTGGCGGAGACAGACACCATGCAAGGTGTCTGCAGTTGGCAAAGGTATGTGGTTTAGAGTTTTGCTACTTAGAGAGTCGCTCCTCAACCACTTGGACCAGCTCACCTGGGAATGTAGAAAAAAAGACACCCTCAGGCTTTATCCTTAACTCTTGAGTGATACTCTTTTGGGGAAGGGTGGAGGCAGTTTGGGGCCACACTCAGGTACGCAGGGATCACTCCTAGAGGTGCATAGACACCATGTGGTGCTGGGACCAAACCCTGATCTCCCATGCTAAGCATGCCCTCTGGCCCTCTGAGCTCTTTCCCCTCCCTTGAACAAAATCTCCCTGTGATTTGGATGCATCCCTTGTCCTTCATGGCCTCCCCAGTGGCGCTAATATGTTCTGCTCGGGCTACTGCTGCTGTCTGGGGTGTGTGGGGTGGGGAGGGGGTTTGCTTCACTGCCTCACCCTTGACTAAGTAGGTGGGTAGAATGGGGGGGGGGAACACAGCCAGGCTTGATGATGCAGTACCCCTGAGGCAGCACCTTTAGGCATGGGGCTGGACTGGGTGACCCCCTCTTTCAGCCCTGCCTTCCCTACTCAAGCCCAAGCAGGGAGTCCCAGGTACCACTGGGAGCACAGAACCAGCTATAGCTAGACTCTTCAGAAGGTGGGTGAGCTCTGTCCCAAAACCTAGATATAGCAGAGGGGATCCCAGCTCAGGAGGGCTGGGGGTGGGGTGGGTGGATGGAGAGATGCAGACCAGGTGACTAAGGGCACCTAATGTTTTCAGGTCCAGGCCCCTTGGCAGCAAGCAATAGGGAACCCAGGGCCCAGGCACAGGTGGTCTCCCTGTCCTACTGGCTCTGGGGCCCAGTCCCCTGCTCAGCTAAGAAGTGCTGCCATTGGTCTAGAGAAGCTCCAGTCTGGGCAGGGGAGTGGCAAACCCATGTCTCCAGTAGAAAACCTGCCCACCTACAGCCTGGCTTCCCAGCCCTTTGCTGAACCCCAGGAGGCCTGGTGTGGGTGGACAGTGAGACTGGGAAGAGGAAGAACCAGTCAGAGGCTGATGGAGGGCCAGCTCCATCCACGGTAATGGAAATGGTGTTCACAGCAGTGCTTGGGAAGTAGGGCTGGTTAGGGGTGGCCCATGGGTACAGCACCTTCCACACTGGTATCAGAGCCTCCAGATGAGTCCTGGGAGGAGCGGCCCTGCAGAAAGCGGATGATCTTCTCAATGGTGGCCTCCTGGTACTCATGGGACCACCTGTGGGCACAGAGGTGGGTGGGTCAGAGGGCCTGGCACGGGGAGCTGCTGGGGTTGGGATGTTGTATTCCATCCCCTTCTCACTTGATGCCGTTGAAGGTGAGCACAGCCTGCATGTCCTCAGGCAGAGCCTGGGGCTCTGGCCACTCAAAGCCATCAATGATAGGCACGATGTTCTTGCCACAGCTCAGTGCTGTCACGATCTCCTGCAAGAAGCAGAGGGCAGAGAAAAAGAACTGGGTTCCCTCCTTGGGCACTAGAGCCAGGTAGTCACCATAAGGATCAATAATCCCAGCTGAGTATTGCATTGGAGGCTGTTGTCACATAGACTTCTCCCTCATTCCTTGGTGAGAGAAAAAGAAATATTGACAGCCAGTATGCATGAGTTGCATGCAGGGGACACAAGTTCCATCCCAGCACTGCATGGTTTCCTGAGCACCACCCAGAGTTACCCCTGAGCAACAAGCCAGGAGTAGCTCTGAAGCACCATTGGGTTGGCCCCTACACTAAAATTAAATGAAAAATAAATATATGGTTGTAGGCCCATGTTCCTGGCTCAGAACATAAAACCTCTTCAAACCCCTAGAATTTCTAAATGAGAGGGCTGGGAAGCCTCCCATGCAATGGAAACAAATGCCAACATCTAGAGATGAGGATTGGAGACTTTACCTACTCTCACCCCTCACACTCACTCCCTAGGGAAGAAGATGCATTGGAGGTTAACTTCATACAGCAGTGTCTCAGCTTCCATGAAGAAAGCTCCAGAAAACCCCCTAAGCACTGCCCTGGGGAGTGAACACATTAAGGTCTGGTCAGTTTCTGGCCTGGACCCCCAAACCTCACCTTGTGCAAATTTTTTATCAGATGTTCTTTCTTTTTTCTTTTTTTACACTTTTGGGGGGTACACCTAGCTGTGCTCAGGGGTTACTCCTGGTTCTATACCCAGAAATTATCCCTGGCATTGTTCAGGGAATCATATAGGAAGCTAGGGATTGAACCTGGGTCAGTAGCATGCAAGGCAAGTGTACTATAGCTTCAGTCCCTATCTGATGTCCTTCTTCCCTCTCTCCCTCCTTCCCTTCCTCCTTCTCTCCCTCCCTCCCTCCTTCTCTTCTTCCTTCTTTCCTTTACCACACCCGGTGATGCTCTTGTGGCTTAGCTTTCAGAAATTGCTCCTGGCTTGTGGGACCATATGGGATGCCGGGGGATTGAACCACAATCCATCCTAGGCTAGTGCACGCAAGACAGATAGATGCATTATGGCTTGCGCCACTGCTTTGGTCCCCTCTGATTTTCTTTCTAGTAGTCTAGTGATGCTTCAGCATTGAATTTTCCTAAGCTCTGTGGGTCATCTTAGCAGATAAGCAATCAAGAAAAGGGGACCTCTGAATGAATAAACACATCACACAGTGGGGTGCCTGGGAGCCAGGGATGATGACTGATGGCCTAAGTGTGAGCGGGGTCAGACACTTGTTCAGGGTTGTTTGGGTCAAGACCGAATTGTGGGACACTTAAAAGATGCCAGAGATGGAAGAATTGTTTGTCACTGGGAGAAAATTCCAGAGAATTGGGTGTCAGAAGAAAAACACACTTCTTGCATCAAACTAATTTGTCATGAGTACTGCCAACTTATTTCTTTCAAGAGAGAACCATGTGGGCTGGACTTTGCTGAGTGCAGTTCACTTGTGGTTTTTATTTTCCTGTATTGATTATGTATTAAATGTGGCTTAAGGGACCAGAGTGATAGCACTGCAGTAGAGTTTGCCTTGCACGCAGACCACCCCTGATGGACCTGGGTTTGATTCCCAGAATCCCATATGGTCCCCAAGCCTGCCAAGAGGGATTTCTGAGTGCAGAGACAGAAACAGCTCCTAAGCACAGCCCTATGTGGCCCCAAAACAATATTACATTAAATTAAATTAAAATAAATGTGGTTTCAAGCAAAAAAGACTTAAAACCAGAGGCAATTAAAAACCCAGGAGGGATTATTTTCAATCCTTTGGGGACTGATCCAAGGCCAAGATTCCCACCCCTTCCCCACCTCCTCTGTCTCTGCAGACTACAGAGGGTACCGAGCACCCTTTAAGAGTGGGTGAGTTCTGAGTGCAGAGTAAGGAGTAACCCCTGAGCACTTCAGGGAGTGACCAAAAAACAAATAAAAAAAAATAGTGGAATCTTTTTGGGGGTGGTGGAGAGATAATACAATGGGTAGGGTACTTGCCTTGTATGCAGGTGAGCCACGTTTGATCCCTAGCATCCCTAGCATCGGTTCCCCCAGCACCACCAAGAGTTTCCCTGAGCACAGAGCCTGGGGTAAACCCTTAGTTAGTACCACCACCACCTTAACTCCTGTACTTTTTCTCTGATCCAAGACTTCAATTTTTTTTTGTTTTGTTTTGTTTTGTTTTTGTTTTTGGGTTACACTGAGCAGCGGTTCGCAGGGACTACTCTTGACTCCGTTTGAAAATCACTCCTGGCAGGCTCAAGGGACCATATGGGATGCTGGGATTTGAACCACCAGTGGTCCTGGGTCGACCACTTACAAGGCAAATGCTCTATCGCTGTGCTAGCTCTCTGGCCCCTCAATTTATTTATTTATTTTTTGTTTTCATTTTGTTTTTGGGCCACACCCATTGATGCTCAGGGGTTACGCCTGGCTATGCGCTCAGAAATCGCTCCTGGCTTGGGGGGGACCATATGGGACACCAGAGGATCGAACCTTGGTCCGTCCTAGGCTAGCGCTCGCAAGGCATACTCCTTATCTTTAGTGCCACTGCTCCAGTCCTTCAATGTTTTTTTTTTTTTTTTTTTTTTTTTTTTTTTTGGTTTTTGGGCCACACCCGGTAACGCTCAGGGGTTACTCCTGGCTATGCGCTCAGAAGTCGCTCCTGGCTTGGGGGACCATATGGGACGCCGGGGGATCGAACCGCGGTCCGTCTCCTAGGCTAGCGCAGGTAAGGCAGGCACCTTACCTCCAGCGCCACCGCCCGGCCCCTTTCAATGTTTTTTTTAAAATCACAATTCTTTGGCAAATCTCTCTTGCAAAGCTCTTCAATAGGACCTAGGGAACCATGTGCAATTTTAAATTTGGATGTGTGTGTGTGTGTGTGTGTGTGTGTGTGTGTGTGTGTGTGTGTGTGTGTGTGTGTGCTTACTCTTGGCTCTGTGCTCAGGGATCACTCCTGATGGGACTTGGGGGACCATATGCAGTGCAAGAGATTGAACCCTGGTCAGCTAAATGCAAGGCAAGCTCCTTACCCACTGAATATCTCTCCAGCCCAGCACCTAAATTCTTCTTTTGTTTGCTTTTGGACCACATCTGGCAGTGTTCAGGAGTTATTCCTGGCTTTATGCTCAGTAGTAACTCCTAGAGTTACTTAGGGGGCCATATCAGATGCCACTGCACTATAGCTCCAGACCCCAACACCTAAATTCTTAAGACTCTGAAGTAAATCTTCCTTGCTTGTTCTTTTTTTTTTTTTTTTTTTTTTTTTTTTGGTTTTTGGGCCACACCCGGCAGTGCTCAGGGGTTACTCCTGGCTGTCTGCTCAGAAATTGCTCCTGGCAGGTACAGGGGACCATATGGGACACCGGGATTTGAACCAACCACCTTTGGTCCTGGATCAGCTGCTTGCAAGGCAAACACCGCTGTGCTATCTCTCCAGGCCCGCCCCTGCTTGTTCTTGTCTTCAATATCTTCTCCTTTTTCTCTTCTTGCAGTTTATTTTTTTGTTTGTTTGTTTAGTTTTTGGTTTTTGGGTCACACCCAGCAACACTCAGGGGTTATTCCTGGCTCTACACTCAGAAATCGCCCCTGACAGGCTCAGGGGACTATATGGGCTGCCAATATTTAAACCAACGTCCTTCTGCATGCAAGGCAAACACCCTACCTCCATGCTATCTCTCCGCTCCTCTTCTAGCAGTTTACAGGATCACGTACCTAATTAACATTGAGGTCAACCTGTTTATCACCCAGTCAGTAGGGACACAATCTTATCTCTTTAGCTGCTTTAAGGGACTGGTCCCATGTCAGAGGACTATTGTTTCTACTGGCATCCCAGCTCCAGTTTCTACTCACTAATAATTAATAATCTGCAGATGTGATATAGATTTATCCATCCATCTACACACTCTACAAGGATTCAGTAAATTTCTGCTGTGTCAAGCACTTAAGATAAAATGATAAATTAAGTAACAGTAATACTTGGAATCATTATTTTAATAAGTATAATAAATTGCTACAACTATAGTGATTATTATGTGCCTGGCATTCTGCTAAGCACTTTACAAATTTTAGTTTTTTGGTTTTTTGTTTGGTTTGGTTTTTGGTTTCTGATTTTTTTTTTAGGCCTAACCCGGTGACACTCAGGAATTACTTCTGGCTATGCACTCAGAAATCGCTCCTGGCTTGGGGGACCATATGGGATGCTAGGGATTGAACTAAGTTTCGTCCTGGGTCAGCCACATGCAAAGCTAATGCCCTATTGCTGTGCCACAGCTCTGACCCCAAATTTTAGTTTTTTTAATCCTTATTAAAATATCCCAGGGTAGGGGCCAGAGCAATAGCATAGCAGTAGGGCATTTGCCTTGCACGCAGCTGACCCAGGACAGACCTGGATTCGATCTCCGGCATCCCATATGGTCCCCCAAGCCAGGAACAATTTCTGAGCACATAGCAAGGAGTAACCCTTGAGCATTACCAAGTGTAGCCCAAAAACAAAACAAAGCAAAAGAAAATAAAATATCTCAGGGAGAGGCCAGAGAGACAGTAGAGTGGGTAAGGTGTTTGTCTTGCTCACAAATGACACTAGCATCATTTCCTGCACCATATCTGGTCCCCCAAGCATTACCACGAGTGAGTTATCCCTGAGCACAGAACCAGAAGTAAGTCTTGAACACTTCAGGTGTGGCCCCAAACAAAACAAAAACCCAGAGAATAATTTTCTGTTTATCCTATTTCCTAGTAATAAACATGAAGCTCATTGAGTTTCCCACATAAGTTATTATTATTATTATTATTATTAGTAGTAGTAGTAGTAGTAGTAGTAGTAGTAGTAGTAGTAGTAGTAGTAGTTTTGGGACTACACCTGGTGGTGCTCAGGGGTTACTCCTGCTCTCTGCTCAGAAATCGCTCCTGGCAGGCACGGGGGACCATATGGGATGCTGGGATTTGAACCACTGTTGGCCCTGGGTCAGCCGCTTGCAAGGCAAATGCCCTACCACTGTACTATCTCTCTGGCCCCTATTATATTTTTTGATGTTGTGTTTTGTTTGGAGGCCACACCTGGCCATGCTCAGGAGTAACTCCTGACTCTGTGCTCAGTAATCACTCCTGGTGGGACTCAGAGGGTCATATGGGATGCCAGGATTGAAGTAGGGTAGGCCATGTGCAAGGCAGATACTGCTGCATTATTCTTCAAGGCACTTTCATCTCTCCCTGACCCTCACAACAATCCATCAAAGTGAACAGGGTAGGTAAGTTATCCCCATTTACAGATAAGAAAACTGAAGTTTGGGTTGGAGTGATAGCACAGTGGTAGGGCATTTGCCTTGTACACAGCCAAATCAGGAAGGATTGGTGGTTTGAATCCCGGCATTCCATATGGTCCCACGTGCCTGGTAGGAGTGATTTCTAAGTGCAAAGCCAAGAGTAACCCCTAAGCGCCACCAGATATGAACCCCCTCAAAAAAAAAAAACCCAAAAAATAAATGAAAAAAACTGAGATTTGAAAATTTTAAGTTTGCTTATATCAAATAAAATTTGACTTGCTAAAGTCCAAACACAGTCAGTGACTGTGTTTGTTTCAGTGACTGACTTCCAACTATGTCACAGAGGTTGCTGAACTTTGCCAGCAAGAAGGAATGGGAGGCAGACCTTGTCCTTTGGGCCACAGGCCAGGTCTGGGTACAGAGGCCAATACCTACCTTGTGTACCCAGTCCTTGCAGTCGTGGTCCTGCATGCACTTGTCTAATGCCCCAGCTGACAGCACCAGCACAAAGTTGCGGGCACTCATGACACTCTGGATGAGCTTGTCCTCAAACTTGCCTGCTTCCAGCTTTTCCACATCAATGAAGACACTGAATCCATGTAGCTGCAGGTGCACCTTCAGGAGGCTACCAAGAGGACCAAAGTCAGTACCAGGACTGTGGGATTAGTGGGATCAAGAGATTGATCACTCTACTCAGTATATGCCTTGTTACTCATTGGTTGGAAACATCATTGAATGTAGCACCTGGTCTCTATTTAGCCCACCTGGTCTCACCTCCGGGTGTGGTCTCTTCCTTCAACATAAATACTTGGACTTTCAGGAAAACTTTCTCTTGCATTTTTGGACTCCTATGTGGAGTCTTTTATGGAGCTTGCTGCTTCTTAGGAGTAAAGGGCAAACATACTGGAACTCCTTAAATTTGTTTCTCCCTCCTTGTGTATGTGTGTGGATTATTTCCTAAATCGACCTTCCAGACCTGCATCTCTCCAGTGTTTTGGCTATAGAACCTGAGGATTAATTCTATCGACAAGACCTGGCCAGTGGCCTCTGTCACATGACCCTGCACACTTCTCCTTACCTGGCCAGCTGGGAGCCTGAGTTCCTGCGGTAGCTTATGAAGACATCTGGAGTGTCTCCACTGGGTTTGCAAACAGTGTAGGGCAGTGGGGAGTGCAGCATTTCTAAGAATGAGAAAAGGCTCAGTCAGAAGAGACTTCCCTTCACTCTCTATGAGGCACACTCCCTCTTCTCCATCCCATTCCCCACTCCAGCCAGGAAGAGCAGCTGGCTCCAGAAAGACCACAGAGTGCTGAAGCAATAATAAAGTAGATAGGGTGTCTACCTTGCAAGTGGTCAACTTGGGTTCGATCCCTGGCATTCCATATGGTGCCCCAAGAATCACCAGGTAACCCCTGAACATTGTATTCCCACAGAGCCAGGCAACCCCTGAACATTGCAGAGTGTGGCCACAAAACAAAATGAACAGAAAGGAAAAAAAAAACACAGAAGTGCCACATAATGAGGTGGAGAGATGGGGCCTTTAGAAAGGGACAATTCAAAAGCAGGCATCACATTCTAAACAACCAGGTCTCTGCCTCAAGCCCAGTCCAACTTTCACTATCCAGGCCCCTCAATGGTCTCCCCAAATGTACACTTGTCTAGTGTAATCACCACTGTTCCAGAAGGATCATACTAAAATCTGATTTGAGCATGTCTTCACCCCCACTTTAAACCTGTATATGAGGGGCTGGAGCAAAAGTACAGTGGGTAGGACATTTGCTCTGCAAGTGGTCAATATAGCCCCCTGAGCACTGCCAGGAGTGATCCCTGAATGCAGAGCCAAGCTCTGAGCATATCTGAGTGTGGTCCAAAAACAAATAAAAAATAAAATAAAATGAATAAAATTGTATATGGTTCCCTGTTCTAATAGAAGTGCTTTGCAAGAGGGATTTGCCATAGAACCCTGATTTAAGGTATTTGTCTTCCCTGTTGTTATTATTATATACCAGAGGTTCTTAGGGTAGGGTTTAGTCCTGGCTCTGTGTTCAGGGGACATTCCTGGAAGGGCTTAAGGGGCCATATGCGTGCCAGAGGTCAGTAACCAGCAAGATAAATGTTTTAACCCCTGTACTCTTTCTGGCCCTATTTATTATTATTATTAGCCTCCCAAATGCTGGACAGTGGGGTCTCCTGGCAGGTCTGCACCAAGTAGGCCAGATGGATTGAAAAGAGTTTCATGATGGGGTAATGGGTGAGGTCCACCAGAGGTGCTGGGAAGGAAGCAGTGGTAAGACTATGAGGAACAAAAACAAGCAAGCAAGCAAACAAACAAACAAACAAACAGGGTTGCTGGAGAGATAGGACAGCAAGTAAGACACTTGTCTTCTGCACAGCTGACCTGGATTCCATCTCTAGCACCACATATAGTCTCCTGAGCACTGCCATGAGTGCAGAGCCATGCGTAAGTCCTGAGCACCTACAAATGTACTCCACTCTTCGCCAAAAATGCGGGAGGCACATACATGTACAATGCCCTTCACACTGGGGGCATCTGGAGCATGAAGTATTCCGTATTCACCTGTGCAACCCCAGAATGTGGCACTTGGTGTGGGCTCAAGACAATCTGCACTGATGCAGGGAGCCCCCACCACGTTCCCTCTCCCGGTCCTAGGCTGGTGCTGGGACCCCACACGGCAGGCTGACCTCTGGCGGCCACGAGGATGCGGGTGCGGTGCACGCCCAGGCGGATGCCGCAGTCCTCCAGCAGCTGCTGCTCGGACACGCGGTGCAGCAGGGAACGGTCCAGGCCGCAGCTGACCAGGCTGTAGGTGTACTGGCGGAAGCGGGGGTCCAGGCTGCCCAGCCAGTCGGCCAGGTTGCTGCGGTCGCATGTGGCGTAGTTGGCGAAGGTCTTGAGTTCCGTGAGCTCCCTGAGGAATCTGTACCCCAAGGGGCCAGAGATATGGCACAGCGGTAGGGTGTTGGCCTTGCACGTGGCTGATCCAGGATGGACCCGGGTTTGAACCCCGGCATCCCACATGGTCCCCGCAAACCTGCCAGGGGAGATTTCTGAGCGCAGAGCCAGGAGTAACTCCTGAGCGCCTCCGGGTATGGCCCAAAAACCAATCAATCAATCAATAAATCAATAAAAAAGAATCTGTACCCCAGGAAGAGAACCCACTGAGGGGGAGGACAGGGTGGTGGAGGAGACACCCGAGGGGAAGAGATACCTCTTGCGAGTGATGCCTGACTTCATGCCCAGATCAGTCTGGAGTTCCTCCTCCGTGAGCCGCAAAAGTAGATCTCCATCCACCTGCTGCTCCTGAAGGAGGGGGCCCAGGTCAGGCGGGGCTCCACTCCCCAAGCCTGTTTTCCCCAGCACAGAACAAAGGGGAAGAATCTGGAGATGGGATGGGGGTCCCCAAGTGAGAGACCTCAAACAGGGATGGAGTCCAGGCTTCCCCCCACCAAAGGCCATGATGGGGGTGCAGTGGCGGGACAGTCCTCCTAGCAGGGCATCCCCCTGGACACGAGACGCGGCAGGGGCTTTACCCTGAAGCTGTCGCAATACTGAGCAAAGCCGATCTGCTGCAGCCAAGTCTGAACCTCAGCCTCTTTCCAGCTGGCTACACAGGGCACGATGGGCCTTGGCACCTCCTCACCCAGCAGGCGTAGTGCCCGCTTGGCCAGTGCGGAGGTGGTGCCGTTGGTGGAGTAGGAAACCAAGCGTTTCAGGCTCTGGATGGCCCCGATGTCGCTGAACACCTGGGAGGGGGAGTGGGACCAGGATGGGGGTCTTGGAGTCACTGGCTCAGCAGCCACCCCTTCTGATGCTCTTTCACCTCCTCTGTCTCTCCAGAACACACCTGCCTTGGGAAGCTGGCAGAGCTTGAGATTATGGCCCTTGGGTCCTGTAACCTTCCCCTTCTCTTGCCTGGCACCCGCCAACAAAGACCCTCCTGCTTGGGCCTCTGCCCTTTATGTTCCCAGGCACTTTTGTCTTCCAGTCTGCTTGTGAAATCTTATTTATCCATAAAAATTCAAATGTATTACCATCTCATCCATGCAGACTATTTTTTATTTCTCCCAGGCTGGGCCTACATTTCCAATTAGACCTTGTACCAACTAATGCCATGGTCATTAGCTGAAAACAACTACCACTGGACTATAAGCTGAGGTCATGTATTAGTCACCCTAGAATTGCCTGACAGTCTGAGGCAAAGTGGGAGCACAGTGTCTTTTTTTTTCCAACCACACCCAGCAGTGCTTAGAGGCTTTTCCAAGCTCAGGGCTCCCAGCGGTGCTCAAGAGACCATGCGGGCTGAGCTCTCTCCGAGTCTCAAGAAAGTCCCCAGGCCTTACTCAAATAAGCATGTAATTTAGTCCTTTGAGTCATCTCCCTCACCCTCAAAAAATCTTTTCATTTTTATTTAGGGTGGTGGGTCACACAGTTGACTCGGGTTCAATCTCTAGCACCTCATATGGTTCCTGAGCCTATCAGGAGTAATTCCTGATTGCAAAGCCTTATTGCACACCCTGAGTATTGTCAGGCATGACTCCAAAACAAACTAACTAAAAATAATAATAAAATAAAGCTCTAGACCAGGCCCAGAAAATGGGGAATCTTGAGATGGGTGAGGATTATCTGGTTGATACATTAATGTCGTACCACCATGCCTCTGTCTCTATACTTCATCTCCTTTCCCAGGCCCAAATGACAAAACAGTTTTGGTGAGGGTTCTACTCAGGACCCTCAGTCTGTCTCAATGAACTCTTTCTCCCCTACAACTCCAGTTCTTTTCACTCAGCTCACTTCAGTTCCAGGTGCCACCAAAGTCCTTGCTCTTCCTTGTCCTATTAGTGCCTCTGCACTCTGCCTGTCCCCTATTGCCACTACCCCAACTAGTTTACAGACTAATCTTTGGAAAACAAGAGTACCTGCTTAAATCCTGGATCTGACCTCACCTTTTAGTCCAGAACAATTAGTTTCCCCATCCTTCTCTCTCTCTCTCTCTCTCTCTCTCTCTCTCTCTCTCTCTCTCTCTCTCTCTCTCTCTCTCTCTCTCTCTGTCTCTCTCTCTCTCAATCTCTCTCTCTCTCACTCTCTCCATCCTTCCCTCCCTCCCTCCCTCTCTCCCCCTCACTTCTTTTATTGGGGCACACCCTGTGGGTATTATTTCCAGCTAGTGTTCTGAGTTCCATGCAGTATTGGGACTCAAATCTGGCCTTCTGCATGCAAATCATGCCCCTGGTCCTTTGCACCATTTCTCCCTCCCTTCATATGTGTGTGTGTGTGTGTGTGTGTGTGTGTGTGTGTGTGTGTGTGTATTTGGGTCCCACCCACCAGTGCTCCTGGAATCACTGCTGGCAGTGCTGGGGAACCCTATGGGATCCACCCCTGGTCAACAAACAGCATGCAAGGCAAGCACCCTTCCCGCTGTAATCTCTTTCTGGCACCCTCCATCTCCCCTCAAGTCCCATTTCCAAGTCTCTTCTTCGGGGAAGTCTTCCCAGACCATCTCATCTCATTCCAGTCTCCCTGACCCTTCAGGGAGTTTCTCCTACCCACCTTGGTCTTGCCCTGCAGGCTCTTGATGGCAGCCTCGGCGCAGAGATAAAAGGCCCCGATGCACTGGGCCTCCAAGCGCGAGGAATCCAGCAGGGGCACCAGGCGCTGCAAGTCGTCGGGGCCGCGCCCCTGGCTCGTGTCGCTGGCATCCACCAGGCAGCGGGCGAAGCGGCCGGGGTCGAGCGAGGCCACCAGCGGCTCGACGAGCGCCAGCGTGCCCGAGCGCTCCACCTCGCGCTCCACCTCCTTGTTGGTGGCCAGCACGGCCACGGCGAGGCAGGCATGCAGCCGCAGGGGCTCGTCCTCCTTGGAGAAGGCCAGCGGGAAGAGCCACTCGGCCGCCCGCTTCTCCACCATGCGCCGCTGGGCCGCCTGGCCGCCGTGCAGCGCGCAGTTGGCCAGGGCCAGGGCGCAGTGGCGCAGCAGGGCCGGGTCGGTGCGGCGGCACCAGAAGAGCACGGCGTCCAGGCCGCCGGCCGCCACCAGCCTCTGGCACGTCTCCTCCGAGTGCTTGAACATGTGCTCCAGAATGCCGGCCACGCTCCGTGCCAGCTCCAACGGCTCGCGCTCCTTCGCCAGGTTCAAGATCACGCCCAGGCCTATGCGCGCAACTCGGTCCCTGCGGAGAGGAAAGGAGCAGTAAGGCCCCGGGCGCTGTCATCGCCTGGCTGCCAAATCGGTCACTCCTCGGCGACTCTGGGCTTCACGGATGTCATTTGGGGCGATGCAGGGGTGGGGGGCTTTAACTGTGCCTCCCTCGCATCCTGCCTCAGTAAGGCTAGGCTGGCTGCTCTGATGATATTCCTGGGTCTCTCTCTCTCTCTCTCTGTCTCTCTCTCTCTGTCTCTCTCTCTCTCTCTGTCTCTCTGTCTCTGTCTCTGTCTCTGTCTCTCTCTCCCCCTCTCTCTCCCCCTCCTCTCTGTTTTTTTTTTTTGGGGGGGGGGTTACTCCTGGCTCTGCACTCAGAAGTCGCTCCTGTAAGGTCTTGGGGGACCATCGGAGATGCTGAGGATCGAACCCTGGCCCATCCCAGGCCGTCTGTGTGCAAGGCAAACGCCCTCTTGCTGTGCTATAACTCCGGCCCTAGAATCTAGCTTTTACTAATGAAAATGAGTTATCATGTTACTGATGTGCGCAAATGATTATTATCAAAAAAAGATAAGAAACATAGTACAGTACATAGATAAGAAAATAGTACAGTGGATAGAGCAATTGCCTTATACACAGCTGACCTGAGTTTAATCCCTAGCATCCCATATGGTCCTCACCCCAAGCCTGCCAGAAGTGATCCCTGAGCACTGCCAGGTGTGTTCCCCCCACCCCAAAAAAAAAAGAAACAAGTGTTAGTTAGGGTGTAAAGGAAAGGAATCTTAGGGCCAGAGTGGTGACACAGCAGTAAGGCGTTTGCTTTGAGGTTCGATTCCCCAGTGTCCCATATGGTCCCCCAAGCCAGGAACAACTTCTGAGCATATAGCCAGGAGTAACCCCTGAGCTTTATTGGGTGTGATGACCCAAAATCAAAAAAAAAAAAAAAGGTAAATCTTAGTTCTCTGCTGTTATCAATATAAACGGGTAGAGCCATCTGAAACACCATATGGAGATTCCCCAAGATGAAAAATAGAATTAGCATATGCTCCAGCAATTCTACTTCTGCATTTTATTCAAAAATAGAAAAATAGGATGCTAGTTTTAACCTACACCTCACTGTGCCTAAGACTTACTTCTGGCTCAGCACTCAAAGATCATTAAAGGCAGGGCTCTGAGGACCATATTAGCTGCTGGGAACTGAACCCAGGTCAGCTGTATACAAATGAATTTCTCTATCCACTGTACTATAATTTCATTCTAAATACAAAAATATTTTTAAAAACCAAGGGAATAGGGGCCGGAGAGATAGCACAGTGGTAGGGCGTTTGCTTTTCATGCAGCCAATCCAGGACAGTCAATGGTTTGAATCCTGACATCCCATATGGTCCCCCGTGCCTGCCAGCAGTGATTTCTGAGTGCAAAGCCAAGAATAACTCCTGAGGGCCACCAGGTGTGACCCAAGAAACAAACAAACAAACAAACAAACAAAAAACAATCAAGGGAATAGACTCCTCTTCAGGCTCTTCTAGGGAATTAAAGAAACAAAAACATTGGTGCCAGAGAGATAGCACAGTAGTAGGGCGTTTGCCTTAGATGCAGAAGGACAATGGTTCGAATCTGGAAATCCCATATGGTCCCCGAGCCTGCCAGGAGCGATTTCTGAGCATAGAGCCAGGAGTAACCCCTGAGCGCTGCTGGGTGTGACCCCCCCCCCAAAAAAAAGTAACAGAAACATCACGCTATACCATCAGCAGAGACACCACAAAAAAAAAAAAAAAAAGAGATTTATAGGCCAGTATTCCTCAATGTATATAGATCCAAAGGTTCTCAACAACATAGTAGCAAATAGGATCCAAAGATTCACCAAAAAGACCATACACCATGACCAGGTGAGATTCATTCTGGGGGATGCAAGGATAGTTTAACATATGCAAATCAACATAATATATTATATCAAAAATTATATCAAAAAAGTCATTGGTGCCAGATTGGTGATGCAAGCCGTAAGGCATTTGCCTTGCTCTCACTAGCCTAGGACCAACTGTGGTTCAATTCCCTGGCATCTCATATGATTCCCCAATTAAGGAGTGATTTCTGAGCACATAGCCAGGAGTAACCCCTGAGTGTTACCAGGTGTAACTCCCAAAAATGTCATGATTATTTTAATAGATGCAAAGAAATCATTTGAAAAAATTTTAGCACCCATTAATAAAAAAAGATCTCAACAAATGGGGATTGAAGGAATTTTCCTCAACATAGTCAAAGCCATGTACCACAGTCCACAGCAAATATTATATTCAATGGGAGTAAACTACAGTCTTTCCTCTAAGGTCAGATACAAGACAGGGTTGCTCATTCTTTTTGTTTGTTTGTTTGTTTTTGTTTGTTTGTTTTTTGTTTTTTGGGTCACACCCGGCAGTGCTCAGAGGTTATTCCTGGCTCCAGGCTCAGAAATTGCTCCTGGCAGGCACGGGGGACCATATGGGATGCCGGGATTCAAACCGATGACCTCCTGCATGAAAGGCAAATGCTTTACCTCCATGCTATCTCTCCGGACCCAGGGTTGCTCATTCTTGCCACATCTATTAAATATGGTACTGGACACACTTGTCATGGCAATTAGGCAAAAAAAGGATATCATCCAGATAGGAAAGGAAGAAGTAAAAAAAGTGGATAGGGCAATTGCCTTATTTATACTCAGCAGGTCTGAGCTTATTCCCTGGCATCCCATATGGTCCCCAACCCAAGCCTGCCAAGAGTGATCCCTGAACACAATCAGGAGTAAGTTCTGAGGACCACCAGGTGTAACCTTACTATTTGCATATGACATGATACTATATTTAAAAAAGACTAAAGACTCTAAAAAGTTTCTAAAAAATATATTTGTATAGTAAAGTGGAAGCCTATAAAATTAACATGCAAAAGTCTATGGTTGTACTATATGCAAATAATAAAAGAAAAGCTGGGCCCGGAGAGATAGCACAGTGGCATTTGCCTTGCAAGCAGCCTATCCAGGACCAAAGGTGGTTGGTTCGAATTCCGGTGTCCCATATGGTCCCCCATGCCTGCCAGGAGCTATTTCTGAGCAGACAGCCAGGAGGAACCCCTGAGCACCGCCGGGTGTGGCCCAAAAATAAAAAAAAATTCTCTGGAAAGACATTCCAAAATTTTTTTTCACATGCAAAGTTTTATTATTTTATTTTTGTGATTTTGGGTCACACCTGACAGTGCACAGAGGCTATTCTCAGCTCTGTGCTCTGGGTCCCCCTGGCGGTTCTCAGGAGATTAACCATTTGGTGTTGAGGATGGAACCCTGAGCCTCCTCCTTGCAAAACATGTACTCTAGGCATCACATTCTGCAATCTCCCACATCAGAACTTGTGGTGTGTAGTTCCTCTTTTACTTTATGGGGTTCCCTATTTCTTATACTTCATAAGTAAAATGATTTTAGTTTAAAAAACAAAATCAAGGGACTGGAGAGATATTACAGCAGTAGGGCATTTGCCTTGCATGCAGTCGATCCAGGATGGATGATGGTTCAAATCCCTGCAACCCATATGGTCCTCTGTGCCTGCCAGGAGTGATTTCTCAGCACAGAGCCATGAGTAACCCCTGAGTGTTGACAAGTGTGACCCAAAAACCAAACCAAATTAAACAAAACAAAACAAAAAAGCAATGCATTCTAGCATTTTTCTTTTGGTGAAATACTCTCAAGTGGTGCTCAGAGAGGCTACTCCTCTCTGAGCAATATTTGGCTATCTAGTCCTGCAGGCAGGAGACCTCCCTAAGTCACCCTAGAAGTGCTTGTAGAGGTCTCCAGGGATACACGTGCTGATGTTTGGGGAGCATGTGGTGTGTGGGCTTGAACTTGGGGATCCCAGTGATTGAAAAGCATGCACCCCTGGCAAAAAAAAAAAAAAAAAAAGCACTCCTCCCAAATCCCAAAAGTTTTGTTTTTTAAACTTGTCTCCTCTGTGTGTCACTGGATATTTTTGGGAGAACCATTTAACCTCAGTGACTTCATTATAAACCATAATGGACCATTAACTTTAGAGTTATGAGTAAGATAGGGTCCCCACTCTGGGAGACCAGGCTTGTTGGCCTTATCCTGGGTGGGGGGAGTGGGAGCAGTGACCTAGAAGCCTGAGAAGGTATGAAGGTATTGCAAGAGACTCAGGAAATAAAATGACTAAGAATGTGTGCACAAACCTTCTTTTAGAGATTGGTTAGTGGAGGAAAGAAAATATTTCCTAAAAAAAAAAAAGATGAAGAAGAAAATATTTTTGTTTGGGTTTGGGGGCTATTTCCAGTGATTTTAAAGGGATACTCCTAGTTGCTTTATGCTCAGAGATCACTCATGGCAGTTCCCAGGTAACCATGTGGTACTAGGGATCAAATCAGGCTCAGATGTGTGTAAGTGCCGTAACCTCTATACTATATCTTGACCTAAGAGAAAGACTACTCTTAGGGATGGGGGTGTTGGGTGACAACTAGATACTCAGGGTTAATTCTCAGGAATCACTGTTGGTGGTGCTCAGAGGACCATATCTGGTACTAGGGATAGAACTGGGATTAGCTGTGTGCAAGACAAGTGCCTTAACACCTGTGCAATCTTTCTAGCTTGCTCCAAGAAAAGGGTTTCTTAAACATAATGTAAAGTCATCCCCTTAGAGTATGCAGCTGCATATGTGGCAGTGTAACCCCCTCCAAATTTTTCTATACTGACACCCCAGTATAAACACACCAAATTAGCATCAATGTAGTATAGCCACCCATGGCTAACAAACAAAACCAATAACAGGATGCATAACTAAGAGAGAGAAAGAAGGAAAGAAAATTGTCTGCCATAAGGACAGCTAGGGGTAGGAGCAGGAAGACAAGTTGGTAATTGGGAAAATTGGTGGCAGAAAATGAACGCTGGTGAAGTGTTGGATGCTGAAACATTGTATGATTGACAACTATCAACAACTATCAACTATCAACAAATTTTTAATTCAGATTCTCACAGATATTTAAATAAAATTTTTAAAAAGAGTGCTCAACAGCAACATACAGTTTAGTAAACCTGACAATCACTTAATGACCCATTGTGAGATATAATGCTTTTTCACAAATTTTCTTGTTTTGTTTGGTTTTATGGGTTACACTTGGCAGTCCTCAGATGCTACTCCTAGCACTACTCAAGGGACCATATGGGATGCTAGAGACCAAACTCAAATTAATAGCTTGCAAAAACAAGTGAATTACCCAATGTACTATAACTCTGACCCTCACAAAATTCCTTTTACTGGAGTTTTATTGGATAATTCCATTAACAGTTGCAACAAGTAATATAAAGTCAATATCATGTCTGGTAGATGGGTAGGAAATGGACAATGGAAGAGGGAAAATTGGTAGTGGGATTGGTGTTGGAATATGGAACACCAGAAACAACTGTATTATGAACAACATTGTAAAGAGTCATGTTTAAATAAAGTAAAATGATTTTAAAAATAAAGTAATCGAGGCCGGAGAGATAGCATAAAGGTAAGGCTTTGCCTTGCATGCAGAAGGACAATTGTTTGAATCCAGGCATCCCATATGGTCCCCAAGCCTGCCAGGGGTGATTTCTGAGCATAGAACCAGGAGTAACCCCTGAGCACTGCTGGGTGTGACCCTAAAACCAAAAAAATTAAAAAAATAAAGGCATCCCCTTTGCTCACTTCTAGCTTCTTCCCTGTTTAACAGGTGAGGAGAAGTTGGTCAGAGGGTTGTGTGTTATTGTTAAGCTATTTAACATTGTCTCCTGCTCACGCCCAAATTTGACTAACTGGGGAAAAAACAAACAAACAAGTGAGGAGAGAACCTTGGAAGTCTTTTCTTTTTTTTTTTTTTTTTTTTTTTTTTTGGTTTTTGGGCCACACCCAGCGGTGCCCAGGGGTTACTCCTGGCTGTCTGCTCAGAAATAGCTCCTGGCAGGCACGGGGGACCATATGGGACACCGGGGGTGCCCAGGGGTTACTCCTGGCTGTCTGCTCAGAAATAGCTCCTGGCAGGCACGGGGGACCATATGGGACACCGGGATTTGAACCAACCACCTTTGGTCCTGGATCGGCTGCTTGCAAGGCAAACACCCTGTGCTATCTCTCCGGGCCCGGAAGTCTTTTCTTTACACAAAAGTATTGGACGCTGTCCTTGGTCCTGAAAAGTAACGTCAGCACCAGCACATAGTTTCTTGGGACCAGGTCTAAAAATCTAGTAGATGTGACTCTTTCCTCCCTACCACTAAAGGATTACTATTTTCAGCCCTGAAAAATAGCAATTCAATCTTTCTCTTATACTTCTTCTCTTTCTAGGGTGCTTATACACTTATCTCCAGTTATACATAGTAGATCCACAAGAAACACCTACCAGCCTTGACCCACCACATCCATGAGCACCCATTTCATTTGTGATTCCTATCCATGCACTACCTCTCCTAAAAGAACACCTGAGAGATCAAAGATAACTGACCAAGCAAAACAGATCACTAATTTGGTCAACCTCACCTTGTTGGCAGCTGTCTCATCTTCATAATTCACTTTTCTTTTTACATTTTTGAAATCAGAAAGGCAGAAACTTTCAACCCATGACCATGATACTTGGGAAAGCAATATGAACTCATCCTTCCAAAAACCCTTCTTTACCTGAGGAACTTGCAAATTTGGCATAAGCTCCAGGTACGACACTTGTCTGCTCTGACATAAGAGGGAAGAAAAAGTAACAAACTGGAGACTCAACCCTTCAGCAGTAGAACAGTTGTCTTGCATGTGTGAGACCCTGTATTGATCCCCAGTAAAAAAAAATAAATAAATAAACATAAACGAAGAGCCAGAGAAGAAGAAACAAGGAGGAGCTGCTTGGAAAAAGCTTAACATAGAAGCCATGTGAGAAAAAGCATATGACAGAAAGGGCCTTGGAATAACAGCAAACTGACTCCAATGAAACTTAAAAAAATAAACATAAACAGGGAAGAGAAAATAAGAACAGAATCCAGGGCCGGGAAGGTGGCGCTAGAGGTAAGGTGTCTGCCTTGCAAGCACTAGCGTAGGACAGACCGTGGTTCGATCCCCCGGCATCCCATATGGTCCCCTCAAGCCAGGAGCAATTTCTGAGTGCATAGCCAGGAGTAACCCCTGAGCGTCAAACAGGTGTGGTCCAAAAATAAAAACAAACAAACAAACAAACAAAAGAACAGAATCTTTGTATTCCTGGGAAGATCCAAAGACGCAGGCAAGAAGGTGGCAATCAGCCTGATTTAGACCTTATTTAAAACATCTTTATACTATGTAAGGAAGGGTACAGAACATATAATTTTGTTGTTTTCTAGTTTTGCACCTTACTTTCCTCTTTAGCCACTCATTCACCCAGGCAGAAATCTTTTGTTTCCTGATAGAAGCTGCAGAATGAGATCATTCCTGGCCTGCTAGAAGAACCAAAATGAAGGAGGAAGGAGTTGTGAAATGGAGATGGCATGAAAAGGGCCAGTAGTTTAGGTTAGCATTAATTTCAGCCCTGAAATTAAAGGGAGTTCTCTCCCCGCCCCATTTTCTTTATCTTTTTTTTTTTTTAAGGGGGAACTTCCTCAGTAGTGGAAGTCAAGGACAATTCTGGAGGTTATTTGGCCCAGCAGTGATGAGCCTCATACTTACAGAACTTGAGTTTGTTCTATCTGATGTTCTCCCATGTCTCGCTTGTTTGTCTCTATGTCTCTTTGCTTGCCTATTTCTACTCAGAAGAAGAAGCCTGAGTTCTCTCTTTAACACATATTCCTCCCCTTTCTCTCCTCTCACATCTAAACAAGTTTTCTTCAATAAAATTACTTTCCTTCAGAAAGCAGTGCTTATGCTTAGTAGGGGGGCCACCAGGGCTATTCCAGAAGTTGGGAGGGATGCAGTGGTGGGGGTTGAATTCAAGTGCAGAACAAACTTCAGTCATTGTGCATATAAGACATGAGCTCACCTCTTTGAAATATCTCCCCAAGTTTCCTCCCATTTTCTGTACAGTTTTGGTGTTTGGGGTCACACCTGACTGCTCAGAGCTTATTCCTGATTCTGTGCTCAGGGATCACTCCTGGTGGGCACAGGGGCCCATATAGGGTGCTAGGGATCAAACCTGGGTTGACCAAATATAAGACAAGCGCCTTTCCCATTGTACTATCTTTCTGGTCCCTTCCCTGTTTTCTGATTTCTTTTCTCTCTCGGTGTGAGAAAAAAGAACAGCAAAGAGAAAGTCACATGGAAACTTAGTGAAATATTGGCATCAGGATCCCATTTCTGTTCTGTCTACTATTTAATTCCTCCTCTCTTGTTTTATTCTTCACCCCATTAGTGAATCCTTGTTTATTTTTGGGGTGTTTGGGGCCACACCCAGCGGCGCTCAGGGTTACTCTTGGCTCTGAGCTCAGAAATTGCTCTTGGCAGGCTCTGGGGATCAGATAGGATGTAAGGAATTGAACCTGGATCCGTCCCGGGTAGGCCGCGTGCAAGGCAAACACCCCGCTCCGAGACACTGGGTAAGTCACTCAACTTTCCAAGCCTCAGTTTCCCCGTTTGTATAGTGGGCACTCCTGATCCCTAACAGGAGTGCAGTGCATGGGGTTTTGGTGGGGCGGGACAGGGACAACACAGTGCCAAGTACAAGGAAGGCTCAAGGAGGGGACCCCTCCGCACACCCTTGCCCCCACATCCCTCGGCCACCTCCCGCTCCGCTCCTGGGCACCCTCACCGGTTCTCCGCTACCAGGATCTGCTCCAGCAGGCGTGCGGCCTGCACGCGCGTCTCCAGCTCGGGCGCCTGCAAGAGCCGCAGCAGCAGATCGAGCCCCCCGTCCAGGCGGATGGCATCGCAGAGACGCTGGGCCACCTCGCGGCCCACGCCCGGGAGCAGCCAGGCCTCTTCCACCAGCTGGAAAACCTCGGTCAGTCCGAGGCCCACGGCCTGCACGCCGCACGCCTGCTTCAGCGCCAGGAGCGCCAGCTGCAGCTCGGGCAGGGAGCGTTCCAGGGCGTCCCGCACCTCCGTGCCCACCCCGGGCGACACCTCCCGGGGTCCGCGGCCCCCTCCCGCCCACCACGGGCCCGCACCGCCGCCGCCCTCCGTCCCTGGCACGGCCAGCCGGTCCGCGCTCGGCCCGGAGTTGCTGGACATCGCGAAGAAGCGGCACAGCTTGTAGGCGGAGACCAGCAGCGTCAGGACCATGGGCGCGGGGCGGCGGGGCACATCCCCCGCGCCGAGGGCGGGGGGCCCGGGCAGCCTCGAAGCGACCGCGGGGGGCACGCAGGAGGGAGGTGCCGGGCTTGGCGAGGCACTGGGCAGGGGAGAGAGAAAGGGCGAGAGGCCTGGGCCTGAGCGTTGGGAAAAGGAGAGGTGGGGCGGGAGCGAGAACCCGGAGTCTCGGAGGAAGGGACCCCAACAAAGCGCAGCTCCAGCTCCGGAGCCGCAGGCAGAGGGAGGGATGCTTGACAGCTGCCCCTGGGATGCCGCTGACCCCCGGACGCCCCGCCCCGGCCCTCGGGCTCCGCCCCCAACGCCAACGTGGCCTCGCCCACACCCTGGCCGGTTCCTCCTCGCCTTGGGTGGCCGGCCACCACGGAGGGTGGAGAGAGGACTTTTTTTCCTCTCTAAGACATTAGAATGGGAAAGGCAGGATCAGAGAATTGTAGAGAGGATTCGGGTTCGATCCCCGGTACCAGCCCTGTCAGGAATGAGCCTTGAGGGCAGAGCCAGGAGTAAGAAGCCTTGAGCAGGGCCGGCGTGGTGGCGCTAGAGGTAAGGTGCCTGCCTTGCCTGCGCTAGCCTAGGACGGACCGCGGTTCGACCCCCCGGTGTCCCATGTGGTCCCCCTAACCAGGAGCGATTTCTGAGCGCATAGCCAGGAGTAAACCCTGAGCGTTACCGGGTGTGGCCCAAAAACCAAAAATAAATAAATAAATAAATAAATAAATAAATAAATAAATAAATGAATAAAAATAGAAGCCTTGGGCACAGCCAGCTCTGTGTGTATGTGTGCGGGGGGCGGGGGGACAAAACCAAATTTCAGTTTGCTTGTTTCTTTACAGGCCAGACCTGGTGTTACTGATGGGGAAATGAAGGATGAGGACAAGGAGTGACCTTTTCAGAATTGAATAATCTGAGGATAACTCAGAAATCAAAATCAGGGGCCGGAGCAACAGGCATAGGGCGTTTGCCTTGCATGCGCTAACCTAGGACGGATCACGGTTCGATCCCCTCCCTCCCCGCATCCCATATGTTCCCCCAAGCCAAGAGAGATTTCTGAGTGCATAGCCAGGAGTAATCCCTGAGAGTCACCAGATGTGGCCCAAAAAACAAATAATAATAATAATAATAATAATAATAATAATAATAATAATAATAATAAAAAATAAGAAGAAGAAGAAGAAGAAGAAGAAGAAGAAGAAGAAGAAGAAGAAGAAATCAAAGTCAGTCCAAATATTCAACACCTACCCAGTCTGCACTAAGAACTCAGTGAACCCAAGATAAAAACGTCTGGAAGTAAAACTCTGTTTTGTTGTTGTTGTTGTTGTTGTTGTTTTTGGGCCACACCCGGTGGTGCTCAGGGGTTACTCCTGGCTGTCTGCTCAGAAATAGCTCCTGGCAGGCACGGGGGACCATATGGGACACCGGGATTCAAACCAACCACCTTTGGTCCTGGATCAGCTGCTTGCAAGGCAAACGACGCTGTGCTATCTCTCCGGGAAAACTCTGTTTTTTAATGATAAAAATCTGTCCCAGACTTTTATTTTTTTTTACCATCCCCATCCTCCACTGTCCTAAACACACATTGAGTGACTTAGCTTCCCACCAGAGATGACCTTGACCAAACAGGTCATCAATCAATATAATTTCCAGAGAATGAAGTCAGAATGCTACTCCAGGCACTGGCCATTTGGTTATTTGAACCCATGTAATCTCCCAGTACCCCCCAAGGCAGGGACTGTTGGTATTATTTTACCGAAAAGGGAAAACGGCCATTATCTACAGGTCTCACAGACAGAGGGGAGGAGGGAAGAATGGGCCTTCTTTCTGTCGGCCAAATCCACTGTACTAGTCCCTGTTTCAGATGACCCTGAGCTTGGCCCAGGATTTATCTGCAGCTCCCTCATGTTCCTGGAATGTGCCAGAGGTTGAGCAAACAGAACAGTAGAAAAGCCGCTCCACTTTTTGGTGTCCCTCCCTCTTCCTTCTCAGGGGTTGAAGCAGAGACTTCAGAGCACAAAGCCTTCTGAAGGAGGCTCTCAACTGAAGGGCCTGCCATGGCCACCACCAGGGCTCTTCTGGTGCTGGCCTTGCTGGCAGGGGTTGTTCTGGCTGACCAAGGTGTGGGAGGCTATTGGTGAATGCTCTGGGTCCATGCAGGGAGTTGTGAGGGTAGCCTGGGTTTGGGTGTTCTCACAGACACTCCTTTCGTCACAGATTCGTGCAAGGGTCGCTGCATTGAAGGCTTCAACAAAGACAGAAAGTGCCAGTGTGATGAGCTTTGTTCTTACTACCAGAGCTGCTGTGCGGACTACATCGCTGAGTGTAAACCCCAAGGTACGTTTCCCAGAGACTAGGTGGGCCTGGAGGAGTCCCCTCTCTGACTGGAGACTCACCACTATGCGCTTCTGTCTGCAGTGACACGTGGGGATGTGTTCACTCTGCCAGAAGATGAGTATAGCACTTATGACTATGAAACCTCAGACAATATCAGCAGCACCCATACACAACCTGAGAGTGACAGGCTGAGCCCCACATCTCAGAGCCAGCCAGAAAGGATTACAGGAGAGCCTACTCTAAATCCTGAGGAAGAGGCCTTCGAGCCTTCACAGGTGACTTCAGGGCCTGAGGAGGCAGGTCATGGGCTTGGAACCACTCAAGATACTGTGAGGCCCCTAACTGAGGAAGAGCTCTGCAGTGGCAAACCCTTTGACGCCTTCACCGAGCTCAAAAATGGTTCCATCTTCGCTTTCCGAGGTGATGCCAGGGGCACTTCTGGGGGGGGGGGGGGCAGGAGGAGTTGACTCCAGGTGCATCCCCTTCTTCACTAAGCCTTCCCAAAATCTAGGGAAATACTGCTATGAACTGGATGAAACAACAGTGAGGCCGGGGTACCCGAAGCTCATCCGAGATGTCTGGGGCATTGAGGGCCCCATTGATGCTGCCTTTACTCGCGTCAACTGTCAGGGAAAGACCTACCTCTTCAAGGTGCCAGGTCCAGGGACGGGGTTAGGGCTGAGGGTTGTTGAGCCTGCGTGGGTGTGAAGGTTGGATCAGCCAGTGATGCCTACCTGGGGCTCCCTGAGGATGGGGAAGTCTGAGCTGCAGATCTGGAGTTGAAGGCGGCTACCTGGGGCAACAGACTGGCTGCCTTTGTGCCCAGTCACCTTCTCATCCCTCTCCTCGTCCTTCTGCTTAGGGTAGTGAGTACTGGCGCTTTGAGGATGGTGTCCTGGACCCAGATTACCCCCGTGATATATCAGAGGGCTTCAGTGGCATTCCGGATGACGTGGATGCAGCTTTGGCTCTCCCAGCTCATAGTTACACTGGCCAGGAGAAGGCCTACTTCTTCAAGGGTACTTGTAGGGAGTGTGGGGCAGGGGTGGGTGTGAGGGAAACAAGCAGGCAACAGAACTGTTTGCTTCCATACTCTAAGGAGGATAGGCACAATTAGAGAGATAGAAAAATAGTTAAGGTGCTTGCCTGACATGCAGCCGACCAGGATTTGATCCCTGATACCCACATAGTCCCTAGAGCACTTCCAGGAGTGATTCTTGAGCATAGAGCCAGGAGTAGGCCTTGAGCACCACCATAAGTCCTCAAACAAACAAAACAAAACACAAGGGGGAAGGTTTCAGATCCTGTCTATCCTGCCGCTAGAAGAGCCCAAATTCCCAGGCCTCTGGGCTTCTCAGGCAGGCTCAGGCCCACCCCACTGATGGCAGATGCTGGCCCCTAGGGAAACAATACTGGGAGTACGAGTTCCAGCAGCAGCCCACACAGGAGGATTGTGAAGACAGCTCCCAGTCGGCCGTGTTCACATACTTTGCCCAGATGCAGCGGGACAGATGGGATACCATCTTCGAGCGTCTCTTCTGGGGCCATTCCCCTGGTATGGAGGGTAGGGGAAGAGTCCCCTGGAGAGAACTGGAATCTCCATTTCTGGCTGGGAGGCAGAGAGCTGGGCTGGCCAAAGGGGGTTGTGGTCATGGAGCTACCAATCAAAGGCTATTTACTCAGGTCAGACTTTGCTTCTGTTGACTTTGGTGAGGACGATGCCCCCACTGCCCAGATGGACTTTGCCTGCAGAGGGGGGCTGTGGATGTGCCCACAGGAAGGGCTTGGGTAGAGGGGCAAATAAGGCCTAGGAACAGGAGGGAGGAGTGGGTGCTGGGTTCTGCCCTAGTTATCTGGGCTTCATTCACTCTTATGTCTGCTAGAGGCATGGCCCAGGCCCCCTCAGACCCCTCATTAACCCTCTCCCTGCCACAGGTGGTGCTGGAGAGCCCATGCTCATCAGCGAGGGCTGGCGAGGTTTGCCTGAGCAGGTGGATGCGGCTATGGCAGGGCGCATCTACATCTCAGGCTTGACTCCTCGCTCCTTGCCCAAGAAGCCCAAATGGAAGAAGAAGCGCAACCGGAAACGCTACCGATCACACCGAAGCCGCAACCAGAAAGGCCAGCGCAAGTCCCGCTCAATTCTATCTCGGTTCTGGCTGTCCTGGCCCTCCAGTGAGGAGAGTGACCTGGAAACCTTCAACTACGGGGACTACGGGGACTATAGCAGCATAGACTGGCTGGTGTCAACCTCTTGTGAGCCCATCCAGAGCATCTACTTCTTCTCAGGAGGTAGGGTCCCTGTGGCTCTCCGTCAGGGCAAGTCTTCCTACGGGGCCCAACATCAGTGGTAGTGTTCACCCTACTTCCCCTGCCCAGAGATCAAATCTTTTCTCTTGGGCATGAATGGGCAGAGCCTGACCTCATCTGCCCTCTCCTGATCTCTTCCAGACAAATACTACCGGGCCAATCTTCGCACAAAGCAAGTGGACACCGTGACTCCTCCTTACCCTCGCTCCATTGACCAATTTTGGCTGGACTGTCCAGCCCCTGGCCACCAGTAGGAGCATAATCCTACTCTCCTGGCTATCCGTCCTCCTGCTCCCAGCCCAATAAAGCACCCTTGGCACTGTTTCAGACCATTGTACTCACTATGGAAGATCTGCTGAGGGAAGGGAGGTTGGGAGGGGCTAGACAAGCATGTTCTATTTCGTATTGGGCTGTAGGCTGGTGAGGGCCACGCGAGTCTTCCTTTGATATTACCTCTGATGAACCGCCAGCATTAAGTGGAAGTTGGAATTCTGGGAAGATGACAGGAGTTGCCAAGACATTGGCCCAGCTCTGGGCTTGTTTTGCCTCATGGGAGGCAGAGTTGACTAGATTTTATTTTAAAATTTTTTAAGTGTGCTAAGGGCTTATTCATGGTTCTGCACTCAGAAATGACTCCTGGTGGACTTGTGGGACAACATGAGATGACAGGGATTAGACCCAGTTCAATCACATACAAAGCCCTACCTGCTGTACTATTTCTCCAGCATCCCACCTCCATCTCATGTAGTGCTGGGCATCTAGCAAGCCAAGCATACATTCCAGCTCATTGAGTCATCTCTTTGGCCATGGCATTGGAGCGGGGGGCTCTCAAGCATTGTACAGAGGGCTAGAGTCACTTCCAGTGATACTTGGCCCAACTCTGTTCCAGACAACTCGGTGCTTGAGCTCTGTGATGTGGTACTACTCAAGCTTAGTGGTGCCAGAGACCACCAGAGCTCCCTTGATGGTGGTTGGGAGTCACCAGAACCAGAACCACAGCTGGCAGTACTCAGGGTTTCATGAGGTGTCTGGGATTTAATGTGGAGCTGTCTGCATATCAGATCACTACCAGTTAGAGATAAAAGCAGTGAATCAAAGGGCTCAGGGTCCTGAATGAGACCCAGAGGACGGGCACTTCCCCTGCTACTGCAACCATGCTGAGAGCTGTCCTGCTGAAGAGAAGCATGGGGTGAGCCATTGTGCTATGCTGCCTCAAATCCTGCCTTTTCCCTAAGACCATGTACTCTCTGAAAGTCAATGAACCTGGAAAATGGGGCTGAGAATGCTTGTCTCCTCTTGTCTTTGGCACTAAGACTAATGCAGAAGTAGGGCTTTACATGGTGACACTTGACATGCTAGAGAAATTGTTTGCCCCAGTCCTAGTTTTCTACCCAGTATTCTGCCTTCTCCCTGGGGAATCCTAGGCCAGTTCTGCATTGTAGAGGGCTTGTAGGGCGAAACAGAAGTGACAGAGAAAGCTGGAGTGATAGCACTTCAGGGCATTTGCCTTGCACACAACTGACCCAAGTTCGACCCGACACCCCATGTGGTCCCGAACCCACCAGGAGTGATTTCTGAGCAGAGCCAGGCATAACCCCTGGTGTGGCCCAAATAACCAATAAATAGGGACTGGAGAGATAGTATGGAGGCAAGGCATTTGCCTTACACGCAGAAGGTCGGTGGTTCGAATCCCAGCATCCTGTATGGTCCTCCGAGCCTGCCAGGAGTGAGCCCTGAGCGTGGAGCCAGGAGTGAGCCCTGAGCGCTGCTGGGTGTGGCCCAAAAAGAAAAAAAAGAAAAAAAAAAGAAAAAGAAAAAGAAAGAAATATCAACTTTGTACAATGGCATAATCAGCAGCACAAATGGAAAACTTTAAAAACAAAAAAGTGACAGAGAAGCCAGGGTTTCTTTCTGTGCCACAGAACTGGAGAACAAACTTCCAATTCTATTTGTAATGGGTCATTTCAAGACAACTTGGTGCTTGAGCTCTGTGGTGTGGTACTGCTCAGGCTCAGTGGTGCCAGGGGACAACAGAGCTGCCCTAGTGATGGCTGGGGTTACTAACCACTGCCTACAATGGTGATTTTTTTGGGCAACAACTGGGCCTCCTACCTCTATCCCTAGAAGCTAGAAGTATTGGCTCATAAATTCCTCTGTAAGTGATCAGCTGGGATAGGGCTAAAAGGTAGAGCACTTGTCCATATAGTTTTGTTTTGAATTTATGGTGGTGGGGTGGTTGATGGTCGCCTCTGGCACTTCTGTGGTGCTCAGGGGTTCATATAGAATGCTGCAGGTCAAATCCAAGGCATGTAAAGCAAAGACCTTCCAATCTTGGCCCCCTATTCTTCGAAATTATACATCTGTGCCAACAAATTAGCAGTACTTACTTTTTATTGTTTTGACCATACCTAGTGGTGCTCAGATTTACGCGCAGCCTTGTACTCAGCAAAATGCTACATAACATAGAAATGCCTAAAGCAAAACTTTAATGGGGCTGTGGAGAGTTGATGGGCTGGAGTGAACAACCCTGAGCACAAAGCTGGGATTCTGCTTAATATGGCCCAAAGCCCCCCCAAAATAAATGTCACTTTATGTATATTGTCTCAAAGGACTGGGAAAGAAGTTTTTCTGAGGTTAAACATAGTGGTGTTCAAGGCTTACTCCTGGATCTGTGCTCAGGTACAACTACTGGTAGGGTTCAGAGGACCATTTGGAGTGCTGGGTTTAATTAAACCTAGGTTAACTGTGCCTTAGTCCACTGTTCTGGCCCTGGAAAAGTAAGTTAACAGGCTACAGTGAAGGCCTTTCATGCTTGAGGTCCTGAATTTGATGCCAATCACTGCATGAGTACACAGCACCCAAGTTTTACTGAGCCAAGCACTAATCTGACTGGGCCTGTTAGTCAAGCACAGTTGATCAAGCATTGCTCACGAGGCCCATGGCAAAAAATTATTGCCTCGAGGGGCCAGTTTGTTTGTACAATGACTAAGGTGCCTGCCTTGCACATGGCATCTTATTTTTTTTTTTGGTTTTTGGGTCACACCTGGCAGTGTTCCGGCAGTGCTCAGGATTACTCCTGGCTCCATGCTCAGAAATCGCTCCTGGCAAGCTTGGAGGACCATATGGGGCGCCGGGATTCGAACCTTGACCTTCTGCATGAAAGGCAAATGCCTTACCTCCATGCTATCTCTCCAGCCCCGAATATATAATTTCTAAGAATTGAAGAGTGCTCAGAGGGAGGTGAACCCCACAGAAACTCAGAGAACAAAAAGATGCAGTCTATTAGGAACAGAACATTAGGAGCAAAACTATAGAAATATGAACTTTGATTTATATTGTCAGAGATCTGAAGAATAGACTTAACAAATATTTATTAAATAACTTTTTTTTTGGGGGGGTCACACCTGACAGTGCTCAGGGGTTACTCCTGGCTCTGTGCTTAGAAATTGCCCTTGGCAGGCACGGGGGACACTGGGATTCAAACCACTGTCCTTTTGCATGCAAGGCAAATGCCCTACCTCCATGCTTTCTCTTCAGCCCCAACTAATGTTTTTTTTTTTTTTAAATAACTAATGTCAATATCATGTTTAAGTGCTCTAATGAAAGTTCTTAAGAGGTTTATTACAGGGGCCGGAGATAGTATGGAGGTAAGGCATTTGTCTTTCATGCAGAAGGACGGTGGTTCGAATCCCGGCATCCCATATGGTCCCTTGTGCCTGCCAGGGGCAGTTTCTGAGCATAGAGCCAGGAATAACCCCTGAGCGCTGCCGGGTGTGACCCAAAAACCAAAATAAAATAAAATAAAATAAATAAAAAAGAGGTTTATTACAGACTCAGGGCCAAGAAATTTGGCTCCATTTTTGATGGCTCATAGCTCGTCATTTGATCTCTTATCTTGCTTCATCTTTTAGAAGAGGGGCTTAAGAAACATTTTCTTCTTCAACCTCCTATTGTTGGCAGGACCACCATAAAACAAATAGTCAACTGTGAATATTTCACACTGTTTTCATACTTCCAAAAACATGTTTAAGAACTCATACGAAATAACTTTATTAGTTTATTTACAACTGTTATGTATTCTTAAGTGTATACTTGTTTATAACCATGTATAGATATGTGTCATCAAATGTGAGAAGAATGTGTGTCTATGAAGAATCTCTCCCTTCATTGGCTGAGACCACCTACATTAAATATTTTCTCCCCTCAAACAAGAACAAAGAATTTTGCAACTGAAAATACTGTTTTGTCATCTAATATTTTTTCACTTTTGGAGTTAAAACGAAGGCGTCAAAAAGATGGGAATTTTAAAGAGGATCAGTGGTGGTAGAGGCAGAAGCAAACATAAGAAAAAAACAGCAAGCAGATAAATAAGAATGAAAATAGAAACTATGATTCCAAAATGGTAGCTGCTCTGCTTTCAGTTCTAACATTCTGTACCAACCCTTCTTTTGCTTGTTTGTTATCTTCTGATCAGCCCCTTTCTGAACACAAATGTGAGAAAGGGAATTCTCTCTTGGAGGCTTCTGATCAGGTTCCTATCCAGAATGTGTGCAGTGAAGATGACAACCAATTTTTGAACTTGAACAAGTTTAGGACAGTTTGGCTGACTTTAGAGAAGGTCTGTATTCTATTATTTTCTGATAGTAACAATCAGCTCCAGCAGTGTCCAGAATGGGTCAGAGAAAGCAGGTACCAAGTTCAGGAGAAGGTCCTGATAATCCAGTTCTTTTTAGTGGCTACCAGTCTCTTTACACTTATTGGAACTGCAGGTAATTTCTGCTCAGCCTTTGAATGAGCACAGCTCAACATGAAGAGCATGGTGGGTGCAGTAGGGAGCCAGGGGACCACCAAATCTGTTCCAGTCACAGCTCTCCAAATTCACCTTCCACCGTCCGCACCATGACATACATCTCCGCAAGACCCACCACAGAGGCAACGATCAACGCAGCCAGTATTTGCTGGGGAGGAGGAGAAGCAGGTTTAGGAGATGCCAAAGGCTAGCAGCCAACTTAGCAGCATCCAGCACATCTAATGAAAATAGAGATATTCGGGCCCGGAGAGATAGCACAGCGGTGTTTGCCTTGCAAGCAGCCGATCCAGGACCAAAGGTGGTTGGTTTGAATCCCGGTGTCCCATATGGTCCCGTGCCTGCCAGGAGCTATTTCTGAGCAGACAGCCAGGAGTAACCCCTGAGCACCGCTGGGTGTGACCCAAAAATCAAAAACCAAAAAAAAAAAAAAAAAAAAAAGAGATATTCCAATCCAGTTTAGAAGGGGTGGGGTAGAGAACAGGATCTAGATTTTAGTTTATTTGGTGATGCTAAGGATTGATCCCATGTCCTCACACAAAAGCTTTACCACTGAGCTAGAACCCAGAGTCCAAGATCTAGATTTTTTTCTTTTGATCTTAGGCCACACCTGATGGTGCTTGGAAACAGTTCCCAGCACTGTGCTCAAGAGATCCAAGCCATGCAGTGTAAAGAACTAAATCCAGGAATCATTAGGCTAGACCTGGATTTTAAAAAATTTTTCTTATTTTTTGGCCACACCCAGTGATACACAGAGATTGCTCCTGATATTTAGATTATGTAGAGCTGGGGATCATGTGGTTCTTGGCCTCCTGCATGTGTTCAATCCTATGAGCTATCTTTTTTTTTTTTTGGTTTTTGGGCCACACCCAGCGGTGCTCAGGGGTTACTCCTGGCTGTCTGCTCAGAAATAGCTCCTGGGGCCCGGAGAGATAGCACAGCGGTGTTTGCCTTGCAAGCAGCCGATCCAGGACCAAAGGTGGTTGGTTTGAATCCCGGTGTCCCATATGGTCCCCCGTGCCTGCCAGGAGCTATTTCTGAGCAGAGAGCCAGGAGTAGTAACCCCTGAGCACCACTGGGTGTGGCCCAAAAACCAAAAAAAAAAAAAAAAAAAAGAAATAGCTCCTGGCAGGCACGGGGGACCATATGGGACACTGGAATTCAAACCAACCACCTTTGGTCCTGGATCGGCTGCTTGCAAGGCAAACGCCGCTGTGCTATCTCTCTGGGCCCTGAGCTATCTCTTGAGCCCCTCATCTGGATTTTCTTTTCTCGTTTGTTTTTTGGGCCACACCCAGTGGCACTCAGGGATTACTCCTGGCAGGCATGAGGGACCATATGGGATGCTAGGAATTGAACCTGGGTCCGTCCTGGGTCAGCCATGTGCAAGGCAAATGCCCTACCACTGTGCTATTGCTCCGGTCCCTCATCTGGATTTTCTTAAGATTATTTACCCCATAGCTGCTAGAAAGCTCAAATGCTTTTCTTGTGGATTGAGTGAATAGTTATCATGTTGAATGGCACTTTACATATATTGTCCCCTTCCCACTACACTCACTCTAGAGTACTCTGCCCTACCAGGGCCTACTTACAGGGGCCATTTCTGTGAAGATGTACTGGCTTCCAAGGTAAGTGCAGGCGAAGGCAGCTACCACCGTCACAATGAAGTTGAAGATGGTGATGACCAGAGCTTTCACCGACCTCACTTTGGGGAGAAGTCCAGGGAAGAAATCTTTAGGTCAGCATTTGTCGTTGGCCTTCTTGGCTCATGGCTAGATTTTCTTTAAACAGCAAGCCTGAAAAACTCAGGCTTAAACCAGGACTGGCGGGAGGAGCCTCCTGACTGGCCCACCCCAGAGAGGCTGTAAGCACCCCAATTTCCCAGCATCTCACCTTGCTTTCCTAGGTCACTGAGAGTTCCACTATGCCTTGAATCCTGGGAAAAAGAAAAAGTATTTGTTTTCTAAATGAAAGCAGCTCAAAGGCAGCCTTGGAACTATCACATTGTCATGCTGAGCTCAGCCTTGTTTATATAACTCTACCTTTTGTGTTCTCCATTGATTGGAGTCAAACCTGGTGGTAATTAGGAGCTACTCCTGGTTCAGTGCTGAGGAGTATCACCCAGTTCTGGGGATCCAAATTGGTCTCTCAAAGCATAAATAATGTGTTTTAGCTATCTCTTTGGTCCTACCAAGTGGATTCTTTTCTGGACTATAGATCAGGCATTTCAGAAAGGATACAAATTCTCAGTAGTACTCCTGCTTTAGCACAGAGGCATGCCAGAAACAATAGGTAATCCTGTTAGAACTGCTGTTAGGAGCCCTCTAAGGTTCACTCGTACTTCTTTTTTTTTTGGCTTTTGACCACACACAATGGTACTCAGGGGACACTCCTGTTCTGCTCCTGGCAGGCTGGGTTGAGGGGGCATATGGGATACCCCACATTGGCCACAAGCGAGGCAAACGCCCTATTGGCTGTACTATCACTCCAGTTCACTACTTCTTTTTTTGTGTGTGTGTCTGTGGTCCTAGATATTAAACCTAGAACTCTACACGTGCAAATTGTGTGCTCTATACTGAACAACATCCCCAAACAACTATGCTCTTTTGTTTTGTTTTAGGGCCCAATGAAGCAGGGCATGGGGGCTACTTCTAGTTCAGTGCTCAGGGTAACTATGAGGTACCAGAGATTGAATTCAGGGCCCCAGCCCCAGCATGCACACTCTGAGTTCCCTCCAAGTCCCCCTTATCTCTACAACATTTTGAGTCACACCCATTTGGTTCTCAGATTACCCCAACAGGGCTCCAGGGAACCTATGTAATGATGGTGATCGAACAAAGGTCAAGTACATGCAAGACAAGTACCTTACTAGTTGTAATTTGATTCCAGTCCTTATCTCTACACAACTTTGTTTTTGTTGTTTTTTTTAAATTTTTTTTGCCACACTGGCAGTGCTCAGGAGTTACTCCTGGCAGACTTGAAAGACCATATAGGATACTGGGGATCAAACCCAGGTCTGTTTCAGGTCAACCGCTTGCAAGGCAAAAGCCCTATGCTATCACTTTGAGCCCCCCTTTCTACACAACTTTTTTGTTTTTGTTTGTGGGTCACACCCAGCAGCACTCAGCGGTTACTCCTGGCTCTAAGCTCAGAAATAGCTCCTGGGCATTCCTCTACCAGGGAAGACCCTACTGCTGCTCTGACATTGATCTACTCAAAAAAAGACTTCTCTTAACACTAAGAAGACTTAACAAAAACAATGACCTGCTTACTGGACAGGGCTTGCTGTATTGCCCCTTAATTGTGAGGTTTGTCTATAACATCACCTGGAAGCAATCCTCTACCATGGAAGACCCTACCACTGCTCAGACATCGTCCTGCTGAAAAGAGACTTCCCTTAACAATGAGAAGACTTAACAACAACATGCTTACAGGACAAGGCTTCCTGCATTGCCCTTTCATGGTGAGGTGAAACGAGAAGACACTCCACATCATGACTTCAATTTAGGATATGCAGATTCCAGAATCTTTAATACAGAAACATGATACCAACAACAGAGACTGTGTGAAGAAGTGTGTTGGCACTACGGACAATGTCTTGGATCGGATGATAACTTGCCTGAAGCCTAGAGTTGGTCATATGCCAGGAAACTTCAGGGGTAGGATCTCTTTGTATTTAGGCCAAGGTTATTCCTTTCCATGCCTCTCATATTTGGTGGGCCTATGCAAACAACAATTGCCACTCTAACACCGTTTTTACTGTGCTCCTTTGACTCTAATCCTTAAAATGCACCCACTTAAAATTTGAGGTTAACTTAAGCTAATATGCATGTACATGGAAATGTAAAAAATACTATGCCTCTAATGTTTAAGGAGTTACGTAAGTTTATGGCTTTAGATTGCCTTGTGTGCTGTCAAGAAATATTATAATGTGCTACAATCTGGGGACTTGAGGGACAAAGTAATTGTACATGGATTCTGTTTTATTTATCTTAACATTCTTTGGCTGAAAGTTCAAAGTTAAGATATCAGCAAGGGGACTTCTTCTGAGAATTATGTTATGGCTGATTGTCCTTCCACTGTAACTTTACCTTGTCCTCTTTCTTTGCATCTTTTGTTCTCATAATTCAAAATAAAAAATTAAAAAAAAAAAAAAAGAAAAGAAATAGCTCCTGGCAGGCTCAGGGGATCATATGGGATGCCGAAATTCAAACCACGGGCCTTCTGCATGCAAGGCAAACACCCTACCTCCATGCTCTCTCTCCAGCTCACTCTACACAACTTTTTTTTTTTTTTCTTCTTTAAGAGACAGGGTCTCGCTATGTTGCCCAGGCTGGAGTGCAGTGGCTATTCACAGGTGCGATCCCACTACTGATCAGCACGGGAGCTTTGACCTGCTCCGTTTCCGACCTGGGCCGGTTTGCCCCTCCTTAGGCAACCTGGTGGTCCCCCGCTCCCGGGGGTGTGTGTGTGTGTGTGTGTGTGTGTCACCATATTGATGCCGAACTTAGTGCGGACACTCGATCGGCATAGCGCACTGCAGCCCAGAACTCCTGGACTCAAGCAATCCTCCGGCCTCAGCCTCCCGAGTAGCTGGGACTACAGGCGCGCGTGCCACCATGCCCGCTCTACACAACTTTTAAGAGTAAGTCACTATAGGGGGAGCAAAAGTAGTACAGGGGTTAAGGCATGGTCCACTGAGCACTGAACTGGGAGTAGCCTTAAAAACTGCTGGGTTGGGGCCGGGAAGGTGGCGCTAGAGGTAAGGTGTCTGCCTTGCAAGTGCTAGCATAGGACGGACCACGGTTCGATCCCCCGGTGTCCCATATGGTCCCCCAAAGCCAGGGGCGATTTCTGAGCGCATAGCCAGGAGTAACCCCTGAGGGTCAAACGGGTATGGCCCAAAAACAAAAAACAAAACAAAACAAAAAACAAAACTGCTGGGTCTGGTTCAAACCACCTTCCTTTCCTCCAAAATAAAAAATTATAGATCAGGGGCCGGAGAGATAGCATGGAGGCAAGGTGTTTGTTTGCCTTGCATGCATCCCATATGGTCCCCCAAGCCTGCCAGGAGTGATTTCTGAGCGTAGAGCCAGGAGTAACCCCTGAGCGCTGCCAGGTGTGAATAGATCAAAGATACAACTAAGTAGCTCAATGATACAGTATTTGCCTTGCATCCATGAGGCAGTTTGCTCTCTGGCACCATAAAAGTAAATCAAAAATGATAGCCCCTTTCCCTACAAATGGCAGAGTGCAGAGTCCCAGTAAATAAACTGGGAATTGTAGTTTGGAAACACTGTTCTTCTGTGGTCTCTGAAGAGGTAGAAATCAAATTTGCTTTTGGGGCTCCTTAGTTGTGTACTAAAGAGCAGAACCTTACCTGGCAGGTAACATTGCGAGTGATCTGCTTATATTCCTGATTGGCCAGCTGTATCTTAATCTTCTCCAGTCGGGCAACCAGCTCTGGATTCTGAGGCAGAAATATTAAAGAAGCAGAAAAATATTCTCAGATTGCTAGGAAGCATGTTATAAACATTAGCTCTAGAAATAAGGCACTCTTAGTATACCAGGAGACCCATGCAACAGTTCTGCCTGCCTCTGCTGCTTTGGAGACGACTTTTATTTCTTCTTCTTCTTCTTCTTCTTCTTCTTTTTTGGGGGTCACACCCGGCAGCATTTAGGGGTTACTCCTGGATCTACACTCAGAAATCTCTCCTGGCAGGCTCAGGGGACCATATAGGATGCCGGGATCTGAACCACCGTCCTTCTGCATGCAAGGCAAATGCCCTACCTCCATACTATCTCTCCGGGCCCGACTTTTATTTCTTCTAAGCTCAGTTTCCCACACTGTCCAACAGGAAAGAAAATATTGATTGTCCCAATCCAATTTCCAAGTATTTGAATGCTAAACTTTTGAACCTAAATTTTAAATCCTAAATTTAATGTATCGTGAATACATCTTGAGATTATTATTCACATTATGCCAGTAAACACTTACTCTTGTAAATAAGTCCTTTACATACCTGAGGTGGCTTTACAACTTCTGGGAGATAGATTTCACTGCCTTCGAGGAGCTCATGCAGGTAAAGTGTAGAACCTGCGAAGAAAAGATTTTCACAAAGATAATGATACACAGAGAGTTGGAAGATGAAGATCAGGGAGGATCTAGTCTTTTTGTTCTTTCTACCAAAACATTGTGAGGATCACTTTTAGTTGGAAGAATTCCAGGATAACCTTACAACTTCCTAGGGCTGGATAGAAGTCTTTAACTGCTCTCCATTACTTTGCCAATGTCACAGCCAACATGTTATTTGCCTTTAAGTGAGGACATTTTATTTACTTAATTTTGGGGGCCACACATGGAAGTATTCAGGGATTACTCCTAGTAGAGCTGGGAAAGAGGGCAGGGAGGACGACACATATCACATATGGTGCTGATGCTCAAACCTGGGGTGGTAAGGTAAGTGTCTTACCTGCTGTACTACCTTTTATTTATTTATTTGGTTTTTGGGCCACACCTAGCGGTGCTCAGGGGTTACTCCTGGCTGTCTGCTCAGAAATAGCTCCTGGCAGGCATGGGGGACCATATGGGACACTGGGATTCGAACCAACCACCTAGGTCCTGGATCGGCTGTTTGCAAGGCAAACACCGCTGTGCTATCTCTCCGGGCCCACTACCTTTTATTTTTAATTGGTTTTTGGGCCACACCTGGTGATGCTCAGGTGTTACTCCTGGCTATGCGTTCAGAAACTGCTCCTGGCTTGGGGGAACCATATTGGATGCCGCGGGATCGAGCTGTGGTCCATCCTAGGATAGTGCAGGCAAGGCAGATGCCTTACCACTTGTGCCACCGCTCTGGCCCCTACCTGCTGGCCCCAAGTACAGTCGTTTTAGTAGGGCGTTTGCCTTGCATGCAGAAGGACGGTGACATCTCGGCATCCCATATGGTATCCCGAACCTGCCAGGAGTGATCTGAACATAGAGCCAGGAGTAACCCCTGAGCACTGCTGGGTGTGACCCCCCCCCCCAAAAAAAATAGTTCAAGTGGTAGATATAATGCCTACTATGTGCAGGACCCTGAATTTGAATCTCAAGTCTCAGATGCCACTCCTCTCTGCAGTTTCTGCATTAAGGGGGTGTGACTCCTATATTAAAATGTACATATAAAGGGACCAGAGTGCAAGTAAAGTGCTTGTCTTCCACATAGCTGATCCAGGTTTGAACCTGGGACCACATATTGCTTCCTCTTGCAAACCAGGAATTATCTCTGATCAATGAGTCAGGAAAAGCCCTGAGTACTACCAGGTATGGCCCCAAAACATGTACAAATACATACAAAAGGTATACACAGGGGCCAGAGAGATAAGACAGCAGTAGGGCATTTGCATTGCAAGCTGCTAACCTAGGACCAACGGTGGTTCAATTCCTAGCATCCTATATGGTCCCCAGAGCCTGCCAGGGGTGATTTCTGAGCGCAGAGCCAGGAGTAACCCCTGAATGTCGCCAGATGTGACCCAAACCCCCCCCCCACACACAAAGTACACACATAGTGTATGTATTACATGTACATAGTATTTCATTACACACAGTGGAAGACTATGCAGTGCAAGAAATGATAAAATCATACAATTTGTTGCAACTGGAAAATATAATTTAAAGTGAAGTAAATCAGAAGAAGGACAAATACATGGGCTTGTTTATCTCTATATATGAAGTAGTTGGCCAATGGAATTCAATGTAGTAAAGGAGGATGTCTAGATTAGGCCTGACCTCAGATTATAGGAATAAAGACACAGAGAGAAGGAAATAGAAGGGGAAGAGGTGGAGAGAAAATAATGGGGACAGGGACCAAGGGCTTTGGGTACAAAAGTAGTGTCCAGGAGTGTTGTAGTTGTATGTCTAAACCTCAGATTCAATATCCATGACTAGTCAATACCCAATACATTATATACATACACACACCATATATATATATATATATGTCACACCTGGCAGCGTTCAGGGATTACTCCTGATTCTGCACTCAGAAATTACTCCTGGGGCCTGAGAGATAGCACAGTGGTGTTTGCCTTGCAAGCAGCCATCCCAGGACCAAAGGTGGTTGGTTCAAATCCCAGCGTCCCATATGGTCCCCCGTGCCTGGCAGGCGCTATTCCTGAGCAGATAGCCAGGAGTAACCCCTGAGCATCGCTGGGTGTGGCCCAAAAACAAAAAAACAACAACAAAAAAGAAATTACTCCTGGCAGGCTCAGGGGACTATATAGAATGCTGGGTATTGAACCCGGGTTTGTCCCAGGTCAGCGGCATGCAAGGCAAATGCCCTACCACTGTGAAGCAAACTTAAAAATATGCACCTTCCAAAGAGCAGGCTGAAGGATGGAGGTGAGTGGGTAGGTCCTGGAGGCTCTGATGGTGGAGATTAGATGACACTGGTGGTGGGATTGATGCTAGAACATAGTATGCCATAGACTAGACAATAATACAGCAGTAGAGCCTTGCATGTGGCCGACATGGGTTCCGAACTGGGTTAAATCCTCGGCATCCCATATGGTCCCCCTGAACCTGCGAGGAGAAATTTTTGAGCGCAGAGCCAGGAGTAATCTTGAGTGTTGCCAGGCGTGGTCCCAAAACAAAACAAAACAAAACAAAAAACAGTTTGCCTAAAACTTAACAATGAATAACTTTGTAAATCATGGTGCCTTAATAAGAAAAAAATATAAAAAAAAAAGTTAAGTGAGCTTTGTGGTGACCAAGAGCTTTCCTTAAATAGATTTAAATCATATTCCCAGCGAATATTTGATAACTGTATTAGATGATCTCTAAATATATGTATATGTATATATGTGTGTATGTACATTATATATATATTGGTTTTTGGGTTACACCCGGTGGCGCTCAGGGTTACTCCTGGCTCTGCGCTAGAAATCGCTCCTGGCAGGTACAGGGGACCATCTGGGATGTCGGGATTTGAACCACTGTCCGTTCTGTATCAGCTGTGTGCAAGGCAAATGCCCTACCACTGTGCTATCTCTCCGGCCCGTTCTCTAAATATTTTTTAAACTTTTAATACTTGAGCAGAATACCCTTTGCACTTCTGGCTAGGCTATGACAATTCTGACGAGATAATATATACCAGTTTCTTCTATTCCCACCCTCTACAGTTAAAAGAACTGAGGCCCAGATAGGAGAAATGATTCCTGCAAAGGGAATTAAGTAGCACATACGATTCTTCTATTCCTAGTTCCCGACTTTTCAACACAGCAGCAATTTTATCTCCAAAAAATTTAATAATAATACAGTATCAGGTTGGACCACTCCCGCTTCTGAAACGGAGGTAACAGATTCCCAAACAACCGCTTTCTAGATTCTGTTGGCTTCTAAAGTAGCTTACAAGGTGAAAAGAAACCTCATGGTACTGGGACAGGAGGTGGACTTCCGTGAGGGTCAAGGGCCATCGAGTCTGACAGTGAAGAAGCTTCTCTAGAGATAGCATGGAGATAGGGCGTTTGCCTTGCATGCAGAAGGATTGTGGTTCGAATCCCGGCATCCAAAATGGTCCCCCGCGCCTGCCAGGAATGATTTCTGAGCGTAGAGCCAGGAGGAACCCTTGAGCGCTGCCGGGTGTGACCCCAAAACAAAACAAAACCAAAACCAAAAAAAGTGACCACCAGTGGGGCTGGAAAGATAGGAGAGTGTTAAAGGCGTTTGCCTTGCACACGGCCAACCTGGGATGGACCCAGGTTTGATTCCAAGGCATCCCATATGGTCCCCCGAGCCTGCCAGGAGCGATTTATGAGCGAAAAGCCTGGAGTAACCCCAGAGCGACGCCGGGTGTGACCCCCACCCCCAAAAAAGAGTAAAAACCTGCACAAGTCAGTTTTGTCACCCACAAGGAATTCTGGTGAAAGTGAGGAAGGAAATGGGTGGCCGTCGAGCTAACAAAATAGATGGTTGGGTTGGGTGACAGCAATCAGTGGGCCAGAGACTAGAAGAGGCAAAAAAAAAAAAAAAAAAAAAAAAAAAAAAAAAAAAGGCGGCAACTCCAGACTGGAAGGAAACCAGGGCTCACCGCTTTCTTTAAGGTACTGTTTCAGATCCCGGATCAGGCGGAAGGAAACCAGGCGTTCGGGGCTACTGCGCGAGTCACCCTTCTTCTGCTTCTTCCCCAGAGCGGCCTCAAGCTCCGTCCGCAGCGTCGGAGGAAGCTTTTCGGGGTTCAGCTCCCCGCCGGGATCCATAGCGCGAAACAGCCGGTCGCCAGCTACCAAGTAAGCCGCCATGTTGAACTCCCGTCCAGATCACGTGATGCGGGGCGGGACTTCCGCCGGGAGCCGGAAGGAACACGGAGAGCGGGAGTCCGGGTAGAGCGTCGACGAGGGGGCGGAGTCACGCGCGGGGCAGTGTGGGACGGGGGCGGAACGCCGCCCGGCTGCGGGTCCCGGGGCCCTGTGTCAGCAGCTGCCGTGCTCCGGCGGGTCATGGCGGGCTGTGCGGCCCGGCGGGCCCTGGCCCTGGGCAGCCGCTGGTGGGCCCGGTCTCTCTCCGGGGCCCGAGAGCCGCGGCCACTCTGTGCAGCCCGTGGAGTCGGTGCCTTCTTGCCAGCGGCGACCTCGACGGCGCGGAGGCACCTTTCGTCCCGGTGAGGGACTGTGCACCCTGGGGGGGCCGGGCTCGGAGTCCCCGGAGCTTGTTCCCGGCTGGTCCGCGGGGGATTTGGGGTTCGTCCCCCGAGAGGGTCCCCGGACGCTGCCCGAGGCCGGGCTGGTGCGTGTTGGGCGTCTCGGGGCCACTCTGGTGACCCTCCCCGGGCGCATCGTGCAGGCCCGAGTTGCTCCTGCAAAGTAGCTTTTCGGGTAGTCTCCGGGGTCTGACTCGAACTCTGGGCCAGGCCTTCCCCCCACCATGCTGGAGGGACTCCACCGGACTCGGCCCTGCCTGGGTCCTGGCTTTCATGATGACCTTGGTGGTGGACGGGTTCTTGATGTGTCTTGGGAAGAGGAGGGGGAAGGCCACGGGGCGCCTGCAGGGATGGGACAGGCACATCGAATGGGTGGTCATGGGGGAGGAAGCATCAGATGCCCTTCTTCAAACAGGACGCTCAAGGGCCTCTGGAGTACCAACTCTGTCCAGGGAGTCCCTGAGAACTGAAATCCATCTCGGATCAGAGCCGAGATGGGGGGACCCTGAGAGCTCCTGTAACCGAAGACCCCTCCCTGTGACATCCATGGGTCTGTGAACAAGACTAGATGGAAAGAAAGCTAGGAGCAAGCAGGGAGCGAGCAGCGCTATCAACATCTAGATACGGTCTTGGGAGGGTGAGCTGAGTGCCAGGTCTATCTTGGAAGGGCCCAAGCACATGCTCTTTATGTGGGAGACTGCTGCTCTCCCAGGAGCAGCCTCCAAGCACCTTTGGGTGTGGTCAAAGCAAGCGTAGGGTGAAGATTCTTGTCTCCTTGTTTTCTTCTCCTATTCTTTGTTATTTTGGGGACTATACCTAGTGGTGGTCTACTTTCCAGCAGAATGCTGGAGAGACCCTGTGTGCATAGCCTGTCTTTTGGGCCCACTCCTCAGCTCCCCTGTTCTTAGTGCCAGAACCGCAGGGAGCACTGGGTTTTATCTTCACTCACTTGTTGTGGGGTAAATTTTTAGTGGAAGGCTAATACTTATGTGGAAGGCTGGTACTTTCCCCCTGGAACCATCTCCCTTGCCCCATATGTGTAGTGTAGAGGGGATATTGAGCGAGGGATAAGAAGCAGAGACAAGGGGCCAGAGAGATAGTATGGAGATAGGGCATTTGCCTTTCATGCAGAAGGTCGGTGGTTCAAATCCCAGCATCCCATATGGTCCCCCGAGTATGCCAGGAGCGATTTCTGAGCGTAGAGCCAGGAGTTAACCCTGAGAGCTGCCAGGTATGACCCAAAAACCAAAAAAAAAAAAAAAAAAAAAAAGAAGCAGAGACAAGGGGCTGGACTGGGTACAACAGTAAGACATCTGCCTTGACACACAACCAACACAGTACAGATGGTGGTTTGAATCCCAGCATCCCATATGGTCCCCGAGCCTGCCAGGCACGATTTCTGAGCACAGAGCCAGGAGTAACCCCTGAGTGCCACTGAATGTGACATACTCCCCCCCCCCAAAAAAAAAAAAGGCAGAGACAAAACTGTTTATAAGCATCTCATCCTCAGGCTAAGGAGGGGCAGGCCTTGCCCACCAAGAATTGTCTTCTGGAGAGATAAGACATTAGATGGAAAGGTGATATCTTATGGGAAGAAGTATGAGAAATGTGTTGGAGGAAGCATTTGCAATTGCTGGATGTAGAGCCTGGCACATGAGGAGTGCACAGAAAGTGGAAAGTGATCTGGGCATGATGTGTTGGGCCAAACTCTGAAACCAAGGAGGAGCAAACCAACCAGATCTTGGGGGTGCTTTGGTGGGACTTTTGCCTTCTGTAGCTGGTCCCACTGCCCAAGACCTTAGTCTCTACCAGCTGGCCCTAGTGTCACAGTGTGGATAAGTACTATCACCATCTCAGGTTTTCAGTTGCTCTTTCTTTGTCTTCCTCCTTAGAAACCGACCAGAGGGCAAAGTTTTGGAGACAGTTGGTGTGTTCGAGGTGCCAAAACAGAACGGAAAATATGAGACTGGGCAGGTAAGTGCCAGGTGGCCTACCTCCCCTGTTTGTGTTTTGACTTCCTGTCTTGTTTTTTCCTTTCTTTTTTTTTTTTTTTTTTTTGGTTTTTGGGCCACACCCGGCAGTGCTCAGGGGTTACTCCTGGCTGTCTGCTCAGAAATAGCTCCTGGCAGGCACGGGGGACCATATGGGACACCAGGATTCGAACCAACCACCTTAGGTCCTGGATCGGCTGCTTGCAAGGCAAACACCGCTGTGCTATCCCTCCGGGCCCTTGTTTTTTCCTTTATGGAGTTGTTTTTTTGTGGGGTTCTGCTCTCAGGAATAGAAGGAACGGGACTGAGTCCTGGTACGTGCATACTGGGACAGTGGGAGCTAGTCAGTGCAATTCCCACTTCTCCAAATGGGTAGAATAAGACTAGGACCGCAATTTTATTTTTAAGTTGGGGTTTCTTGTACTGGAGAGATAATACATGGGTTAAGGTGCTTGTTTTGCATCTTGCTGATCCTGGTTCAAATCTCCAGTACCACCAATGCAATGCTAGGGGTCATCCCGAGCATAGAGCCAAGGAACGGCCCTTTATGTCTCTTCCAGGTGTACCTTCATGTGTGTCCCCTCCCAAAAGTCGGTTTTAGTTGTCTTGAATTCCGTATGTCAATGGATTCTCTTTCCAAATCAGGAGATCATCTGGACTAAAGTGTGGGAACAGCCACGTTGCTAAAGAGTCCTCTAAATTAATGGATGGTGGGAAACCATGTGAAAGGGAACTTTCAGAAAAGCAAACTCATCTCTTCTCAGCTTTATGGCTAAGATCATGTGTAGGAAAGCAAACTTGATGTTTTGTCACAACTGAGCCAATTCCATTTTAAAGGCCCGTTTTCTCTCAGTGTGTGCCAGATACATTGTAAAAGATTAAAGTCCATTGTAGAAAGGATCCTTCCTTCTGTGGAGGTGCTGCTCAGGTGTTATTCCTGGCAGTATTCAGGGAACCACATATGGGGTGCTGGAGAATCAAACCTGGGTCAGCTGTGTGCAAGGCAAGCACCTTAGCCACTGTACTCTCTGCTCAGGCCCCCATGACTTTTTATTTCTTCATTTGCCTACTCTCCTTCCTTCCCTCCGTCTCTATTCTTCCTCCCACAATCCTCATCATTTCCTATTTTCCTTCTTTCTTTTTGCAGTGCTGGTCATTATACATGTATATTGGATTATATTAGAAACCACTGCCTTCATGGAGATGACTGTAAAGAAAGGAAATATGAGGTCTGATTATATAGGAGTAAGGCGCTTGAATTACATGCAGCCAACCCTAGTTTAATCCCTGGTGGGACATGGTGTTCTCAAGATCCACTGGGAGTAACTCTCAAGCATTCCGGAGCCAGGAGTAGCTTCTGAGCACCACCAATAATGCCCCCAAAAAAGAAGGAAGGAAAGAAGGAAGGAACTTGTTAATAGAAGGAGGTCAGGGAAAGCATCCTAAGAGGTTAGGGAAAGCTTCCTAAGCTATGTTGTAAGGGATGATCAGTAGTTGGCTTAATGAAGGGGATTAGCATATCTACTGTTGGCCCAGGTAGACCACAGAGTTTGTGAAGGAGTAAGTAGCAGGGCCTGTGCTGGAGTTGCTGCACAGGTCTGCTAGTGGTTTGGGTTTTTCCTGCCTAGCTTATGGGGCTGGAAACTCACTTGGACTTTTCTTTTTTCCCAGCTTTTCCTTCATAGTGTTTTTGGCTATCGTGGTGTCGTCCTGTTTCCCTGGCAGGCCAGATTGTATGACCGGGATGTGGCTTCTGCAGCTCCTGAGAAGTAAGTTTCCCTATCAGGGGTCACAGAGTATGCTCAGGAGGCAACCTGGTCCATAATATACATAGTGGAAGTCCCAGGATTACTGACTGTATCTTCCTGGGCATGGGCCCAGCCCCAGAGTACTTTGTTGGCACTGCTATCCATGGAGACAAAAAGTGTCTGTGACACTCTTAAGCTAGAGTTCCCCTTTAGACTTCCCAAGATTTTCCTGAGCTCTCTGTTTTCATTATACATGCTTCAGAAGGCATCTGGGAGCCTGATTGTCTTGATTTCTTCACATTCAGTTAGAGTCTGTCCCTTAATCGCTTTTCATCACAGTATACATGAATAAAGAATAGGCCTATCCAAGAACAGGGTACTCCAGGGGGACTTGAGGGGAGCAATTTGATTTTCTCAACACAGACTTCTTCCAAAAGATAGTAGTGACAGATGGTGCCCTCTGTGCCATGGGTCTTCCACGGGCCAGAGTTTGCCCCTGACTGGGGAGTGGCTATTGCCAAGCAGTTATGCCAAGCTGGTGGTAGTGCCAGTTCAGGCCAGGTACAGTCTCCAGAGGAGGTTGTGGGGAGCTGAGGCATATAATACTCTACTTCTCTCAGCTAATATTGGGCTGTTTCTCCCACCTTATAGGGCAGACAATCCTGCTGGCCATGGCTCTAAAGAGGTGAAAGGCAAGACTCATACTTACTATCAGGTGTTGATTGATGCTCGCGACTGTCCACACATAGTAAGTAAATTAGATGGCTGGGCCAGGGGTTCCTCTCAGGGAAGACTCGGACCCAAGGGAAGCAGAGGGGTCCAGTAGTACACAGATCAACAGTGGGCCCTGAGTCACGACTGGATGGTGACGAAGAAAGCCTTTGACTTGCTTCCTCGCTTAGTCTCAGAGATCTCAGACAGAAGCTGTGACTTTCTTGGCTAACCACGATGACAGCCGAGCCCTCTATGCCATTCCAGGTGAGTAGTAAATAAATCTCTGTAGGGTGCCTGTCAGAGAGGGGTCTGGTGTATATTAGGAAGAAGATCCCTAAAATCCTTTTTTGCTGGGAGAGATTACAGATATCTGGTCTTCTCACTGAGACAGGTCAGGAATTTTCTCTTTACTCTCAGCCCTGTTCTTTTCTTTCTTGTGTAGATTTTTGGGTTTTGTACCATACTTGGAGTCTTACTCCTGGATCTATACCCAGGGATCTCTCCTGTTGGATTTGGGAACCATGTTAGGTGCTGGGAATTACAGGGTGGCTGAATGCAAAGCAAATGCCATACTCACTATGCTGTCATCCTGGCCCTGACACCATTTCTTTTCTTTTTTTTTTTTTTGTTTTTGGGCCAAACCTGGTGACACTCAGGGGTTACTTACCCCTGGCTATGCACTCAAATCGTTCCTGGCCTGGGAGGCCATATAGGATGCTGGGGGATCGAACTGTGGTCTGTCCTATACTAGTGCATGAAAGGCAGATGCCTTATCGCTTGTGCCACGCTCCTGCCCCTGCCATCACTATTTCTTTACCTTTTTGTTCCAGGCCTGGACTATGTAAGCCATGAGGATATCCTTCCGTATACCTCTACTGATCAGGTTCCCATCCAGCACGAACTCTTTGAAAGGTTTCTTCTGTATGACCAGACAAAAGGTAATTTTTGCTCAAAATGGGATCTAGAACAGGGTGTCCCTTTCTTGAGAATCCCTTAGAAGTGGTTTTGAAGCTCATTTCACAGCCTTATTCAATCCCCTTTATACCTGTCAAATGAATGACTGCTATCTCCTGATAGGCATGGAAACTAAGGTTCACGGAGGATGAGAAATGACTCAGTTGTTAGCTAGTGGCAGAGCAAGGTCTGAAAACTAGTGCTCCTACCTCTTCTCAGGGCCTCACGCACCCCTCAAGGCTTATTCCTAGTGGGCACTCATCTCCAGAGGTGAGGAAGTGGGAGACTCTGCCTTCTGGCCTGTAATTCCATTATTTGGGTGCCTTGTTTACTGAGCTTCTGCTCAAGTCTTCTTGGAGGAGCAGGTAGAAAGTGTGTACAAAACCTTAGATTCTTGCCTCTACTAACCTTTTGTCCTAGCACCCCCTTTTGTGGCCAGGGAGACATTGCGGGCCTGGCAAGAGAAGAATCACCCTTGGCTGGAGCTCTCTGATGTCCACCGGGAGACAACGGAGAATATCCGCGTCACTGTCATCCCCTTCTACATGGGCATGAGGGTATGTGCCATCCTGTGCTTTCCCAGGGTTAGGACCCCAGATGCTATGTGGTTCCCCAATGTGACTACTAGAATATTTTTCAAATCAGGTGCATTTGGCTTTGCTTCCACGTACTATTTGTATTGGTTATGGTTGAGTGTCTCTTGGCAATGGCTCCTGGCAAGAACAAGAGAAAGGAGGGCTCTAGTGATACCACAGCAGTAGAGTGTTTGCCTTGCATGCTGCCGACACTGGACGGTCCCAGGTTCAATCCCCGGCATCCCATATAGTCCCCGAGCCTGCCAGGAGCGATTTCTGAGTGCAGAGCCAGGATAAACCTGAGCACTGCTGGGTGTGGCCCATAAACCAAAAAACAAACAAACAAACAAACCAAAAAAAAAAAAAACTAGAGAAGAGAAAGCCTCAGTTCCTAGGGCTAAATTGATCCATGTTTATGAGGAATACATGTCTATCTATTAAGTCAGTGTAGCTGATTGTCATGATTTTAGACATTTGTCCAGTGTTTTCCAAAGTGGATGATAGTCAGTGCTTGAGAGCTAGTACATAGTGATCTGGGTTCTATCCTCAGCCTTACACGGTCCTCCGGGCATCACCAGGATTGAGCCCTGAGGATAGAGCCAGAAATAACCTCTAGCACTGCCAGGTATATGGCCCCCAAACCAAAACAATTGGATGATACAGTCTCTGGGGAGAGGGCATAGAAACGGTCTTGCATATAACTGGGGGGCATTTCCTCATTGTTGACTCTAGTAAGGTAGACTTGGAGGGGGTCACTGAGTAAATTTTTTTCCCCTGAAAATGGACAGTGGGCCAAATAAGTTTGGGAGTCTCTGCATTAGTAAAATATGGAGTTTCCTATCTGATGGTAAGTTAGGTCTTAGAGAGACACACATAAATGAAGCAGTTTTTGCTTTCCAGGAGTTTGTGCTAGATTGGATGGAGGTCAACATTTAGTATACAGCATATTGTAATAAGATTGGGCTATGAGAGGACAGAGTGGCCTGGGCCAGCAGTGATGGGTGGGACTCATACAGAGTTGGAACTGCAGGGATGAGCCATCAGGCATCTATCTCTGTTGGAGACCTTGATGATGAGGTGGGAGAATAGGGACGGACCCAATGGAGCCTTTCTCCTAGGAGGATTTTTGGCCATATTTGAGTCATGATGATCATCCCACAAATTTTTGTGTTTTCTTTTTTAGTTCACACCAGCAGTGCTCAGGGCTTACTCCTAGTTCTGTGCTCATGGAATCATATGTGGTGCCAGGGTGGCAGGCTAGGGGGATTTGAACCCTGGGCAGCCAAATGCAAGGCAAGTGTCCTACCTGCTCTACTGTCTCTCTGGCCCCATCCCACAGAATTTTGAAGCTTTGTTTTGTCTGCAACCTTCCTGGAACACCTCTATTCCATTGGAGAGAAGTTGATTGGAACAGACTTGGTTCTGCCCACTGGAACTTAAATTCTTTGCTTTTTCTCCCCAGGAAGCCCAGAATTCCCATGTCTACTGGGTGAGTGTTTCCCTTGGGAGGTGTGTTTGGGAGGGCAAGGTGAGGGTGGGGTGGGGTGGGTTGGAGTTGAATCCTGGAGACCTGGGGGTTATGCAGTGATGTTAGCCTTTGTTCTCTTTATCCCGAGAGTCCTGGGCCAAGAGATAGTTTTTCTCAACTGTGAACTCTCTCTTCCACCCTCCATAGTGGCGCTACTGTATCCGCTTAGAGAATCTGGACAGTGACGTAGTACAGCTCCGAGAACGGCATTGGAGGATATTCAGTTTATCCGGCACCTTGGAGACAGTGCGAGGCCGAGGAGTGGTGGGCAGGGTGAGCTTCTTCAGCCACTAATGTCCAGTTCTCTGTCCTGCTCCATAAGGCTCATGTGTGGTTTCCTCTTCTGTGGTTATGCACAGTCCTTGTGACTGCCTTGAGATGTTTTGCTTTAGAAACCTCAGAGCAGGGGCCGGGCGGTGGCGCTGGAGGTAAGGTGCCTGCCTTACCTGTGCTAGCCTTGGAAGGACCGCGGTTCGATCCCCCGGCATCCCATATGGTCCCCCAAGCCAGGAGCGACTTCTGAGTGCATAGCCAGGAGTAACCCCTGAGCGTCACCGGGTGTGGCCCAAAAACAAAAACAAAACAAAACAAAAAAAAAAAAAGAAACTTCAGAGCAACACCATACAAGTGGTTTCTTCAAACCCATTTCAGGGCCAGGTATGTGGCTCAAGTTGTAGAGTATGTACCCTGCACATAGAAGGCCCTGCATTTGATCCGCAGCATCACATGCCACCTTCCTGAGCCACTAGCACTGCTGGGTATAGCACCTATTTTTTCACAGATGAAAAGTGAGACCACGAAGTTAAATAAGTAGCTTATGGTCCCATAGCTAGTAGTAGCAGTGCTTGTGATTTGAATCCAAAGTTAAGCCTGACATCATAGCTTGTGTGAAGTGCTTATTGCCAGCTGAGTCTGATTGTGCATGCCGTTAAGGGGGCACACTCCTTCCCCACCCATGTTTGCTCTCCCTTTGCCTCCCCTTAAATGCTTATATCCTCTTTTGTTTTTGTCACATCTGGCAGCGCTCAGGGGTTCTTCCTGGCTCTCTGCTCAGAAATCGCTCCTGCAGGCTTCGGGGACCATATGGGATGCTGGGACTCGAACCACCGCCCTTCTGCATGCCAGGCAAATGCCTTACCTTCATGCTATCTCACTGGCCCGCTTATATCCTCTTTCTAGTCCTTAAAGAGCTGAGACTTTATAATTCTCAGGAAAAGGGACTAATGCATCTTGAGAAATAAAGTCATGAGAAGTGAGGAGGAACCATGTTCAACAAACATTTTTCCAGATCAGCAGGGATGGGTGGAAATGGAACAGGTGGGGAAGAGGGTTTTACTAAGAAGAGGATGCGGAGTTGATCTGACTTCAAATATCACAGGTGCTGATTGCCTAATAAACAACTTTGGGCAAGTTATTTTAATGTTTCTCATAACTAAAATGGGTATTGCACCGATTACATTATGCTTGCCTGGAAGTGTCAGTGAGCAGAGGTTCTAGAACACTGCCTCCTAGTGTTTGGATGCTGAAGCAGTGCTTATAGAATAGGTGCAGGTGCCCATTTCAATCTGAGACGACCTTCCCTGTGGTCAGAATAAAAAGCCTAGGAGCCAGAGCCGATAGCACAGTGGCAGGGCATTTGCCTTGCACAGCCAACACTCGATGGACTCTGGTTCAATTCCCGGCATCCCATATGGTCCCCCAAGACTGCTAGGAGCAATTTCTGAGCACAAAGCCAGGAGTAACACCTGAGTGCCACCATGTGTGACCCAAAAACCAAAATAAAGAATAAGGGACCAGAGAGATAGCATGGAGGTAGGGTGTTTGCCTTGCATGCAGAAGGATGGTGGTTCGAATCCCAGCATCACATATGGTCCCATGCCCGCCAGGAGCGATTTCTGAGTGTAGAGCCAGGAGTAACCCCTGAGCACTGCTGGGTGTGACCCAAACACCAAAAAGGTCCACGTCACTGGTCCTGTTGTGGGAGTGCCCTGAGGGAACAGCCAGTCCTGATGACCAAGTGGTTCCAGACACAGGTTGGTATTGTGTCTGGCCTGACCACTCTGACCCCCAACCCCCTTTTACAGGAACCAGTGCTATCTAAGGAGCAGCCTGCATTCCAGTACAGCAGCCACGTCTCCCTGCAGGCTTCCAGTGGGCACATGTGGTAAGTGAACACATTGGACTGGGAGATCATCTCTCCTTTGACCACAGGGCAGAAAAGGGCAGTTTATTGCAAGCTCACACTTGGCATCCACTCAGCCATATTGCCATGAGCTGCAACCATATTTTATGTCTAAGGGTGTGTAAGATTCATCAGATTTATTATGATGGTCTTTTTTTCCCTAGTTCTTTAAAAATTCATGGACTAAGAACTTAAGACTTGGGCCGGAGAGATAGCACAGCGGTGTTTGCCCTGCAAGCAGCCGATGCAGGACCTAAGGTGGTTGGTTCGAATTCCGGCGTCCCATGTGGTCCCCCGTGCCTGCCAGGAGCTATTTCTGAGCAGATAGCCAGGAGTAACCCCTGAGCACAGCCGGGTGTGGCCCAAAAACAAAACAAACAAAAAAACGAACTTAAGACCCCTGGGCTGTTCATTTTATTCTGCACTTGTTCCTAAGATTTCATTCCTTTAGCCTGAAAATATTGTTGGGGAGTTTATTGCAGTGTCCATCTACAGGGCAGAATCAGGATAGCTGTTTTTTCTCTTCAAAAGGGATTATTGGGTTTCCGGATTTTTGTCCTGCTGTTAAGAGCCAAACAAAGAGCACAGACTTGCCCCCATCTTGTGGTTCTGCAGCTGAGGGTTTGGGCTGTCGATCCTCATGAGGTCCTCACTCCCTATTACAGTGTCTCTTTAATCTACAGGGGCACTTTTCGCTTTGAGAGGCCTGATGGCTCCCACTTTGATGTCCGGATTCCCCCTTTCTCCCTGGAAAGCAATAAAGATGAGAAGACACCACCCTCAGGCCTTCACTGGTAGGACCAGCAAAGGCATGCCCAGGCTCAGCCCCTGAAGAACAGCTCTTCATCCCACAATTGCTGCAGAACTCTTCTTCCCATTGTAGACCATAAAAGGTCTCGTATTTGATTGCACCATTTGATTTGTAGAGTTCTTCTTGGGGGTAGGTTGAGATGTAACTCTTCTGACAAACCATGTAGGACTGGACTCCTCCAAGGCCTCCCCTATACATCCTGTTACACTTGGCTCCAGTTTATCTTCCCACCAGGAATTCTGGGGTCAACAGTCATTGAGTTGGGTGTTTCTTGGCCTGTCACAAACTATTTGGAATGTGAGGTTTGGTCAATAAACCAGTGTACGTTTGGCACCCCTCGCCATTTCTGTTCCAAGGGGCCTTTAGGATTTTTGACCCTGTGGGGGCCTTCCATTGCTTTCCTTGCTGCCCTTCTATGAAGCTGTCCTTTCTGCTGAGGTATGGGCCTTTTACCTCCTGAAAGGAGGCTGGATGTCTTCTCAGCCTGTGGGGAAAGGGCTGGACTGGCCTCTTGGTCTCTTCTTTACCCTCTGCCACAGAGTAAAAGCCAGCAGCAGAGTGAGTAGTCTGGTTCTTAGTGCTGGCCAAGAATTAGCATCTGTGGCCTCCCTGGGCCTGAGAAGAAGTAAACTAGCCCATCGAAATTCTTGGAGCAGAGGGCTTGCAAAGACAGCACACGTGTGTCAAGCATCCAGACTACATAAGCAAAAACTCAAGTCAAGGAGCTTTAGGCATGGATGGCAGTGAAGCCAAGCTACAGTTTGAGCTTCTGGAGAGTCTCCAAGAGTCTGAGACAAACTGCTGTACATCGATTCTTGGAATTTCCGCTCCTCCATCGTCCTAGCAATTGTTAGAGGCCTCTTTATTCTGAATTAACATTAAACATTTCAGCTTACTATTGTTGTCCTCTATTTTCCACTAGGGGGAGCTTGGGTCTCAGGGCAATTGCACATAATTTGTGAGAGCACTAGGTCAGGGGGTGCAGAAAAACACAGAACTAAACAAGTTGACCAGGGTGTCCTGACTGTATACATAGTTTTTTTTATTAGAAATTGAAATTAGTGTTTGTCTTTATCACCTTTACCACCTTGAACATGAAACAGTTCTTATGCCAGGAGCTATGGTGTTCTTTGGACTAATCTTAGCTACCCAGTAGAATAAAACCCAGTACGGGTATGTCGTGATTTTGTTGCCACTGACTGACTAGAAGGTTTAACTGTTAACTTTTCCCTGGACTGCCCAGTTGAAAAATTCAGTCTTGGGGCTGAAAAGATACAACCAACTTGGGTTCAGTCCCCAGCACCTTATAAAGTCCACCAAGCACCACCAGGAGTAACTCGAGCATTGCTGGGTATGCCCCCCCCCCCAATAAAAACAAAAAAATTCACAAACCTATAGTTGTTCTCTAAATAGGTCTAGAGAACTTAATTGAAAATCCCTAAACCCTTGCACTACAAAATCACTTCAGTGACTCAATGTTAGTACTTTACTCAAGACTGATATATTTTCAGTCAGAGCGAATCCCATATTTAGTGCTTTCTTTGGAAGACTAGTCACTACAGTAAGACAATTAAAAATCTGAATAACAGCAAGACTATAGAGACTGAAGCCAAAGAACAAGCAGTCAGAATTCTTAGTGGGAGGGCTGGCCCTATGTAAAAGGCACCAGAAGGGCAACTGAGGAAATAGGAGGCACCAGAAGGGCAACTGAGGAAATAGGCAACTGCGGGCCAGAACATTCTGGTTCCTGAGAAAGCCACAAGACCAATGCCAGAATTTGACCAGTACATGGATTTGTCTTTATCTTGTTAGCCAGTAGAGGCTGGATGATTTGTCTGTAATTACCCCGGTACTTCACCTGAAACCATACATTCAAGACTGCTCCAAGTAGAAAAGTCCTGAGACTGGCATTTCTCCTTCCCCAGCATGTTATCTCAGGTCCTTGTGCCTGCTAATCTGACATTTTTCCACAAATTCTCTGGGCTCCACTTGAACGGTCACCTAGCTATGATTAGAGGAGTCAAGAGCGATGCACTTGATGACCTTTGTCTCCTTCTAAAAGCAGAAGGCTGGGTGACTGCTGCTTGCTTAGTCAGACAAGCTGTCCCACCCTCCCTGAGGGCATTCCTTTGGGAAAGAATTCTGAGAAGCAGCTCTCACAAGGCAGGCCACTCAAGGGAATGAACACGAGGCTCTTAAGAGGAACTAGCACCCTGGCCAGAGCCAGTGTTTGGCAACTCCAGTGCCAAGTTATCCAACTAAAAAGGAATGAAGACCTTCCAGGGGTGGACTTCTGTTCTGCTCATGTCTGCTATGACTCTGTGGGTCAGAACCATTAACAAGCCAGAATACAACCAGCAGCGTGGATATGGGAGGGAGATGAGGGCCAGAGCAGGGCTCCCTCTCCCAGGCTTGGGTGCCTGCAGGAAGAGCTCCTAGACTTCCTGCTACTGTTTTTGTTCTTTAGCTTTCTAGAGATGACAGCAGGCTACATAGAGGGCAAGAGAATCAAGAGCAATTCTTCCACCTGGCAGTCATGTCAGTTGTGGGCTGGGGTGTGGTTAGGTCCTGTCCTTTCTCATGAGGATGCTTTTAGGGTTTCAAGTCCCAACCTACTTTCCTCATTGTTCACTGATGGCTGCTTGGCCATTGTGGCAAAGCCAAAGTGTATTAGTTTTTTGTTGCTTCTATTCCTTCCACAGATTGATTCTGGAAGAAAATGGCAGTAGGGTCAAAACAGATGTGGGGAGTATAAATATTCTGAAAAAGGAACAAACCAACAAAGTGCTCCAAAGAAAAGAGATCCCAAAGGCATCAAGAACCTGGGTTACCTTAAGTTACGGTAAGGCACCCTGGAGGGGTAACAGAAATACCAAATCCCCTCATTCTTAAAAATATACTCATTTCTAAATTATTTTTAAAAAAAACAATCTAGTCAAGCTTCTGCTCCGGAAAAAAAGAGCCTAACCTATAAGCTACTGGCCTCCATGGCAACAGCTGCTTCCTTTCCCAGAGTGAAGCCATTCCCACAAGAGCTGAGCAATGGGGTGTCTCTTCAGCAGAGCAAAGCGTGCTCAGCAAGGGCCAGGGAGGCTGTTCTTAGTGAGGTGACAGGGTAGTTCACCCTGGGGGCAGAAGCAGCTCCCTAGCAGGCTAGAAGGATGCCTGAAAACCAAGGGGCCTGACGTAGTCATCTCAGAAGTGCTCGGATATAAGGTAAAGAAGGTGGCCCCCGTCCCTTTCAGACCCTTGGTCCTCCCAGACAGGGCCTATCAGTTCTCTGGATGCTGGAGCAGGGGCTCAGCCAACAGCAGCAGTGAGGGCTGACCCACGGAGCAGGGCTGCACAGATGGGGAGACAGGGTGTTCAGTACCCCAACTCCCCAAGGGTCCTGTCAGTCTCGATGGGTTGACTGGTGGCCAAGCTGCCGGTCATCATAAGTGCTATAGCGCTTGACATGGATGCGGCGGACACGATCCCGAAGTTCAAAGGTTTCCTCATCTTCACTGGGAGTGGCCTGGCTGCGGCTACGGCTTGTTGCCTCCAATAGGGAGTTGTCGGGGACTCGGGGGGTCTCATAGAGTAAGACATTAAGTGTTTCCTCATAGATTCGGGCCTCTGGGAATTCCACCTGGGTTAAAAGGAACAAAAGAACTGAATGAAGTTTCATCCCAGCAGGAGTATGTGATCCCCTTGGAGAAAGTCAGCTCCATCCCATTTGGCTATGCCTGGCTGCCTCACAGGGTGACAGCTCTCTTAGTTATCTCTCAGTTAAATCCCTGCCACGTACCTGGCACTGGTGTTACTGCAGAGGCTCAGCCCAAAGGCTAGGTCAGAAAGGAGAACCAAACTGCCATTTTCACCATGCTGTACTGTATTTTCTCTTTAGGCACTTGCTTTGCACGAGGCAGACCTGGATCTAGTCCCCAATGCCCATAAGGTCTGAAAACCTTGCTAGGAATGACCCCTTAGCACAGAGTCAGGAGTAAGCACTGAGCACTGCAGGATGTGGTCCATCTAAATTCCTTCAATGCCTCTGCCCCCCCCCCAAGAATGGTCTCCTTTTCATGACTGTTAATTTTTTTTTTCTTTTTTTTTTTTGGTTTTTGGGTCACACCCGGCAATGCTCAGGGCTACTCCTGGCTCTGTGCTCAGAAATCACTCCTGACAGGCACGGGGGACCATATGGGATGCCAGGATTTGAACCACCATCTATCCTGGGATCGACTACTTGCAAGGCAAATGCCACTGTGTATCTCTCCAGCCCCCTCATGGCTGTTAAATTCAACCCATGTCGCCAATGTGGAAGGAAGGGATTTGATGGTTTAAATGGCACATGTAAAGTTAGACAAATGAAAAGCAGTGGAGTCAAAATTTACACCTGTGTTGGGCCTAGGACAACTCCAAGGACCTGGGTTTTCCTACCACACTTAGCTACTCTCTGCTGGACAACAGCCCCTGCTGAAAGCTAATGGGAGTGAATGGGTCCCTTGCCTGGTGCTAATTTCATCCTTGTCTAGCACAGTCACAGGAGTTTGGGGAAGGCATTTGGAGCCGTGTCAGCAAGTATCCCCCTATGCCGTTTACCTTGGTCTGCTTCTTCTCCGTGGCATACACAATGGAGGTGCAGCATACCTCAGCCAACTTCCGACCTTGGCCATAGAAGGACCAGCAGCAGATCTCATCTCCTAGGACATCCTTGAGGAAGAGCACACGGCCATTGAAGCGCAGCGAGAGCTTGTCAAATAGTTCGATGTTTTTTAGTAGGTGGTCATCAGAGTTACTGAAAAACCCATCAAAGGTGGCCGGAGAGACAGCACATGATTAAAATACTTCCTTTGTATATGGCTGACCCAGACTCAATCCCTGGCACCACATACTGACTGGGTCACTCCGAGTAATGATCACTGTGCACTGATAGATATGATCCCCCAAATCACCAAACATCCCATGAGCCACCTGGGAATGAAGTATCAGCACAAAATAGGATGCAGGCTCGAGCTGCCCTTCTCTTCAAAATTATAAGACCAGAGGGTCACTAGGCACCCCATGGAAAAGGACTGTTGTGTGGTCTGCAGTAAAGGACTTTCAGTTTTCAGTTGATGCTGAGAACCCTGAGAGGGAGGTCTCCTTCCATTAGGCCTGCAGCGAAGAAACCTGAATTGCTCTAGGGGAGACCTTGACAACTGTTGGTCCATAGGACCTCAGCCTTTAGCCTCCTGCATCTACCCAAGTGCTCTGCTCAGAGGACACTGGGGACTAAGTGGAATTAAGAACTCTTGTAAGGTATGAAGGCTGCCTTAGGGGGAATCCTGGACCACTGGCTGCCAGCAACTCTATTCCACCCCATCAGACAATGCTGGGGAAACCCCTGGCACATTGTCTGTGTGTTAAGTTAGAGCTACATGTTCAGTCTGGCCCAGAGCACAGGGTCCTGTGCCAGGTTCCAAATGCCTCGATCCTGAATTTTCTTCTACTTTTTTGTTCCATTCAGACACTCAACCATGTGTACAAGTACCTTCCCCTGGGTCTGCCACCCAATTTCCTCACTGGTGGCTCAGCCCTTTCAGCCCATTCACTCCCACCCTACTGACATCCACCCTACCTGGTGTACGAATATTTGTTGTTGCTCCTGTTGTACAGCAGCTTCACCACAGGCTGTGAGGGAGGAGAGTGTGAGGGCTGGGCCAGGACACCCCTCAACCCCTTTCCCATCTCCTGCCAGAGCCCTCAGGGATTCCTTAGAGGCCCCAGTACCTTGGTGGAAGATTCAATGAGAGTCTCCTCCTCCTTCAGAGATGTGATAATGGGGATGTTGCACACGGGCTGGTATGAGTCCTTCTTGTCCTGAGTGACACACACAGCTACAAATCTTTTGCGCATTTCTACTTGCCACACTTAGCCAGCACTCCCCAGGAGCTGCCATTGCCCCATTGCCAAGGTCACCTTGTGCTCACTGAACAGGAAGACCCAGCTGGCAAGCACACTCCCATTTCCAGAAAATATCACATCAGCTACTGCAGCCATCTGTTACATACACTAGCAGCAGAATGCAGTCATCTGCTTGAGCCGCCAGCTTTCCCACCATCTCAGCCTGAGCAAGGCCAGGTGGTTATCGAATTAGGTTTGGACTCAGCAACCATCCAGTCTCCCTGGAACCAATCCCTTAGATAAGTCCCTGCCCCACCTTGACCTCTTACCTGCAGGGCAGCCTGGCACATGTCCACCAGCCCCTGAATGAGGTAATATTTTGCTTCAGCCATCAATTCCTTGATTTCTTGCCGGTTTTGAGGAAGGACGATGGTGTCATCACGGAGGTAATTCAAAATGGTGCCAAAGTGCTTTCCACATCTGTCTATGAGGATCCAGCCTAGGGATTCAGACAGGCCCCAGGGAGTTAATTTTAGCCTCCTGGTAGTCTGGAAGCAGTCCAGGGTCACCTGACAAGCCAGGTAGCAAGTGGCACTGAAAGGAGCACTTAAGCACAGAGCCCACACCCCAGGATAACTAAGTGGGACAAAGCCTCTAGTCCGGAAGGCCCAAGCTACTCTTCCTTTCATGCCCAATCAAAACATGTGAGTCTACTGAAATTGGCCCTCCAGGCTCAGGTCTAGACTCAGGAGTGCTTTGGATGTCTCCTGGCAACATACAACATTTCAGGCCCTGCATGCCTGTGCCTGCTGCCATCACCACCATGGCTGTTCCTAGCAGGGCTGAATCATGTGTGCATATCAAAAAAGATATGTCATTTCCCTAGAAATTTCAGACACAGGGCTAGAGAGATGGCTCAAAGGGCTAGAGCACATCCTTTGTATATAGGAGGCCTGGGGTTGAAACCCTGATCCACTGGGAGCAAATCTCAAATACAGAGCCAGGTATATCCCCAAACCAAAAGCCAAAGAAAATCCATAAATGCTCACTTTTCCTTTCCTTTCTCCTTTGTATTTGGGCCATATTTGCTGTGTTCAGAACTTATGGCTCAATGCTCAGGGATCATTCCTCAGGCCCAGAAAGACCTTATGGGTTGCTGGGGATCAAACCTAGTCACTCGTGCAAACAGAGCCATCCATACCTACTATCTCTCTGGCCCAAATTCTTTCTTTTTTTGGTCACACCCAACGGCGCTCAGTGTTTACTTCTGGCTCTGCACTCAGAAGTCACTGCTGGCAGGGCCAGGGGACCATAGGGGATGCCGTGATTCAAACTATCGTCCTTCCTGGATCAGCTGTTTGCAAGGCAAACACCCTATTGCTGTACTATCTCTCTGGCCCCTCTTCCTTTCAATGTATAATTTCAAAGACTTTTGAAGTTCTATGAAGTACTTTGGGGAACAGGAAAATTAAATAATCTATAGTCTAGATCAGCTAGACTAGACCAAAGCCTTGACTCTTGGTCCTTTCTCAGAACTTTCTCATCGTTCTCCTCACACTTGGCAAGACCCCCTCTCACCTTCTTTGTCAGTCAGCACCTCCATGCGCCCACTGAACATGGCCTTGAGCATGGTGTCCTGCCGGGTGAGTGCCCGCACCGTAGTGTAGTACAAGGAGCCGCCCACATTGAGCTGAACGTATTTGTTGCCCAGGCCACCTCCTTTGAAGCCACTTAGCTTGGGCTTTGCCCCCGAGGGGGGGCACAGACAGGTATCCCCTGACATCTCCCGCTGCAGGTAGATCACCACACGGCAACAGGTGTGTCTGGAAGGCTCCGCCGTGGTGGGAAGGTCACAAGGATGTGGCCAGTGGAAGCCAGAGTCACATACTCTTGACACTGTGGGCAAAAGACAGGAGAGAAGACAACAGTTAGAAAAGGCAGAGGCAAGGCCTCAGTCAGGAAGACTATTATAGTGAACTGGACTATCCAGTCCACTCCAACAGAGGCCCAAGACACCCAAACAGTGAATGCACCAAGTAGCAGCAAGCAAAAATCAAACCAAACCAAAACAAAAAACCCAACATTTCCATTGTCCTTTATGGTACCAGGAAGCAGAAGGGGACACACAGCTTCACCTTTACCACCTCTCCAAGATGAGGCCCTAGAGGTATTGGCCTCAGAAAAGACTGTGGTTTTGAACCTTGGCACCACCAGGAGAAAAAAAAAAGACATCAATGTTCCCAAGATGCAGCTCTGCTCTGATTGGGGAAGGATGACAAGCCAAACCTAGCAAAGGAGAGCCTGAAGGAGAAAGGGTGGGCAAGGCATAGTCCCTGCTAGGAAAACCCCACAGTCAAGTTCCAATTACTTCCTTCTCAAGCATTCCAAAATCCCAGACATGCTACCAATCTACTAGAAACCTGGCCAATCAATCAGTTTCTTGGGAGCTGGAAGGACAGGATGTACTTCCTTTGTGAGAGTTTCAAGCACAAGAGGCACAGCATCAGTGCTTACTCTCAGTACCACTTGGGGCCAGGCTCCAGGAAAGTGAGAACAAGCAGTTTCCAGAGCTAGGAATGAGCCAGGCAGGAGGGAAGTTGGCCAGTATTCTTGGCGGTCACCACCAGGGCTTCAGCCAGGATTTCCTGACCTTCCCTTTTCTTAGCTCCAGTCCTGTCCTAAGTTCCTGAAATTGTCACCATTTTTCCAGGCTAGAACAACTGGAGGATGGCTATTTTTTGCTTTTTCCGGAGAGCAGATCCAGCCCTATCTCTTCAATGGCAACCACCAAACTTGGGAGAAAGAGTTAGAAAAGGCCAGATTCTGATTCTCAAAACAACAAAGTGAGTTGGAAATGAATACTCTCACGGGAGTCAGAGGAAGGAGTAAGGAGAACAAAGGAGGGTAAAGCCAGTCCAACCCTCATAATTTTAATTCTATATTACATGTGCTCACTTTCAAAAGAATCACTAAGAGTGAAGACAAAATAACAGCACCAACTGTTACATGTTTACTGTGTTCCAAAGACATCTAGTCATTAATTAGCTCATTTTATTCTCTCAGCTATAAAATAACATTGAGGGTCTGTCTACTAAACTAAGCAGTAGGGAGAAAGATAAAAAGATTTGACCTTGCTTTCAAAGAGTTCAAAGAAGGCTCATATTGTTAGCAAGAATAAAAATGAGCTTGTGGGGACCGGAGCGGTGGCACAGGGTGTAAGCCGTAAGGCATCTGCCTTGCGTGCGCTAGCTTAGTACGGACTGTGGTTCGATCCCTCAGCATCCCATTTGCCACCCCCACCAAAAAAAGAAACAGCAATGGGGCCAGAGAGATAGCATGGAGATAAGGCGTTTGTTTGCCTTGCATGCAGAAGGAGGGTGGTTCGAATCCCATATGGTCCCTCGTGCCTGCCAGGAGCGATTTCTGAGCATAGAGCCAGGAGAAACCCCTGAGTGCTGCCTGGAGTGACCTCCTCCCCCCCCCCAAATAAAAAAAGCATTCCATATGGTCCCGCAAACCAGGAGCAATTTCAGAGCACATAGCCAGGAGTAACCCCTAAATGACAGCGGGTGTGGCCCAAAAACCAAAAAAAAAGAGCTTTTATTAATTGTGTCCCTGCCAAATTCCAGGGGATAAGATGAGGTGGATAAGTCATGATCATATGGGGCTTATATTCTAGTGCAGGGGTGGTGAACAAGTTCGACACAAAGAGCCAAAATTTTAAACTCGGGCCCGGAGAGATAGCACAGCTGCGTTTGCCTTGCAAGCAGCCGATCCAGGACCAAAGGTGGTTGGTTCGAATCCCGGTGTCCCATATGGTCCCCCGTGCCTGCCAGGAGTCACCCCTGAGCACTGCCGGGTGTGGCCCAAAACACACACACACACACACACACAAAAAGATGCCCACATTTAAAAAAAAATTTTAAACTGTGAGAGTCAGAGAGCCACACCATGCAGTGACCTGCCAAAATAGACAAACACTCACACAAAAGCATATAATTGTAACAATAATATATTAAACACATTGCATTTTGCCATTTTGAGTGAAGGTAAAAATCCTGTTCACCACCCCTGTTCTAGTGGGTGAATACAGGCAATGAACAGGAAATAAATTAATAAGCCAAAAATTCAAAAAGGTAAAAAATATAAAAAGAGGGGCCGGAGAGATAGCACAGCGGTGTTTGCCTTGCAAGCAGCCAACTCAGGACCTAAGGTGGTTGGTTCGAATCCCGGTGTCCTATATGATCCCCCGTGTCTGCCAGGAGCTATTTCTGAGCAGATAGCCAGGAGTAACCCCTGAGCATTGCCAGGTGTGGCCCAAAATTTAAAAAAAAAAATAAAAAGAAATTCCAGAAGGTGGGAGAGAGGAGAGAGAGGAGAGAGGAGAGAGAGAGAGAGAGAGAGAGAGAGAGAGAGAGAGAGAGAGAGAGAGAGAGAGAGAGAGAGAGAGAGAGAGAGTATAAACATTGAAAAGAGGCTGACTAAAGACCAGGAAAATCCTCTTTGTGAAGAGAGAGAGAGAGAGAGAGAGAGTATAAACATTGAAAAGAGACTGACTAAAGACCAGGAAAATCCTCTTTGTGAAGAGAGAGAGAGAGAGAGAGAGAGAGTATAAACATTGAAAAGAGGCTGACTAAAGACCAGGAAAATCCTCTTTGTGAAGGTCACATTCCATTTGACGTTTGAAAGAACATTCCAGAGAGGTAGAAGAGTAAATGTAAAATTCCTGGAGGGAAGTGTGAGTTTTAGGGGCAGAAATCAGACCAAGATGGAGAGAGCAGAGAAAAAAAGCATAGAGAAAGTTGGGGTAGGGATTAGAAATAGTATAGTGGATAGATTGCTTGTCTTACACATGGTCAACCTAGGCTTGAGCCTCAGCATCCCATCGGTCCTGAGTGCCCATCTGGTGTAAAGCTAGGAGTAAGCCCTGATCACTGCTGAGTGTGCCCTCCTCCCACCACAACCCCTCAATAAAGGCCAGGGAAGGAAGAGGCAAGATCATATTAAAAATTTTAAATTTTAGCGGCGTTTGCCTTGCAAGCAGCCGATCCAGGACCAAAGGTGGTTGGTTCGAATCTCGGTGTCCCATATGGTCCCCCGTGCCTGCCAGGAGCTATTTCTGAGCAGACAGCCAGGAGTAACCCCTGAGCACCGCTGGGTGTGGCCCAAAAACCAAAAAAAAAAAAAAAAAAAAACACAAACAAATGTATAAAAAAGAAAGGGCCCGGAGAGATAGCACATCGGCTTGCCTGGCAAGCAGCCGATCCAGGACCAAAGGTGGTTGGTTCGAATCTCTGTGTCCCATATGGTCCCCCGTGCCTGCCAGGAGCTATTTCTGAGCAGACAGCCAGGAGTAACCCCTGAGCGCTGCTGGGTGTGGCCCAAAAACCAAAAAAAAAAAATTTTTTTTAATTTTATACTGCTTGCAATGGGAAGTGACTGGAGTATATAAAGTAGGGATGGATGACTAGAGTTACTTATATTTTGAATAAAATGGGGCTGAAACAATAAGACAAAGGGTAGGGTTTCTGCCTTGCATGCAATGGGCTGAGTTTGATTCCTAGCACCTCACATGGACCCTTGGGCCTGTCAGGAATGATCCCTGAGCACAGAGCCAGGAATAACACCTCTGGGTGTGAACCCAACATCCCTCTCCCTAAAAAGTAAAATAAAATGGCTGCTATGTAGAGAAGGGCACACAGAGAAGTGGGAAAAGAGGAAGCAGCAGTCTGGACAAGAGAAGAGGAAAACAAAGGCTTCTAGTTGGGTTTACAAAGACATAAAGAAAGGAAAAGTTCTTCAATCACCACCACATTGCAGAAGTTTATAACTATTCATCACCTAAATGCAATCCAGAAGCAATCAATGCACACGTTTCTCAAGTGCAATGTAAAGCACTCCTCTATATTACAGTATTTCATATATGACCGTTGGTTAAATTGAAGTCATCCCTGGAGTGATTTAAGCAGATTCCTTGGACGAGAGTCCCAGGAAAGGTCAAAGCAGGTGCGGTGTGACCATGGGACAGACCATCTGCAGCAGGGATCAGGGATGATTCCCCCCCCCAGCCCCCCCCAGTCCTGCCACATTGCCCAATCGATTACACCCCAACAACACGATCTATACTGACCTCCTTCTCCTATCCCCCAAAAGAAAGACCAACCCCTTAGTAAGTTTCAGCAAGTTCCCCCAAGTATTTTGTGTCTTGCTCCGATTTCCCCAGGGACAAAAGGGCGCGCACATACCTAGTCTGCCAGGGCAAAGAGACCCCAAGACAAGGCGGCTGCCAGCAAACAGACCCAGGGCTCATCTAGTCATTTTCGACAAAGCAGCTGCCCGGAGCCCCTGGGCGACGTCAGCGCCAATTCCTCCCAGATCACAGGGTCACAGAATCCGGAGCAGGTGACGCCCCCAGAGTAATTCCAGGGAGAAAGAAGTTTCCATTGACGGCTGGAGCACGCTTCCTTCCGGGCTTTGTAAGTGGACAGGGGCTATTTGGGATGCCTGGGGCGCGGGGCGTAATCAGCCTTTACGGGACAGTTAGGGGGCACCCGCCAATGCACACCCCCCCCACAGGCGGTGGGGAGGTTGTGTGTGTGTGTGTGTGTGTGTGTGTGTCTGAAGTCAAGGTTGGCCTCCTGGGTGTGTGTGTACACGGTGGGAGTCGTTGGCTTCGTGTGTGTGTGTGTGTGTGTGTGTGTGTGTGTGTGTGTGTGTGTGTGTGTGTGTGTGTGTGTGAGAGAGAGAGAGAGAGAGAGAGAGATCTGGAAAAAAATCTAGCAAGCCACCTGTGTGTGTGTGTAGGCAGTAGGGAGAAGTGAAGGTTGGCCTCCTAGGTGTGTGTGCGTGGTGTGTGTGTGCGTGGTGTGTGTGTGCGTGGTGTGTGTGTGTGTGTGTGTGTGTGTGTGTGTACACGGTGGGGAGGAGTCGAGGTTGGCTTCCTGGGTGTGTGATTTGGAAAAAAATCTAGCAAGCCACCTGTGTGTGTGTGTGCGTGTGCGTGTGCGTGTGTGTGTGGTGTGTTGTGAGAGATCAGAAAAAAAATCTAGCAAGCCACCTACGTGTGTGTATGTGAGAGACAGAGAGAGACAGAGAGACAGAGACAGAGACAGAGAGACAGACAGAGACAGAGAGAGAGAGACAGAGAGAGAGAGAGACCTGGGAAAAAAATCTAGCAAGACCCAAATCCTCTGTGGCCAGTATCATTTCCTCCAATCCCCAAGAACCGAAAAACCCTCCCCAGGAGGACTTGGGGTGCTCAGCTCCTAGACACTCCTTTCCTTTCCTTTCCTCCGCGACTGGGCCGGGCTCTGCGTCTCGATCCCGAGCCCGATCATCCCTGACCCCGAAGGCGGCGGCGAACCCTCCCGTTCCCGCTCCCGCCCCCGCCATCCCGGGCTGGCCTCACCTCTCAGCTGGGTTGCAAGCCGACGCGGCGCAGCTCCAGGGCGGGTGGCGGAGGCCGTCGGCTGCAGCTGGCCCGCAATCCCGGGCTCTGAGCTCACAGCCTCGCCCGCCGACTCCGCCCACCGCCGCAGCCCGCCCTCGCGGGTGCACGAGCCCGAGCCCGGAAGGCGCGGCTGGCCCCCGGCCCAATCAGAAGAGAGGGCGGATCGCGCGCTCCTTCCGGGAGCCTGGCCTGAGCGCAAAGGCTTCTGGATCTTGTAGGCGTCGACGCCTCCCAGCGGGCCTCTGTTTCCCAGGAGGCTCTGCGAGAAGGAGGGAAGTGCTTCCCGGGTCAAGCAGTGACGTGCAGGGTAAACAGGCCTGGTAGCCGTGGCAGCGGTTGGGGCGGGCGGGTTGCCTGTGGTCCAAGTTGTTCAACGCGAGCTGCTTGCGGACTTGGGCTTGGGCCGCAGGTCGCTGCCACGACGGGGCCGGAAGGTAGGTAAGTAGGGAGGGAGGGAGGGAATGACGGACCGGTTGGGGATGCATTTGGACTCGAGGACCGGACAGGTTCGCCCTCTGGGGGGAAAGAAAGGCAGTTCCCGGCCCGAAAGCAACGTGGGAGCTAGTTGCACACCCAGCTGGGGCCTGGAACTTGAGGAGGCCATTCGGATCTCTCGGTGAGCTTCGGAGGAAACTCCTACGGGGAGTGCCACGTTCTGCAGTGCTCAGACTAGTTCAGAAGTTGACATAGGGGGCCGGAGAGATAGCATGAAGGTAAGGCGTTTGCTTTGCATGCTAAAGGACGGTGGTTCGAATCCCGGCATCCCATATGGTTCCCTGAGCCTGCCAGGAGCGATTTCTGAGCGCAGAGCCAGGAGGAACCCCTGAGCATCACCGGGTGTGACTCAAGAAAAAATATAAAGAGGTTGACATAGGTAAAGACGGCAGAGGTCCCGTGGCCCCTGCGTTCCTTTCCCCGCACCTCTGGGAAAAGGAAATCGGCTCGCTTGCGGCACCAGTCGTGGACCTGGGAGTCCCAGGGAGGCGGTGAGCGCCAACTTTCTAGAGTTCAGGGAGCTCCAGCAGGCGTGGATAAGGTCCGAGTCAACCCTGGATCCTCCCTCCGTGCTCCTTCCCTGACTTCCCTGGCCGGATCCGCGCCTGCTTCCACCTAGCCACGGGTTCAAGCCTCTGTCAACTTTCCTGGCTTCTTCCTCCGCCCCATTCATTTTTATTTTTCTAAGTCTCAGTCGCTTCCTGAACAACTGTGATCATGATCGGAACCCGTCTTTTAGCCGATTTTGACTCCTTATGGCGATCACAGGCATTAACCCTCCGTCCATTTTGCCCACCACCACCACCACACACTTTTAGTGTCAGTTACCTACGGTCACTCTGCTAGGTGCTTGGAGGCAGGTGATGGAGGCGCTCTTATCTGAAATCCAAGCCCAGCCCCTTAACTTTCTTTGTTTTTAATTTGTTTGTTTGCTTTGGAACAACCTCCCACGATGCTCAGGGTTTACTCCTGGCTCTGCACTCTGGAATTACTCCTTGCTGGGCCTGGGTGGACCATATGGCACGCTGGGATCGAACCTGTGTCACCCTACCCACTATAGTTACTGTCTCTTCATCCTTCCCTTATTTTTCTGATCTCGACCCAGTGTCCTGCTCCCAACGCTTCAGCCACACCAGTCTCTCTCTCTCTAGGGCATGGTTTTAGTGTCTTTGGGCCTTAGGAAATTCATGCATGCTGTTCTCTCTAGGATGCAGCTGTGCTTTCACGGAAACACATAGCACAGCATTTAGGTCGAGGCTTAAGCATCAGTTTCCCAAAAGGCTTTTATTCCTACACATCCCCACGATGAATGACATGCTTTCCTTTTTATCTAGAGGTGGATGGGCTGGGGGTCCACATCGTGCAGTGCTCCCATATGGTTCCCATTTGTTGAGGATATAGCTGGCATTTGATGCATTGTCAGGCATGCACCTTTCCCCAGTACTAACCCTCCAGCCTTTCCTCTGACTTTAATCACACATTTTAATTAATTAATTTATGGTTTTGGGTCATACTTGCTGGCATTCAGGGGTTACTCCTGGCTCCGTGCTCAGAGATCATCCCTGGCAGACTCGGGGGACCATATGGGATACCCGGGATTGAACATGGGTCCATCCCAGGTTGACTGCATGTAAGGCAAACACCCTACCGCTGTGCTATTACTCTGCCCCCTAATCACAAATTTTGATTGTTTACTATATTGCCAGAGACCTGGAATGAAACTCATTAAAGCATTAAAACATTTTCTTCCATATCTTCAGAACCCAGTAGACGTTTCTCAGTAAAAGCGCCTGTGGAAAAGGAGTAGAAGTTGAAGCAGATGTTTGCACCCTCAGGTTGAGGCTTTCTAGATCCAGTTAACTGGTAGGTGTTAAATCTTCAGACTCTATTTTTTTTTTTGGAAGGGGGGGGGGGCGTGTTTTTTGCTATACTTGGTGGTGTTCAGGAGTTACTCCTGGCTCTGGCTCAAAAATCACTCCTGGCAGGCTCAGGGGACCATGTGGGATACTGGGAATTGAACCCGGATCTGTCCTGGGATGGCCACATGCAAGGCAAATGCCCTAATACTGTGCTATCGCTCTGACCCCAAGTCTTCAGACTCTTAAATGTAAGTAGAACTAACTAGAAGACATCTTTTTTCATGAAGGTGTCTATTGTGAGGAAAGATTGCTCACACAAAATTGATCTTGTGTGGAAGCCTGAAGGATAAGAGTGTTTTAAAATGAAGAGACTAGCCTGCTTATAAGGGAGTCCAGTGCCTCATGCATCATAGCCATATGCCTATAGACATATACTAATTGGTCCATGGAATAGAATGTGATTAATTTTTCCTTTAAATCTTTTTCTTTTTTTTTTTTTTTCTTTTCTTTCTTTCTTTCCTTTTTGGGGGGTGGTCAGGTCTCATTTATACAATGTACCAACACCTATGCCTTCACCATTGTATACTTCCCACCATCAGTGTCCCCAGTTTCCCTCCCCCCAGCCTGCCACTTTGGCAGACACCTCTTTCTCTTTCTCTCACTCTCCTTCCCCACCCCCACTTTTTCCTTTTAGGCACTGTGATTTGCAATATTTTTACTGATGAGGTCAAATTGTATTATAATATCACTTTACCTCCTTTGAGCACCCAGTTCTTGTTCAGAGTGATCATTTCCAACTATCACTGTCATAGTGGCCCCTTTGCTTTTGCTCTCCTAATTGCACTCCACCCTCTTTGTAGCAAGTTTTCTACCGTGGACTAGTTGAGTCCTTCCTTAAAATCAGAGGTCTGAGGCCATAGAGTTAGTCCCACTTGTCTTGCCTGGGGCTGGCTGTGGCAGTTAGAACATGGTTTTCTGAGGGAAAGAGGGAGTGGGGGATAAAAAGGAAAATGAAAAACTAGTCCACATATATTAAGTAAATTGAGGCCTTTTGAAATAATTCCCATTTGTTTCTCATATGTTATATCTCAATCAGTTGGTATTTTCCTTTCCCCTAGGGGAGGGGCTTGAATTTGGATTTAAATAAATTGAAGGCAGGAGAGCTGAGCTGGGGCTGTTACCTTGGCTTGTGGTTCCATTTGTTGGAGCGACTGGCTTGTGGGTAAACAGCTTGCAGTGTTAATTTTTTGTCTATTTCCTCAATAATCTGTGTGGATTATTTATTGCTGAGAATAATCAAAGTACCATCTTTTCCTGTACTCCTTGGATAAGGGATATAGGATATCCCTTTCTCTTTTGGGAACTTTGGGATAACCAAACCTCAACCCAACTCCCAAAGAACGTCTCTTTACACACAGATGCTCCAGGCAGTCACTCCTAGAGATCCAACCCTGTCCTCTCTCCTTTCATCTTCCAGGCAAGACTTGCCCTGTCAGTGACTTCAGACTCTTGCCCATGCTGTTTCCTCTGCTTGGAATGCCTCTTCTTGTCTCACTTGGTATGGTCATTCTGTTACGATTTCACTTTTTTTTGTCACTTTTTTTGTTTTAAAGAAACTATTTTGGGTCTCAGTGAAAAGTAACCTGTGACATCTATTATTCTAATTCCTTCCTGTCTAATTTTTATTTCACTTTAATAATTTCTTTTACGTGTATGTGTGTGTCTACTACATGTATTTTTTTTTTTTTGGTTTTTGGGCCACACCCGGTAACGCTCAGGGGTTACTCCTGGCTATGTGCTCAGAAGTTGCTCCTGGCTTGGGGGACCATATGGGACACCGGGGGATCGAACCGCGGTCCGTCCAAGGCTAGCGCAGGCAAGGCAGGCACCTTACCTTTAGCGCCACCGCCCGGCCCCTACTACATGTATTTAAAAAGCCTTTGTGTCCTTTTGAGTATCTAATGGGACGAATAATATGCAGTGGCTCACAACTTAGTTCCAATTTGACCTCATTGCCCCAAGTTAGCCCTGTTGTCTTAGTGGTATTTCTGAAAAAGCAATTAACACTGTGGTGGTTAGCTCTTGTGTCTTGTCTTCCTCGAGCTAAACCCTGTGCTCCTCCAGGGCAGGCACTGTGCTGTGCTCATTTTGTACCCCAATCACCCAGGGGCGTTGGCATGTAGTAATCACTCAAATGTCTTGATGCCTGTGATAAGCAACTGGACTTTGTTCTTTCCTGACCATTGGCTCCTGTGACTCCTCCTTCTGGCTACTACTGTCACCCCCCAGATCTCCTCTAGGGAAGCCGGAAGGGATACAGGTAAGGTTCAGAGAGTTGGTGAAAGAGGGAAGCTAGGAGGGTGGGAGCCTTTGAAAAATTTGAACTTGGGTCTTTGGTATCTATGAGGAGGAGGCAGAGGAGTGGACTGGGCTGGAAGCAGGTATTTTTTTGGGTAACAGGGAAATAATCAGTGAGATGATTGGGGTCTGTTTCTTTGCAGCGATGGCCAAGGATATCCTGGGTGAAGCAGGGCTGCATTTTGACGAGCTGAACAAACTGCGAGTATTGGACCCTGAGGTTACCCAGCAGACCACAGAGCTCAAGGAAGAGTGCAAGGACTTTGTGGACAGTGAGTGTCATTTGGGGGAAGTCTGATGCCACTTTAAACTGTTCCAACTATGTTCTACCCCTGCAAGTTCTCATATTCACAGTTTAGTTCCAGAGTGAAGAATGAAGCTCTTGACTCTAAAAGCTGAGCCTATGAATTCCCATGTGCCTTTATGAATTCCCTTGTGCACCCATCATGTCGTCATGGCTTTGTTTTCTTTTTCTTTTCTTTTTTTTTTTTTTTTTTTTTTGGTTTTTGGGCCACACCTGGCAGTGCTCAGGAATGACTCCTGGCTGTCTGCTCAGAAATAGCTCCTGGCAGGCACGGGGGACCATATGGGACACCGGGATTTGAACCAACCACCATTGGTCTTGGATCAGCTGCTTGCAAGGCAAATGCAGCTGTGCTATCTCTCCGGGCCCGGCTTTGTTTTCTTTTACAATGCCAGAGATCAGACCCAAGCCTCAAAAATGTGAAGCAATACAGAGCCTATTTGGCGGGGTTGATTTGAGCCTCCTTGGGGCTTTGTAGGCTGAGAGCTTGATTGATGAAAGGCATGTGGTTCTTTGTCAGCCTCTGTGTGTTGTCTCACCTGTCTAGGCCTTAGTTTCTACCACAAGAAAATGGGGTTGCAATGTTCCGAAGGACACTAAGAAAAGAAAATGGGGGCTGTAGCAATAGCACAGTACGTAGGGCATTTGCCTTGGACACAGCTCACCTGAGTTTGATCCTTGGCATCCCATGTGATTTCCCAAACCTGCCAGGAACGATTTCTGAACACTAAGTCAGGAGTAACCCATGAGTGTCACTGCTACCAGGTGTGGCCCAAAAGCCAAACAAGCAAACAAAAAGTGGAGGGGCAACTACAGTAGGTAAGACTCACAGTGGTCCTCAAACTACGACCCGTGGGCCACATACTGTATTTGTTCTCTTGTTTCTTCACTTCAAAATAAGATATTGCAGTGTGCATAGGAATTTGTTCATAGTTTTTGTTTTTACTATAGACCAGCCCTCTAACGGTCTAATTGACAGTGAACTGGCCTTGTTTAAAAAGTTTGAGGATTGGGGCCGGGCGGTGGCGCTGGAGGTAAGGTGCCTGCCTTGCCTGCGCTAGCCTAGGACGGACCGCGGTTCGATCCCCCGGCGTCCCATATGGTCCCCCAAGAAGCCAGGAGCAACTTCTGAGTGCATAGCCAGGAGTAACCCCTGAGCGTCACAGGGTGTGGCCCAAAAACCAAAAAAAAAAAAAAAAAAAAAAAAAAGTTTGAGGACCACTGGAAGAGGGATCAAAGCAATAGCATATCCCATAGGGCATTTGCCTTGCACATGGCTGATCTAGATTCGATCCCACATCCCATATGGTCTCCTGCCAGGAGTGATTTCTGAATGCAGAGCCAGGAGTGATCCCTGAGCACCAACAGGTGTGGCCCCCAAAAAACAAACAAAACAAGAGAGAAAATGGGAGGGAATTAGGTACTTAAATGTCTTGTGTTCTTTATTAGTACTGGTTACAGGCGAGAAGCTTTACCCCACTTTACCATTGAAACCTCATCTAATTTTTATAGGGGGGAGGTTTTGTTCCATACCCAGTGGTGCTTAGAGGCTACTCCCAGCTATATGCTATGCTCAGTCTATTGGGGCCGGAGAGATAGCATGGAGATAGTGCATTTGCCTTGCATGCAGAGGGACGGTGGTTTGAATCCCGGCATCCCATATGGTCCCCTGAGCCTGCTAGGAGCGATTTTTGAGCATAGAGTCAGGAGTTATCCGAGCGGTGCTGGGTGTGACCCAGAAATAAAAAAAAAAGTCTGTTGACCTTTCTCCATTTCCTTTATTCCATGTTTATGGGGAGTCTTCAGAGATCAGTCTAGTAGTGCTTCAAATCATGTGGTACTGGGAGTCCAACTGGGTCTGATCATATGCAAAGTAAACCTGTGTTTTTTAGTCCTACTGTGGCTAGCAGTAGGCTGCTTTTATATATATATATATATATATATATATATATATATATATATATATATATATATATATATATATTTTTTTTTTTTTTTTTTTTTTTTTTTTTTTTTTTTTTTTGGTTTTTGGGCCACACCCGGCGGTGCTCAGGGGTTACTCCTGGCTGTCTGCTGCTCCTGGCAGGCACGGGGGACCATATGGGACACCGGGATTCGAACCAACCACCTTTGGTCCTGGATCGGCTGCTTGCAAGGCAAACGCCACTGTGCTATCTCTCGGGGTCCTCAGGAGCTATTTCTGAGCAGACAGCCAGGAGTAAACCCTGAGCACCGCTGGGTGTGGCCCAAAAACCAAAAAAAAAAAAAAAAGTAGCAACTCAGGAAGGAGTCAAGATTCAAGTATATCCCAGCCCTGTTGAGCCTCTCCCTCCCCTCTTGCTGCTTCTTAGAAACAAGCACTGAACTGACTGACAGGGCAATTAGTTCTGTCCTCCTGGCACAAAGGAATACTGAAAGTGATGATGATAAGAAAATTGATTTTTTTTCATCCTTTTCCCCCAAAGAAATTGGCCAGTTTCAGAAAATAGTTGGCGGTTTAATAGAGCTTGTCGACCAACTTGCCAAAGAAGCAGAAAACGAAAAGATGAAGGTAAGATCCTCATGTCTCAGGTTGGGGTCCTGATTCCTTTTATCCTGTCTTTTGTGGGGAGTGATGAGTGGTCCTGTGGGATATCAAACAAGATTTAGGGGCCAAAGAGATACTACAGCAGGTGAGGCACTTGCCTTGCATGCAGACTTGGGTTCAATGCTTAGCATCACATATGGTCCCCTGAGCCTGCCAACAGCGATTTCTGAGTAGAGCCAGGGGTAATCCCTGAGTACCACCAAGTGTGGCCCCCCAAAAAACCAAAACAAATGAAAAGTAGGTGTGCTGTGTAGGTAATATGGCAAAGGACACACCAAATGGGCTGCTAGGTCAGCTGTTGGCCTCAGAGCAGCCACAAGTTTTCCTTTTGAGCACTACAGGATTTGATTTGTCTGGGTGTTCTTTCTCCCTATAGCCCTGGGACTGCTTCCCCTTGCTGGACACTAAGAACCTCTAGGTAGTCCCTCTGCAGTGCTCCTCAATGCTGACCTTCTTTGGTAATATTGTTTCTAGGCTATTGGTGCTCGGAATTTGCTCAAATCTATAGCAAAGCAGAGAGAAGCCCAACAGCAGCAACTCCAAGCACTAATAGCTGAAAAGAAGATGCAGCTCGAAAGGTAAGAAGCGAAGATGTAAAGAAGCCCCTTGCTCAACTGCAATTCTAGCTTTTTCTTGATCACTCTTGACCTTACTCATCAGTATTCTCCCAGGAGTAACGCCTCTTTTGTCATGCTGACCTGAACAGTTTTTAAAATAAAGTAAAATTAGATTGGATAAGAATGTAGAAAACTTTCATCAGACTTCTAGTTAATTGCATAGCTTGGAAGTTGAGGAGACAATAGCTGGAGGTGACTGGCTCTCCGAAAGACCTTGGGGCTGGACTTCTCATGGCTTCCCACTTTTAAGGGGGTCTTTACTTTTTTTTTTCCAACACCCTTTCATACCTTACCTACTTCACTCTATTCACACCATTTCTTGAAACCACTTAAACCACCTATATTCTCTAAAATTAAGTTCATGGTTTACTTCATTCATTTTTAGGGCTTCTAAAAATTTTGTTTTTCAGGTATCGGGTTGAATATGAAGCATTGTGTAAAGTAGAAGCAGAACAAAATGAATTTATTGACCAGTTTATTTTTCAGAAATGAGCTGAAAATTTCATTTTGTAGGTGGGCAGACCAAAAATGCAAACTCAAACAGCTCTGTATCATTCCAATGACTTGACTAAAGGCCTTTGTGTTCTGTGAGATGGTGTAAGGAATGCAGCATCTCCAAAGGTGATAAGGTCAAGTCAGGGGACTTCATCTGATTGTTAGCGGGCTTTCTCGCACCTTCCCAGGCTCACCTAGTCTCAGCCAGGCTCTACATTCCTCATCTGAACAGACTGTAACCTTAATCTTTTCTTTCCTTTTTTTGTAAATCAACAAAACTTTGAATGGAAAAGCAATAAATTATTGTTTTCAAATGGCTTGATTTATCTTTTTTTTTTTCTGGTGCCCTTGAAGTAGTGTTTAACCCTGGACTCTTTAGCCCCTCATCCACAAAACAAAACCAGGCAGTGGTCAGCAGCTGCTTTTATTTGGAGCAGACAGAAAGTCAGACAATACCCCCACAGGCTGGCCAATATAGCTTATGAGCAAGACAGGCAATAAGGAGGAACTGACTGGGACTGGCCTCGACGTTTTCCCAGATATTTGCCCAAGATTTAAGAGTTGGCCTTGAGTGTCCATTTAGAGCAAGTACCAAGAATAGTGACGTAGTAATGTGAAGTGGCCCAACTGCACATGCTGGATATATCATGTCCTGCTGTTTTCCCCACTTTGGCTAAGAACAAACTAGGATGATTAAACTGAGTGAGGAAAGACAGTAATTTGGAGGAAGTTGTGTTCCACAGGGTTTGATAACACGTTAGCATAAAGGGACTTCTGTAAGGTAGTCCTTGAAAATAGAGAAAACAACATTTGGAGAGAAGGTAGACTTAAATGATTCATGAATATGCCAAATTTGGTTGGGTTTTGTGTGTGTGTGTGCGGGGGTGCTCTACCAGTAAGTCATATCCCTAGCCCATCTAGACTGTATATCACAGATGTTCATCCAGTTTCTGGCCTGATCTGCTTTGAAGTAATTCTGCAGTGGAACTTGGGCATACAGAGAGGTATAACCACCTTACAGCCCCAGCTGTACCCCTCTCTCTGCCCTTCAGGTGACTGGTCTGTTTGTGCCGGTATTCTGGGAAGTGAGGGGTCTGACTTTTTTCCTGTTAGTTCTTGCTCTTGGTGTATTGCTGCTGGTGTATTCCAAATGCTACTGAAGACATAGGGTCTGAGCAGTTTTCCTAGTACCGGCTCAATAAGAAACTGCCCTGTAAGCATCTCTCCTCTGGGCCAGTGGTACTTTTTCATTTTTTCTTCCTTTTTTCCTCATACTTGTACTGGGGACTCCGCAACATGAAAATCAGAAGCATGAGAGGGATAATAAAGTAGGGGGTATAGACAGATAAAAGGGTTATTCGTTCATGAAAAGTCTTTGGTCCTTGTCCTTTGAAACCACTGGCTTTGGAGAAATCCCCAAGTAGAAGCGTGGTGAGGACTGGAATTAGTGTTGTCATAGTATGAACTGCATAGATGATCGCAGGGGTACGAATCCATTTGCAGCCTCCTGAGGTCATGGGGGGAAGAGAAGAGAAATATTAGGTCTGTTCTTGGCTCTAGAGATGTTCATGACATTCTCCAATCTGCCAGCTCCCTTCAGCTGGCTCATCCTACCTTCTTCCCAAATGGAAAACGAAGATTTTAAGTTTATGCTTGATGCATAAACGTGTGTTAGCTAAGGCCCAGCACACTGCAACGAACCAAGAGTGGGGGCTACCTTTTAATTTAGTTTTTAAACACTCTGGGCAATAAAATGGCCATAACTAGTTGAACCAGCTTGGTTTAAAACGTGATGGGTGGGAGCCTCGCCAGTAGCATCTGATAATTGTGTAGAGGGCCAATAGATCCTGTCAAGTGATAGAATCACATTCTAGTAGGAAATACGCTGTACAAACTTAGTTATAACATACGCTGGGACAGACACCTTTTTTATACAAGTATTAGGCAGATGAGGACACTAGAAGAAGGATTTTTTTTTAATGAAATGGTAGGTCCATATTGTGATCACCTTGGTCCTACTGAGCTTATGAACAAGTAAGATACAACTCAAAGATGAAAAGTAGAAGCTAACAAACTTTTTAAATTAGGGGCCAGAGAAACAGTACAAATTTAAATCCTGTTTTTTTTTGTTGTTGTTTGTTTGTTTGTTTTCGCTGGCTATACACTCAGAAATCGCTCCTAGCTTGGGGACCATATGGGACTCCAGGGATCGAACAGAGGTTGACCTGAGCAGCTGCATGCAAGGCAAATGCCCTACTACTGACTATCGCTCCAGCCACCCTTGGTTTGATTCTTGACACCATGTGGTCCCTGAAGCAACATGGCGATTGACCCCCCCCCCCACCAAGCCCAGAGGCAATCGTAGTCTAACCTCTCAACTCCCAAACCAAAAAACTGTGGGGTTAGTGGGATAAAAAAGACCAAGTTTATCCTTTCAGGGGCCCAGGTTCCTGGTGCAAGCCTTTTGACAGACTAAAGCTTCCTTGCAGCACTGGGGAGCACTGACAGCAGCAGTCTGAGCCAAAACAGCCTTCTACGGCATCTCTCCCAGTTCCCTCAGCCAAACCACAGGAAAGGTATCAGAGGGGTGCAGAACTCATTTCAGAGCACAAGAATTTTCACACCATTTACCAACCTTTGAAGAAGGCATATGTTGCAATGGGAAAGAAAGGCAGCTGGAACAAAAGCTCACACAATAAGAAGGACTTTAGCCATGATGGAGTGTCTTGTACGAATGGGTCTTTGAACTCCTTAACATACCATTTCATCAGGTTTTTCAGCTGGAAAAAGAAGAATCACAAATGAGCATAGACACTTGGGCCAGTCTTGGCTGCTCTAATCTGCTACAAAACCCACTGGCTTTCCCAAAGCAAACTTGAATGTCACTAAACAATAACTTCACCTCCTCAGTGAAGTTTTCCTCAGTTCTTGGATCCCTCAGTGCTACCAGACATTTGTTTCCTGACCCCATGAGAGACCTGGGGTATTCTCAATGTAGTTGTGGAAGGAACACAAATGTGACAGATATGAATCACGATCATCTATCTTTTTTTTTTTGTTTTTGGGTTATATTCAGCAGTGCTCCGGTTACTCCTGGCTCTGTGCTCAGAAATTGCCCCTGGCAGGCATGCGGGACCATATGGGATGCCGGGATTTGAACCACCGACCTTCTGCATGCAAGGCAAATGCCTTATCTCCATGCTATCTCTCTGGCCCCTGAATCATGACCTTCTTTAGAAAAGGAACAATATGGGGCCGGTGCTCAGAAATTGCTCCTGGCAGGCATAGGGGACCATATGGGATGCTGGGGATTGAACCCAGATCCATCCTGGGTCAGTCGCATGCAAGGCAAATGCCCTATGCTGTGCTACTGCCCTGGTCCCTATTTTATATATATATATATATATATATATATATATATATATATATATATATATATATATATATATATATATATATTTTAAAGGAAGGCAGACTGCCACAAGCAGCACCTTATTTGGATGTGTCTGGAGTCTTGGAAGCTTGACTACCCAATATTCTCCTACAAATAGACTTTGAGAACTTGGAGATTCTAGCAGGGGAGCACAGCTACTCATATATCTTTGACCGAAGAATGGTCTATCTCTATTTGGGGAAGGCTGTCCTTTTTGACTTAGCGTGCAGCTTTGGGAGGGACGCACATGGAGTGGTGAGGGAGGAAGGGGACACTCGCCTAGCCAGCCAGATCAGCCAAATCTGGCGATCACTGAGGTTGTTTTGTTTTTGGGTCACACCCAGCAGTGCTCAAGGTTTAGAAATCGCTCCTGGCAGGCTCAGGGGACCGTACGGGAATGCCAGGATTCAAACCACCGTCCTTCTGCATGCAAGGCAAATGCCTTACCTCCACGCTATCTCTCCGGCCCCCTTATTATATTTTTTAATATAGTTCACAAATGAGTGTGCGGTCATTCTATGCTCAAACTCAATTTCTTCCTCATTCTTGGCTCCCCTAGGCCAAAAGATTTTTCTTTTCAGAACCCAGCAGGATATTTATGGAAAAACCCTGCCCAAACCACAAATTATATAGCTTATCGGATATAAATGAAGGCTTAACGGTCTTATTTCTAGCTTGTCGTCCCCCCACCATCTTCCATTACTTATAATTACACCAATAACTCCAAGGTCTGGAGAGATGGCACAGTGGAAAAGTGCTTGCTAGTTTGATCCCTGGCATGGCATAGGGCAGGGGTGGCGAACACGTGGCTCTCAAGCCGCATGCGGCTCCCGGCCAAAATGAATGCGGCTCTTTGCCTCTTATCATGATTTTGTATACTGTGGCTCTTTGCCAAGTTTGGATTTTGTTCTGCTGCCTCTGAGGAGGGACCTCTGAGGAGAGATCTCCGAATGCGGAGTCCTGCCCCCAGGCTGCGTCCTCCTGTCTCCCATCCCTCAGAAACAACTGCATGGGCCAGCGGGGGTGGGGGGGGTGGGGAGGAACACCCGTATGGCACATGTTGGGTCACATCTTGCCGTGAATTCTTAGTGTGGAGGACACAGCACACCCTCACCATCACTGCAGGATTTTGACCCTCACTCAAAATGGCAAAATGCAATATGTGTTTAATATATAGTTAAAATTATAGGCTTTTGTGTGAGTGTCTGTTTTGGCAGGTCACTGCGTGGTGTGGCTCTCTGACTTGCAGAGTTTAAAATTTTAGCTCTTTGTGTCGAACTTGTTCGCCACCCCTGGCATAGGGTTTTCTGAGCACAACCAGGTGTGGCCCCAAAACAAAACAAAAGCTCCAAATCCATAACAACATGTGAAGTAAGAGCAGCATGGTTTGAGGGCGCCTACTCGGAGCTTTTATACAGGAGCCCAAAGCCTGAGATTTGCCCTGCTGCTTTGGACATCCTGGAGACTGCAAGTGGGGACAGGGCTGTGTCCACACACCTGTCTCTGAAGTCAAATATGTCTTAAGATATGACAAAGGCAATTTCCAAGGTAAGATTAGTTTATAATGGAAAACCCAAATATACCTTCACGTTAATTTTTAATTAATAGATAAAGGCTCACTTTTATGAAATGGGAGGCCTCAGTTCTGTGAAGGAGCTTTAAGTAAATATTCAGCTGTAGTATAATGAATAATGGGCCTGTCTACAAACCAGAAGCAAATATTCAGAAACAAACACTGGTAACATAATATTGATTTTATGAAGGCTCCAGCTAGATAATTTTTTGGCCCAGTGATCATAGATTTGTACTTTATTTGAAATTAAAATTCACAGCAATACTCTTTGATTTGTTCTAAGCACTTATCAGGATATAATGTGGTAGAGAACTGATCTGGGCTATTTTCCTCATTTGTAGAAGAAACAGAATAAGTGTTTAAGATTTTTTTCCCCCCAGGTGGTCCTCTTAGCACAGCAGACAGTGCATCAGTTTCATAATCTGAAGGTCCTGAGTTTGAGCCTCAGAGAGGGCAGAGCCGGCTTGTTGCTTAACTTCCAAAGGAATAGTTTGGGGCCTGAGAGATAGCACAGCGATAGAGCATTTGCCTTGCATGTGGCTGACCCAGGAAGGGCCCGGTTTGATTCCCGGCATCCCATATAGTCCCCCAGCCTGCCAGGGGCGATTTCTGAGTGCAGAGTCAGGAGGACCCCTGAGCGCGGCTCGGTGTGGCCCCAAAACCAATCAATAAAGTTTTTTTTGTTTTGTTTTGTTTTTTTGAGGGGGTCACACCCGGCAGTGCTCAGGGGTTACTCCTGGCTCTATGCTCAGAGATTGCTCCTGGCAGGCTCAGGGGACCATATGGGATGCCGGGATTCGAACCACCGTCCTGCGTCTAAGGCAAACGTCTTACCGCTGTGCTATCTCTCCAGCCCCAAAGTTTTAAAAAATATCTTTCCCCATAGAATACTGGGGGTGGTGATGCAGAAATAAACTATAGGAAGTGAGGGAATTGCCTTGTATACAGGCAAGCCCAGTTCAATCCCCATTACTACATAAGGTACCCCAAGCACTATTAAATGCAATTCAAGCACAGAGCCAGGATTGGCACCAAAACAAAGAAAGTCATGACCCAATAACGCCCACAGTCTTTCTTGTTTGGGGGCCACAGCTGGCAGCGCTCAGGGGTTACTCCTGGCTCTGCACTCAGAAATTATTCCTGGCAAGCTCAGGGGACCATATGGAATGCCAGGGATCAAACCCAGGTCGACATCATGCAAGGTAACTGTTCTATCAATCTGACCCCAAATGCCCACTGGACTGAGTTAGGCCCAAGACCTCAGTGGAGTTAAAACCATAGAACCGGGCCGGGAAGGTGGCGCTAGAGGTAAGGTGTCTGCCTTACAAGCGCTAGCCAAGGAATGGACCGCGGTTCGATCCCCCGGCGTCCCATATGGTCCCCCCAAGCCAGGGGCGATTTCTGAGCACATAGCCAGGAGTAACCCCTGAGCGTCAAACGGGTGTGGCCCAAAAACAAAACAAAACAAAACAAACCAAAAAAAAAAAAACAAAAAAACCATAGAACCTTTGCAAAGAGCTGCTTTGAGTGTTTGAGCTGCTTTGAGGCTCAGGACAAAGCCCTTAATCTCAATAAGCTTGTTTTCCATGTAAAGTCAAGCTCCCTCACTGTTGGTAAGATAAGATGAACTATAAAACGAACCTATAGCCTTTAGAACAATGGTTAGCATGAAGTAAATGGGAAATCATTCAATTGAATAAGACTATTTGGATGGCTGGAGAGACAGTATAGAGATTAAGGTACTGTTTTGCATTCACCTATGTAACCAACGCCAGTTTGGTCCCCAGAACCACATATGATCCCCTGAGTACCACCAAGAGTGGTCTCTGATTATAGAGCCAAGAATAAACCCTGAACACAGTCAATGTGGGCCAACCCCCCTACACTCCATTTGATCTGAAAATTCAGGTTTGCTCCTATTAAAATTTTAGCATGAAATGTCAGAAATTATTTGTTGAATGTGTGAGGTTCTAGGTTCAATCCCTGGCATTTCCAAAAATATGTCTATTTAGTAAGAGACTACAAAATGGTAAATCTTTTCAAATTTATGCCTGATTCACATTTGATTCAACTTATCATAAATAGCCATTAAAGTAATCATCTGGCATTACAAGTGATTTTTTTCCTGGGTGACACTGGTGACCCTCAAGTTTTACTCCTGGTTCTGTGCTTAGGAATCAGCCCTTGGTGTTCTCGGGGGATGAAAATGGGATGCTGAAGATTGAATCTGGGTCGGCCATATACAAGGCAAGTGCCCTACCTGCTGTACTATCTCTCTTCCTTCCTTCCTTCCTTCCTTCCTTCCTTCCTTCCTTCCTTCCTTCCTTCCTTCCTTCCTTCCTTCCTTCCTTCCTTCCTTCCTTCCTTCCTTCCTTCCTTCCTTCCTTCCTTCTTTCCTTCTTCCATTTTCCTTCCATTTTCCTTCCTCCCTCCCTCCCTCCCTCCCTCCCTCCCTCCCTCCCTCCCTCCCTCCCTCCCTCCCTCCCTCCCTCCCTCCCTCCCTCCTTCCTTCCTTCCTTCCTTCCTTCCTTCCTTCCTTCCTTCCTTCCTTTTGGTTTTGGTTTTTTTGGGTCACACCTGGCGGCGCTCAGGGATTACTCCAGGCTCTACACTCAGAAATTGCTCCTGGCAGGCAGGCTTGGGGGACCATATGGGATACCGGGAATCAAACCGGGGTCCATCCTGGGTTGGCTGCGTGCAAGGCAAATGCCTTACCACTCCAGCCCCACACACATGATTTCTAAATCAGGGATTGCCACAGATCAGTCTTCAGTCTTCGACTTCTCTAATTTAGAAAGAGTACAGATTGATTTTAGCACTTCACACCTAGGTGCTCATCTGTTTTTCCTTTAAGAGATGTGATGCCACCTAGGTGCAAACAATACTATAAAATGCTTCCTGTTAGTACAGTGAGGAGAAAGAAAGGAACTGGAGGAGAAATATTAATCTGAAAGGGGCGCTTGGGGTCTTAGGTGCATTGGTGATGTTAAGAAAGGACATATCCGGAGCAAAAGCACAGCGATAAGGAGTCTGCCTTGCATGCAACCAACACAGGACAGACGGCGGTTCGAATCCTGGCATCCCATATGATCCCCCAAGCCTGCCAGGGGTGATTTCTGAGCACAGAGCCAGGAGTCACCCCCGAGAACCATTGGGTGTGAGCCCCCCACCCCCAAAAAAAGAAAGGGCATATCCAAGCCAGAAATATCCAAGGAAATATCCAAGTAAAAGTCAACAACAATGAAAACATGAGACCCAAAACTTTTACAACCAAAACTTAAAATGGACCTGTTATGCAGGCAGGGTGGGGGCAAGAGTGGTGGCATGGAATGGAGTCTGGGAACAGTGATGGAGGGAGGTTGACACTGGTAGGATTGGTACTGAAACATTGTACTGAAACCAAACTATAAATAACTTTGCAAATCACAATGGTTTCAATAAAATATTTTTAAATGCTTCCTGTCCAGGGGCCAGAGTGATAGTACAGCCAGCGGCAGGGCATTTGCCTTGCACGCGGCCAATCCCGGATGGATCCTGGTTCAATTCCCAGCATCCCATATGGTCCCCTGATCATGCCAGGAGCGATTTCTGAGCGTAGAGCCAGGAGTAACCCCTTAGCACCGTTGGGTGTGACCCCCCCCCCCCCCGAAAAAAAGCTTCCTGTCCAATCAATGTTTCAATCCTAACTAAATTCTTGTTTCATAATAGTTTTTCCAAGTATTGATTTGCTTTCAATCAAGATATTTAATCTGCAAATTGTAGCCTAACCATTATATGATTTCCCACAGCTGTTTAGTTTTAAAGGAAAGTTTCTTCTATTTTTGGAGGAAAAAAAAAACCCCAGATGTTAAATTTTGGCATTTTTCCCGAGAGAATCTTTGAGAACTCAAGATTTTTTTTTATTATTTTTTTCCCCAGAAAGAAGCAACAAAATTTGCCTGATTACATAACAACCTCCCCCAACTAATGTTTCTGGCCAAGGTTTGCCTACATCAGACTTTAACAGTTAACAGCTGTAAGCTCTACTGTAAAAATTTCAACATTAAATAAAGCCAGGACCATACCAAAAAAACAGGCATAAATGGGGTCTTTATGAAGATAGTGAGCAAGGACCTGTGGGAATGAATAATTCACAAAGGACTGAAACTGGACTGGAGTGATAGCACAGTGAGGAGGGCATTTGCCTAGCACATGGCTGACCTGTGTTTGATCTCCGGCATCCCATATGGTCCCCTGAGCTTGCCAGGAGTAACCCTTGAGTGCTACTGGGTGTGGTTCAAAAAACTAAAACCAGACCAAACCAAAAAAAAAAAAAAAATCAAACCCCAAAATTAAAAATTACAAAGGACAAAAACCAACAGCTATTTTTCGTTCTGTTTTTGGGCCACATTTGGCAAGGTTCAGGGTTTGCTTCTGGCAGGGCTTAGAACACAATATGGGGTGCCAACGATAGAACCTGGGTTGGCCATGTCCAAGGCAAATGCTGTGCTGGCCCAGAAACAAATAGCTCTTGCGTCTAAAACTATTATCCGGAGTAACATCCTAACTGCTCAGTATTAAAGGGGACCATAAAGCAAGTTTGCACACAAGTAGCCTGAGTTTTGTTACACAGGTTTAAAACCATGAACATGGTCTCCTTTCTCTCCTTTCTTCAAGGACTGTGTTTACCTTTTTAGAAAAAGTGTGTCTACATGGGCCTATTTGGTTCAAATGGACACCAAAAGTCTCCATATCCTAATCCCCAGAACCTATGATTTATAATAATTTGGCAGAACTTTACAATGACTCAAAGATCTTAAACAGCTTTACCAGGTTATTTGCTGGTAGGCCCTAAATGTGATCACAAGTACCCTTAAAAAAGTAGGGTAGGGGCTGGAGAGATAGCATGGAGGTAAGGCGTTTTTGCCTTTCATGCAGAAGGATGGTGGTTCGAATCCCGGCATCCCACATGGTCCCCTGAGCCTGCCAGGAGCGATTTCTGAGCATAGAGCCAGGAGTAACCCCTGAGCACTGCTGGGTGTGACCCAAAAACAAAACAAACAAAAAAAAGTAGGGTAGAGGGCCAGAGTGATGGTGCAGCAGTAGGGCATTTGCCTTGCCGAGGGCTGACCTGGGGTGAACCCAGGTTCGATTCCTGGCATTCCATAAGGTCCCCTGAGCTTGCCAGGAGCAATATCTGAGCGCAGAGCCTGGAGTAACCCATGAGTGCTGCTGCTGGGTCTGGCCCAAAACCAAAAAAAAAAAAGTAAGATTGAGAGAGACAGGTATAAGAAAAGGCCCCAGGGGCTGGTGACAGTTCAGGAATTAAGGTGTTTGCCTTGCAAACTGGTGTTTGCAGCCAGTCCTGGTTGAATTACCACCTGCCTTCACCACCACTGCCAGGAGTGAACCCTGAGCACAGAATCAAGACTCAGTCCTGAGTACCACTGTTGCGACCCTGAACAACAAACAAACAAAAAATAAAGAAGACAACAGATGAAATAACTCAAGTGAGGGCCCGGAGAGATAGCACAGCGGTGTTTGCCTTGCAAACAGCCGATCCAGGACCAAAGGTGGTTGGTTCGAATCCCGGTGTCCCATATGGTCCCCCGTGCCTGCCAGGAGCTATTTCTGAGCAGACAGCCAGGAGTAACCCCTGAGCAACGCCGGGTGTAGCCCAAAAACCAAAAACCAAAAAAAAAAAAAAAAAAGAAATAACTCAAGTGAGAAAGCACATGCTTTGCATATGTGAGGCCTGAGTTGAACCTCTCATTTGTGCCTGGTGCCCCCTGTTTAAGGAAAAAAAAAGCCCATAAAATAAGAAAAGACAGGCCCGGAGAGATAGTACAGCGGTGTTTGCCTTGCAAGCAGCCAATCCAGGACCAAAGGTGGTTGGTTCGAATCCCGGTGTCCCATATGGTCCCTCCGTGCCTGCAGGGAGCTACTTCTGAGCAGACAGCCAGAAGTAACCCCTGAGCATCGCCAGGTGTGGCCCAAAAACCAAAAAAAAAAAAAAAAAGAAAAGAAAAGGCACCAATGTGATACTAGAAACAGAGATGGAGTCCCAAGCCTAGAAAACCTGGCACTACCAGAAACCACGGAACTAAGGAACAATTTGCTACTCTCAGAGGTGATGTGAAGAAACCAGCTCTTGAAACTTTGATTTGTCCTGTAAGTCACTTCAAACTCCAAGACTCTGGAACTGTGAGAAAATAGATTTGTGCTGTTTCGTGCCTATGTTTTTGGTACTATAACGCTAATAGGAAACTGCATATGTTTGAGCCTATACTGTAACTCAGTGACATTCTAGGATCCAATTCCTTGGCTCTAGTCAAGACACTCAAAAGAGTTCTGGGAAGAATCGAGTTCTTAGACTAACCTCCTCCCCCAGCCCTACCTTTTCAGAGTGCAGCCTGACGCTTGCCTTATTCGACCTACACAGTTCCCAGGTTGGCGGGACTCAACAGCAAATCAAGAGACTATATCTGTGGAAGGGGGTGGAGGGAGGACAGTGTTCAGAGGAATTTTCAGATGCTGGGAAAGTTAATAGAAACGACTTCTACCAGAAAACTGAGGCATGTACATTCACCACAGAGGTTCAGGGAATCCAGGTTAAGAGGAACCCACTTTTTTTTGGACCGCACCCAGAAGTGCTCATGGCCTATTCCAGATTTTTGTGCTCAAGAGTGACCCCTCCTGGTACACAGAGGCCCATTGTGGTGCCAGAGATGTAAGAGTGGAAGGTGTTAGTGGGATGTAAGCCAATGGCCTTAAACCCTGATTCTCACCAACCCAACAAAGCATTTTCTTTCCTTTTTTTTTTTTTTTGGTTTTGGACCACACCCGGTGACACTGGGGTTACGCCTGGCTATGCGCTCAGAAATTGCTCCTGGCTTGGGGGAAACTATATCAGGCACCAGGAGATGGAACCGCAGTCAGTCCTAGGTTAGCCACGTGCAAGGCAAATGCCCTACGCTTGTGTCACCACTCTGGCCCACAAAGTATTTTCTTTTCTTTGTTTTTGGTTTTTGGGCCAAACCCGGCGGTGCTCAGGGGTTACTCCTGGCTGTCTGCTCAGAAATAGCTCCTGGCAGGCACAGGGGACCATATGGGACACCAGGATTTGAACCAACCACCTTTGGTCCTGGATCGGCTGGCTTCTTGCAAGGCAAACGCCGCTGTGCTATCTCTCCGGGCCCTTTTTTTGTTTGTTTTTTGGGTCACACCCAGCAGTACTCAGGGGTTACTCCTGGCTCTACGCTCAGAAATCGCTCCTGGCAGGCTCGAGGGACCATATGGGATGCCGGGATTCGAACCACCGACCTTCTGCATGCAAGACAAACACACTACCTCCATGCTATCTATCTGGCCATCCCCCCCCACAAAGTATTTTCAAAGAGATATAGGACTGATGAAATTTTCTTTTCTAAAATTTTTTAATTTTTTGGTTTTGGAGTCACACTTGATGGTGCTAAAGGGCTACTTCTGGGGATCTTTGGGGAACCATATGGAATGCTGTGAACTGAACCCAGATCAGCTGCATACAACTCACTGTACTCTTACTCTAATCCCTGGATAGTCAAATTTTCAAGTAGACAGATTAGGGTTTGCCTATAGTTCTACAGAAAGATTGGGAAATAGAACTGAGGTCAGAAACTTGGTTTAGGGGCCAAGTGTGAACAGAACAAATAATTTCCCCTATAAAACATAGAAAGCATTAAATCAAAGTTTATAGGTTACAAACTCTTCACTACCAAGAAAAGGGCCTCTCATTTTTTTCTCCAGCCTTACTATCATCCAATTAAAGGGGCCAATTTGAGACGATGGAGTAACAGCTCAATGGGTTGAGCACTTGCTTTGCATGCTAGAAGCCTGAGTTCCATGCACCTGCAAAGACTATGCTCTAGCCCTTTTACCTCTAGCCCGAGCCCTATGATCAAAATTTTTTCTACCAGGAAATACAACTTAAAAACTGTGCAAAAGTGATGTAGACGGTGGTTAATCTCAGTTACTACTGCCAATAGATCAGAGGTGGGGAATTTAAACATACCTGTATTAGATTCTTTTCATCTTTTTAAATAGTTGGGGGTGGGGGCCTTGGGGCCATACCCGGCAGTGCTCAGAATTACTCCTGACTCTGTGCTCAGGAACAAATCCTGGCGGGTTCAGGGAACCATATGGGATGGCCAGGATCAAGGCCATCGTCCTACCCACTGTCCTTGCTCGGAGGAAGATTCTTTGGAAAAGATAATCAAGTATCTAACTCAACGCTTAAGGGGAAAAGGTTGGGACAGTCAGGACTTAAGGTCGGCGGGAAGGAAGAAAAAGCACCAGAATTGGAGCCACGAGTGAGGGTTCCCACTTGGCACTAAGAGGCAGCCTCGAGGGGCGCGGAGAGACCCCCGAGTGGACGACCCGAAATCCAGGATCCAGAAGCGATCACCGCGCTCACCTCCGCCGGGTAGAGCTCGTGCGGCAGCAGCATCTGCAGGTCCATGAACAGAGTGATGGGGATGTGCGAGAGGAAGTAGAAGCCCAGCAGCCACTCCAGGCCGCGCCGGGCACCCAGAGCCCCCATGATCCGCTCGTCGCTCCGGGCTGGAAGGAAAAGAAGTCGCGCAAGCCCAGACCCGCAGACGTGGGAAGAGGCTGAGAACGGGTTTTGGGTCTGGACACTTCGTGGCCCAGAAGCCCGCCCCGCCCCTTTCTGGGTACGCAGGCCTCTCCCATTGGCTGGAGAGGGGGTGCTGGGCGGGACTCAGGGGGCGGGGCTTACCACCGGCGACGCCTATTGGTTCTTCGGAGTGTCGCGTGAGGCGGCGCCACGTGGGCAGGGCCGGCTGCTCGCTCCAAGTCTGCCGGTAGGCGGCGCTGCGGCCGTTGCGGGACGGGGAGGGACGGGGTGGGCCGAGGCTGGCGGCCGCGTGGCGCGCTGTGGCCGCTGTCCACGGTGGTGTCTCCATCTCACTTACTGAGCTGGAATTTGGTCACTTATAAAAATAAACTACTCGGGGCCGGAGCGGTGGCACAAGCGTTAAGGCGTTTGCCTTGCACGCGCTGATCTAGGACGGATCGCGGTTCAATATGGTCCCCCAAGCCAGGAGGAACCCCTGAGCGTCAGTGGGTGTGGCCCCCAAACATTAATCATCATAATAATAATAATAGTAAAAATAAAATAAACTACTAAAACTCGACCCTGCAGGATCAAGTGTGTGAAGCAAGTTGCATGGAGAAGTAGGAAGTCTTTGGGCTGGGACATGACCACCCTGATCCAAAATTCGTTTCTTCTCTGCAAATGCTGATCTTGCAAGGGGTGGGCCAGGGGAGAAGCTGCACAGGGCTGTGCCCTTCTCTGAGAAGAAGAGTACTTTTGTGGGTCCTTGGGTTCTGGCCCTGGGGACCCGAACCCTCCCTGAGTCCCGATTCCCTGCAGCAGGCGATTAGGGGGCCCTGCACGAAGGTGGCAATCGCCATGAGTCGTCTTAGCCGTCAACTGGCATCTTGCGGGCCAATGACTCTTGAGACTGAAAAGTCAGGGTTCACGAGAGGAGGGGTGACTCTGCCAAGAAGGGGAAGGTTCTGCAATTTTTTTTTGTTTTGTTTTTGTTTTTGGGTCACACTCGGCAGCGCTCAGGGGTTACTCCTGGCTCCACGCTCAGAAATCGCTCCTGGCAGGCTCAGGGGGACCATATGGGACGCCGGGATTGGAACCGATGACCTTCTGCATGAAAAGCAAACGCCTTACCTCCGTGCTATCTCTCTGGCTCCGGTTCTGCAATCTTGAAGTGGATCCCCCTCCTGGCAACCCTCCTGGGCCCTGTGTGCCCAAGGCCCTTTGTGTCTTTGAACTTCTAACGCTGCAGCCTTGGCAGAGGGGAAAGTGGGCCTGGAAGCATAAGCTTTGAGTGGAGGACGGGCCCAAAGGGGGCTTTCTTCTTCTTCTCTTCTTTTTTTTTTTTTTTTGCATTTTGTTCTCTCTTTATTTATTTTTTTTCAATAAAACATTATCTTCTTCTTTTTTATTTTAATTTTTTAGATGGGGAGGGAAGTTGGAGAAGAGACGATGCTGAATTAAGGGAGGGTGGTCCATCCTGCAGGAATGACCTTGGGCGCAGGGGTGGCCAAGGAGTCAGAGCAAAAGGAGGGAGCTTAGTGTCCCCAGGATGGACCTCTGGCTCTAAAGCAGAGTTGGGGGGTGTGGGCTGGCCAGATAGGGAACCCCAGATCTCTCAGGCTGTATGTCCCTTGGACTCTTCCATAGTGGTCATTTCGAGGTATTGACAGCAACTGAGGGATGGAGGTTCAAGCTGGTCAGGCAGCCACAAACCACAGGGCAAAGTGGGGAGTGGGTTTTGGGAGGTGACAATGTCCCTATATTAGTGGCAGGAAGAGTTGCCCCGTAAAGGGTTCTACTTACCATAATGAATGGTTCTCAAGCAGGTGTGGCGTGAGAATTAAGAAAGCAAGACAAGGGCCTGGAGAGATAGCATTGTGGCCTTTGCCTCGCAAGCAGCCGATCCAAGACCAAAGGTGGTTGGTTCAAATCCCAGTGTCCCATATGGTCCCCTGTGCCTGCCAGGAGCTATTTCTGAGCAGACAGCCAGGAGTAACCCCTGAGCACCGACGGGTGTGGCCCAAAAACCAAAAAAAAAAAAAAAAAGAGGGGGCCGGGCGGTGGCGCTGGAGGTAAGGTAAGCCTTACCTGCGCTAGCCTAGGAGACGGACCGCGGTTCAATCCCCCGGCGTCCCATATGGTCCCCCAAGCCAGGAGCGACTTCTGAGCGCATAGCCAGGAGTAACCCCTGAGCGTCACCGGGTGTGGCCCAAAAACCAAAAAAAAAAAAAAAAAAAAGAAAGCAAGACAAGGAGCTAGAGAGATAGCATGGAGGTAAGGCATTTGCCTTGCTTCCAGAAGGATGATAATTCGAATCCGGCATCCCATATGGTCCCCTGAGCCTGCCAGGAGCAATTTCTGAGCTTAGAGCCAGGAGTGACCTCTGAGCGCTTCGGGGTGTGACCCCACCCCAAAAAAGGAAAGTAAGACAAGGTTGCAGGGCGATAATGCAGGGTAGGGCCTTTGCCTTCATGTGCTAACCTAGGACAGATTGAGGTTTGATCCCCTGAGTCCCCCAAGGCAGGAGCGATTTCTGAGAGCAGCCAGGAGTAACCCGAGTGTCACCAGGTGTGGCCTAAAAACAGCAACAACAACAACAACAACAACAACAAAAAAAAAAAAAAAGAGAGAGAGAGAAAGCAAGACAGGGGCGAGAGCTATTTGCCTTGCACGAGGCTGAGCTTGGACGGACCCGGGTTTGATTCTCGGCATCCCATTTGGTCCCCCGAACCTGCCAGGAGTGATTTCTGAGTGCAGAGCCAGGAGTAACCCCTGAGCACCACTAGGTGTGGCCCTAAAAAGAAAAACAAAACATGACAGGGACCAGTGCCATGACACAGTGGTAGGGCGTTTTCCTTGCTTGCAGCCAACCTGGTCCGACCCGGGACTGACATAGATTCAATCCTGGGCATCTCATATGCTCCTGAGCGATGCTGGGGTGTGGCTCAACTCCCCACCCCAAAGAAAAAAAGACAGCCTCATAAGGGAGAAAAGCCTGTGATGGTGGTGGTGGGAACTTCCAGCTTTGTGGACTGAGCACTAGCTGTTCTCTCCCCAGGATCTTAATTGTACTGATTCAATCCATGAGGTAGGTTTTTTAGTTCTCATCTCAAAAGGGGTGGGTGAAGGGAAAAAGAAGCTTAGGGCAAAGTCTTCATTTTGGGTAAGCAGCAGGTAGTGAGCTCTGTATGTTTTGCTACAGTTGCCCAAGGGCAAGGACTGACTGAAATTTGGCAGGGGGACAAAGGACAGAGTGCTCTGAATTGGGATGGATGTGGAAGCCCCTGGAGGGTGGCCTGGGCTCCTTCCCACAGCTCTGCCTGGGACCCAGGAACAAGGTGGCTCAGCTGAGTTTGGTTGAGGCCAGAGGCTAGAATGTGAAAAAACCAGCCTGTGTGAGGGGGCAGTGAACCTCAGTGGGGTCCACGTGTCAGTACTATGGGGGGTGAAGGCAGAAGGTGGGGTGCAGGGAGAATTATTACAGATGGACAATCCCAAGGCAGGAGAACATCAGGAAAGGGACATGGGAAGGCCCAAACCACTGGCAGCACACAGTTCTGGGGTTCCCAGGGCCTCCCTAGGGGCCCAGTGGGCACTGGATACCTATCTCTACTGGCTCTCAGGACACAATGGCATCATGCCAACCTCACTGATTGAAACTGCTCACCAGATGGAGCTGGGGTTCCCTAACCTGAGGTTTGCCCAGGGAACATGGAAAGTGTGCAATTGTTCATATGATTATTCCTCAAAACTGCTCAGCAGTCCTAGTTGGTTATCTGGAGATAAGGAATTTTCAAAGCGCCCTGGGGAGAAGATTGGATAACCAGCTGTTTCGCAGCCCCAAGCAAGTGCTGAATGAATGACTTCCTGCCTTTTGGGCACCTTTTGAAAATTATGTGCAAACATCTTGAGCCCAAAAGTGACAGCATTGTCATCCCAGCACCTCTGCCAGTCTGACCTGCTTATTTTCCTCTATGGTGGTAACTCTACAGAGCTCTTTCCTCTTCTATTTATTTTATTTTTGGTTTTTGGGCCACACCCGGTGACACTCAGGGGTTACTCTTGGCTATACACTTAGAAATCTCCCCTGGCTTTAGGGGACCATATGGAACACCAGGGAACCGAACTGCGGTCCGTCCTGGTTCAGCTGCGTGCAAGGCAAAACGCCCTACCGCTGCGCCATGTCCCACCTCTCTCCATGTCCTCCACCCGTCTTCATAGCTACCCAGTCACAGGGGCCAGAGCAACAGTGTAGAGCTTAGACTTGGGGTTGCCTTGCATGTGGTCCAATCTGAGTTTGCATATAGCCCCCCAAAGCCTACTAGAAGTGATCCCTGAGCACAGCCAGGTGTGGCCCAAAACAAAAGAACCCCCACAAAACAAAACACAACTCCACAATAAAACCACCACCAAACCTCCCTGTATTTGCTGTTTCTTTTTTTTGGGGGGGGGGTAGGGGTCACACCTGGCAGTGCTCAGGGGTTTCTCCTGGCTCTATGCTCAGACTCAGGGGATCATATGGGATGCCGGGACTTTAACCACCGACCTTCTGCATGCAAGGCAAATGCCTTTCCTCTATGCTATCTCTCCAGCCCCAGTGCTGCTGTTTCAGAACCTTGCATACATTTCTTACTTTCTCTCTGCTCCTTCTCTGCCAGATGGCTGGCTTCTAGGCCACAAAGAGTGTGCTCTTCTGTCTACTTTTCTAACACAAATTGTTAAATAAATTAGATATAAAAAGAGTCCTCTGCCATCTGGGGACTGTTACCTCAAGTCACTGTAGAGGAAAAACTGGGTGGAAGAATAGGCAACCAATGGCAAGATGCAGAAGTATCAGGTGTCAAGAGGCTCTGCTGCTAATGGAAAATGATAAGGCCTAGAAAGCTCCTTTGCTTCTAGGATCAGCAGGTGGCTTCACACTGCCAAGTCAAATGTATTTTCACTAATCTGAGGCTGAAGCCGTAGCACAGCAATAAGGTATGTTTCGCCTTGCAAGCGGTCAACCTGAAACCAACCCAGGTTCGATCTCTGGCATCCCATATGGTGCCCCGAGCCTGACCAGGAGCGATTTGAGTGAAGAGCCAGGAATGACCCTTGAGTGCTGCTCAATGTGGCCCCCCCAAAAATTATTTTTACTAATTAAAGGACACAGGTCAATGCTGGAAGTCTGGGAGGAGGGAGTGTGTGGGGAGATTCACAGTGATCACTTTAGATCTACAGGTGTAGAGGACAACCATAGATCAACAGCGATCACCAAAGAACCTGTTAACTCAGGTGGGATGGACTTTAATTCAGAAAAACTCGGGTATTTTCTTATTTATTTTTTTTTGCATTATTATGATTTTTCTCTTTAGGTTTTGGTGCTCAGGGACCCCTAGAAGTGGTATTTGGGGTACCACATGGTAGTGGGGTTTAAACTCAGGCCTCCTGCCACAAGCATTTGTACAGTCCTTTGAATTCTCTCCCTAGCCCATCAATTTGAAAACACACTGCAGTAACATGTTATTTATCATGATTACTGATATTTTGGTACCTGCCTACGTTTTGTGCCTGAGCTCTCTCCAACACTAGCATGTTCAGTGCTAGGGAGTAAGTCTGAGTTGAAGAGAGGTCGGATTAGTAAAAAATGAGAGCCAATATCTTTGCTAGCAAGGACATTTTTACTAGTGGATTTCGTTGCCAGTATCATCAATAGGGAGCAACCGGAGACCCTGGGCAAGGTAGCCATTGTTCTTGCAATGCTCTTGGAAGGATTCATTGTGCTCTACTATTCAAGTTGGACAGCAGTGGGGAGAGCCTGAGGCAAAAACAAACACACTGAAAAACAAGCAACCAAAATCCTGAAAATTTAGAATGTGTATAAAACACAGCTGATTTCCAGGAGTTTAACAATTAACATGCTGGAAGCAGTAGGGTCAGATGTATTTTTAAGACTGACATGTCTAAAGTACACCTGGTGGGAGAAAAAGGCGCTCATTTATAGACTAGGATTTTTTTTTCCACACAGGAAGTGCCACTAGACTGGAGCAAGGCTGCGAACTGTTCCTAGAAACCAGCCTGATAGGAATCGACTGTCCCAACTGTTTCACTTTGCCGTGTATTCTGAGAAAGCGGTTCTTAATTTTATTTTTTCCTTTATATTTTGGGCATGCCCGACCATGCTCAGGATTTACTCTTGCCCTGCATTCAGGAATCACTCCTGGCAAGATTGGGGGGAACCATCTGGGGTATCAGAGATTGAACCTGGATTGCATCTTATTTTCATTTTTTTTTTTTTTTGGTTTTTCGGGCCACACCCATTTGATGCTCAGGGGTTACTTCTGGCTAAGTGCTCAGAAATCGTCCCTGGCTTGGGGGGGACCATATGGGACGCCAGGGGATCGAACCGTGGTCCTTCCTTGGCTAGTGCTTGCAAGGCAGACACCTTACCTCTAGTGCCACCTCGCCGGCCCCTTATTTTCACTTTTTAATTTGTTCATTTGTTTTGGTTTTGGGGCCACACAAAGCAATGCACAGGGGTAATTCTTGACTATATACTTTGGAGTCACTCCTGGTGGGCTGGGGTGGGGGATCATAAGGGATGCTGAGGATCACTCTGGGTCAGCTGTATTTAAGTATCCATTGTTCCATCTCTTTAACCTCATCTTCTAGTTATTGTGAATAATGCTGACCTTTATTTGGGGGGGGGGGCTGCGGGCACACCTGGTGCTCAGAGTTTACTCTTGGCTAGGCTTGGGGTCCATATGTTCTGGGGACTGAACCTGGGTTGGCTGTGTCTAAGGCAAGTGGCCCACCTGTACTATTGCCCTGATGCAATAATGCTATTGCAAATGCTGGTTGTGATTCTGGTCACGTATCTGAGATAGCTGTTTGAGTTCCTGTTCTCAATTCTTTCATGGAGATGCCCAGAAGTGGATCAGAAAGTAAATTTATGGGCCTGGAGAGATAGCACAGCGGTGTTTGCCTTGCAAGCAGCCGACCCAGGACCAAAGGTGGTGGTTCGAATCCCGGTGTCCTATATGGTCCCCAGTGCCTGCCAGGAGCTATTTCTGAGCAGACAGCCAGGAGTAACCCCTGAGCACCGCCGGGTGTGGCCCCAAAACAAAAAACAAAAAACAAAATAAAAAGTAAATTTATTTATTTTTTTGGGTCACACCAGGCAACGTTCAGGGGTTACTCCTGGCTCTACGCTCAGAGATTGCTCCTGGCAGGCTCGGGGGACCAGATGGGATGCCAGGATTCAAACAACTGTCCTTCTGCATACAAGGCAAACTCCCTACCTCCATGCTATCTCTTCGGCCCCCCAAAAGTAAATTTTTTGAGGAACTTTTTTTTTTTTTTTTTGGTTTTTGGGTCACACCCGGCAGCACTCAGGGGTTACTCCTGGCTCTATGCTGAGAAATCGCCCCTGGCAGGCACAGGGGACCATATGGGATGCCAGGATTCGAACCACTGTCCTGCATAAAAGGCAAATGCCTTACCTCCATGCTATCTCTCCGGCCACAGGAACTTTTTTTTTTTAAATTGAGGCTGCATGTTTTCACTTTTCTTTTTCTTTTTTTTTTTTTTTTTAGTTTTTGGGTCACACCTGGCGGTGCTCAGGGGTTACTCCTGGCTGTCTGCTCAGAAATAGCTCCTGGCAGGCACGGGGGACCATATGGGACACCGGGATTTGAACCAACCACCTTTGGTCCTGGATCGGCTGCTTGCAAGGTAAACGCCGCTGTACTATCTCTCCGGGCCCAAAAAACACTTCTTTTTCTTTTTTCTTTTTTTAGGAGGCTGCATGTTTTCAATATTCCATCAACAAAGCACAAAGTTTTCATGTCTCAGACCCACCATTTGTACAATTTGTTTAATAGTGGCCACACCCCCAAAGTGCTCAAGGCCTGAAGACCCCTTTTAGAGGTGTCCTGAGAGCCATGTGAAGCCAAGAAGCCAACACAGAGTTAAAATACATGCTAGGCTGCCCCCAAAACTAAGTGTTGATGTTTTTGGCCACACCCAGAGACACTGAGGGGTTAACTCTGGGCTCTGCATTCAGAAATTACTCCTGACAGATTCAAAGGAGCATATGGGATACTGGGGATAGAACCTGGATTGGCCAGTTGCATGCAAGGCAAACACCCTACTCATTGTGTTATCGCTCCAGCTCCAAGTTTTGATCATTTAAAAATCTTAATATAGGAGCCCGGAGAGATAGCACAGTGGCGTTTGCCTTGCAAGCAGCCGATCCAGGACCAAAGGTGGTTGGTTTGAATCCCAGTGTCCCATATGGTCCCCCGTGCCTGCCAGGAGCTATTTCTGAGCAGACAGCCAGGAGTAACCCCTGAGCACCGCCGGGTGTGGCCCAAAAACCAAAAAAAAAAAAATCTTAATATAGGGGCCAGAACGTTAGCACAGCAGTAAGACCAACACAGGGTATGGTCCCCCGAGCCTGCCTGGAGCGATTTCTGAGTATAGAGCCAGGAGTAACCCCTGAGCACTGCCGCAGGGTGTGATCCCCACCCCCCAAATCTTTAATATAGTTGTGAGAACTTTCTAACTGTAGATTCCATTTAATTCTAATCATGGAAAAAGGACTATCACATAAACGTTTGAACTGGAATGTCTTCACTGGGAAACCAAACAGCTCAAAACAAATTTACCTTCTGTTCAAAAGTCTGGCTTCATTTTATTTGTTCCATTAAAAATCTTTTCACTTCTGAATTTCAAGAGAACTGTGCCATGAAATTAGTTACCTGTGATATAAAATACTGCAAGTCTGTGTTTTTTCCTAATGCTACCTTTACTTACATTTCAAGGAGTTCTCAGGTATGATGTAATTTTTGACTGACAGTAATAAGAGATGAAGTCTTTATGAACCAAACTTTCCATTTTACTACATGTAAAATGTAGTCTACATGCAGGAACCACTGTGCCACATAAAGACATGTAAGAACATGCCTCTCTTATTTTTTGGGGGGGGTTTGCAATGGTTGTGCATTTCAAGGCAGCACTTTTTAGGGGGTTTGGGGTTAAGTTTGAGCTTCGTCGTGGTGCTCAGGAGTGACCCCTGGTGGTGTTTGAGAGAAATCTGTTTTTTGTTTGCTTGTTTGTTTTTGGGTCACACCCGGCATCGTTCATGGGTTACTCCTGGCTCTATGCTCAGAAATCGCTCCTGGCAGGCTCGGGGGACCATATGGGACGGTGGGACTTGAACCGATAACCTTCTGCATGAAAGGCAAAAGCCTCCGGCCGGTTTTTTTTTTTTTTTTTTTAACTCCGGTACTATTTTTTTTGCCTAAGTACTACTTTATTTTGCAAAGTGAGATTAATTGTGATTGTGAAGGGGCAGCTAGAAAAGGGCACCTCAAAGGAGACAAAAACACTTAGAGGGTTGAAAACATTCAAGGTTTTGTGTCTAAGCAATTCTCTTAAAAACAGGTGTGCCAGCACGATAGGGTGGAGAGGGAAGATACAGCTTAATGCCAAAGCACATGGTTTCTTTGCTTGCAGGAGGCAGGAGGTCTGGGTTCAATCCTCAGCACCACAGCATGGTTCTTCCATAGCAGGAAGCCCGGGCCCCAGGGTGACTCCTTAGTGGTTCAAAGTAATGACCTTTCAAGTGTACCCACACAATAAGGAGGCATGGAATGAGGAGAAAGAGGGCCAGAGTGACAGCACAGCGGTAGGGCATTTGCCTTGCATGAGGCTGAGCCGGGAAGAACCTAGGTTTGATTCCCAGCATCCCATATGGTCCCCCAAGCCTGCCAGAAGCAAATTCTGAGCGCAGAAATAGGAGTCACCTGAGAGGAGAGAGAAGAAAAGGGGGGGGGGGGAGAGAGGAAAGAGGAGAGAGGGTCAAGGTGAGGGTGAGGGTGAGGGTGAGGGAGGGAGGGAGGGAGAGAGAGAGAGCCTAGTTTTGCAGTGAGCACCAAGGATGTGTGAGTACCACAACCAGAAGTGCAAGACTCCTGAGCAAAACAACTGTGTACAGCTTGATTGCTGCAACAGTAGCAGCAGCAAAAATAAATGAATGAATGAATAAATACATAAATAAAGGGGGGAGTAAATGAACTCGAATGCTTTACTCCCTCTCACCAAACACAACAGGCTTTTCTGAGTGTGATGTTTGCTAAGATTTTCTCACACGGTCACTTTAAACTATGCTTCTTAAAATACACCCTTAGAATTACCTTTGTGCAGACGTCGACTAGTAAACTTATTCTTTGTCTTTATACAAAAATAAAATTTAATCAATAATGATTAATAATTGATAATTTATTTGTACAAAAATAATAGGTTATTTTCTCTTCAAATTTTCCATGACCAAGTAATAGTCTTGGGTCCATATAGGGTTATGGTAATTGAAGATAGGTTGGTGTGGAAGACACCACTGTACTATCTCTCTCCAGTTTTGACCATTTCCACATATGCCTGTTCCTATTTTTATACCTTGTTTAACCTGTTGATTGTTGTCTTATTTTTCAAATTTCCTTTTGTACCCACATCCACAGTACTCTGGGGACCACACAATGATAAGAATCAAAATCCAAGCACCAGCACAGGAAGCCTGCATTCTAGCCCTTTGAGCTATATCCTGGCCTCTTTTTTTCTGTACTCAGGGTTTACTTCTGACTCTGAACTTAGGAATCACTCCCAGTGGTCCTCGAGGGACCATACAGGGTACTACAGATTGAATCCGGACCAGCTATATGTAAGGGAAATGGCTTACCCACTCCAGCCTGTTACTAACTCTGAAAGATGGAGACACTAAGAATATAAACACCATAGGCTTACTATTTATAAAGCACACTATTTGTTTGCTGTCGGTATGTAATTTACAATATTAAGGTAAAGTATACTTAAGAATGACATGCTAGGGCCAGGTAGATAACTCAAAGGGCTGGAGAAAATGTTTTCATACTGGACCCATGGATCTGAATTTAGGCAGTGCATGGTTTCTGAAGCACCAAATCAAGAGCTGCTCTCGAGAACTGCCAGTGTGACCGACCTCCAATGCAAAAGAATGTGGAAGAGCAGCCAGAAAAAGAGTATAGTGAGTAAGTACAATGACTTGCACATAACCAACCCAGATTTGACTCCCTAGTACACAAAGGTCCACCTCAACACATTAGGCCATTAGGCTTGACTCCAAAAGCCAAAATAAGCAAATGAAATAAAAGAATGGAAGGCAAGGTCCTGGAGAAAAAGTGGCTTAGAATCCACTTCTTACAAATGTATGGTCATGATTTAAAAATCCCTTCAGACTATTTTGGCAATTCTGTGTTTGACAGCTCTCTCATCCCTGATCCCCTGCATGAATGATTTCTATCTGCTCTGCTGCTGGATGTGTTTGTTTTACAGAGGGGTATAGGGAGCACAGTAGTGAAAGAGGTACTAGCCCTAAGTCAGGAAATATGACCCACGGCAAGCACTATTTGCAGTTCTCAACTTCAGTGTGCATCCCAGTAGGCATGAGTGCAAGTACTTGCAAAAGGAGTGCAACTGTACTGCAAATCAAAGTGTCCAAAAGGGAGGAAAAAGGGAGGGAAGAAGGGAGAGAGATAGAGGTTATTATAATAAAAAAAGAGGAGAGGAAAATGTATGTCCCAGAGACAGTGCAGAGAGGGCATGGGGAGAATGAGAGGGAAATTGGGGACAATGGTGGCAGTAGCAATGTGCATGTACTTGCTGAAGGTTGTTGTACATGTACATTATATGACTATAACTCAGCCACAACTTTATCTGTGGAGAAAAACCCTGTATTATGAACAACCTCGTAATCATGTTTACATTAAAAAAGAATTAAATGTACAGGAACCGGAGTTCAATCCTTGGCACAGCAGGTTCCATTCCTGGCACTCCATATTGTCCCCTAAGCATCACCAGGAGTAATTCCTGGGGCTAGAGTGGTGGTGCGGAGCCTTAGGCTAGCCTAGGACAGACCAAGGTTCAATCCACAGCGTCCCATATGGTCCTCCAAGCCAGAGCAATTTCTGAGCGCATAGCCAGGAGTAATCCCTGAGCATCACTGGGTGTGGCCACCCCCCCCAAAATCCAAAAACAAACAGAGCCAGGAGAAATCCCTAATCACAAAGTGCGGCTCCAGAACTAAACATTGCTAGGTGCAGCCCTAAAGGTGTAGCCTGAGTAATCCCCATCATTTTAGGGTCTGTCAAGCCCTGTGCTCAGATCATTGCACTCAACTACTGACTCAGCTGGCTCAGAGTTGTCAAGAGGGAATCCTGAGCCTTCCAGTCCCCAAACCTTCCATTTTGTATTGGACTCCAATAAATGGAGTCTGGTTTCAGCCCAGGATGGAGACATAGTGCAAAAGTTTGTTTTGTTTAGTTTTGGAGCCACACCTGGCAGCGCTCAGGGGTTACTCCTGGCTCTCCACTCAGAAATTGCTCCTACCAAGCTCGGGGGACATTATGGGATGGTGGGCATTGAACCCAGAACCTGAATCTGTCCGGGATCAGCCCATGCAGGGCAAATACCCTACTGCTGTGCTATCTCTCCGGTCCCAAGGTATGTATTTTGTGGCACTGAATGTTTCCTTAAGTACAGAGCTGAGTGTAACAACACAGCACTCCCAGGTATAGCCTCTAAGTTCAGTTCCCCCCCCCCCAAATGTCTGATGATCATTAGCCTTATATTGAAATTTTGGAAAGCTTTTAAATAGTATATAGTTTAATCTGTATCTTTTTTTTTTTTTTTTTTTTGATTTTTTAGCCATACCTAGTGATGCTCAAGGGTTACTCCTAAAGCATTTCTGACGGTAGAGTGAATTGGTGGTGGTGTATCACGCTTATTAGTACATGGTGCCAAGGAGTAAACCTGGGATTCCTACTGGCACCATGTACACATTAACACTGAGCTTATCTCTGTAGTCTTAAAATCCCAGTCTTGATAGTATGTCTTTGGCAAGTTTCTGGGAAGATTAAAAAAAAAAAGAAAGGACATACCTTGCATTCAGGAGGTTCAGGTTCAGTCCTAGATTCAGTGCTAGTCCTAAGTATTACCAGTTATGTCTCCAAAGATCAAAGATCTCAAAGATCAAAATGGGAAGAATAGCTGAAGAGATAGCTCAAAAGGCTGGAACATATGATTTACATGTTTGATCTATGGCACCACCTGGTCCCCTGAGCAATGAACTGGGAGGAGCCCCATAACATCACTGGATATGGCCCCCAAACAAAAACCAAACCAACAGGAAAATTGAAAACATAAAATATCTCAAATCTTTGCAATTTCAGGAGACATGATATGAAAGAGAAAACAGAGGAAAGGAACCAAAATAAAAGAGATGACACATTTTCAAATGTCACATTTAATGTTTTCACCACTGTACTTCAAATCTACATTGTACAAAGTGACCAGTCAGTGTGCCACGGTGATTGACCAACCTCAGATTGTACCTTTCACACCAGTGTCTTCTTGGGCTCTTTTGATACTAAACACGTTTCTCATTCAAGTGAATTGAAATGCTTCAGTTGGGTTGATTCTCAGGAGCCTCATAAAAAAAAAAACAAAGATATTGCACCATCTTTGTTTAGTAATTCAATGTTTGTTTCTTTCACAGCAAATAATTACTTCATTGAAGTTAAAACTTCCAAACATAACTTATTAATAGTCTTCCATTTCAGTTCAGATCACTCAAGATGAAAATACTCTGCTAAATACAGATAACTTACAGTAACTTTAATAGTTAGTTGTCCATAACACACACCAAGGTTTTATCCTAGACCAATTTTAAGACGATTCATTAGTACTCCTTGTACAAGTGAAAAACAATCTTCCATTTTCTTGTCATTTTATTTTTAATATAAAAGTTGGAAGGGACATTCAAGTTTCAAGTCTCCACATTGAACTTAAAAAAAAAAATAGTCATCATCAGCATGTGGAGGTTAACAAGCCAAGTTGTATAACTCCAGGAGGTAGAGGCCTTCAATTTGTATTCATATATACATATGCACAGGAGAATTCAGTGTTCCAACAGAAAAAAAGAATTTGTCAAAAAGTAATAAGTTATTTACTACTGTGACATTTCAAGACTCCCACAGCTTTGCCTAAGGACACAAACACATTTGACATAATTCCTATGTGCCTTTTTTTTAAAATTTGTTTTTGTTTTTTATTTATTTGTTTTTTTTTTTTTTTACTGTCCAGTGCAGGAAAAGTCTCACAAAATTTCACAGACCTAAAATGTGCAAGCTAGTTCTCTCTCTATACAGCAATGTTGGGATTCTTTTGAAATTAGTCCAGAAATTACTTATTTACACACATGAAAGATGCATGCTTCGGGATTCTTTTATGTAAGAAAGAGCAGAAAAACTTCTAATAAAAATAGATTAAATATATATATATATATTTATACCAGGTAAGGAAAACAAAAGTTTAGTCTCTCCTAGTCACAAACTCATTCTCTCTACCCACAACAATGGATTTTAGACAGCACACATCACTGTCACGGCTCTAATGAGAAGTTAATTATAGGGCTTGATCATTAGGTGGCATGCCCCGCCCCCCACCCCCAGGTGCAGCCACACTCAGCTCGGGTGGCTCCATGATTGGTCGCAGGCAAGGTTTCTAGATTCTTTTAGAAAACTCCAAATCTTCAGGAATGGCTCAAATTATCAAAATGTATGACTGCCTTGTGTGTGTGTGCGCGCGCGTGCGTGCGTGCGTGCGTGCGTGCGTGCGTGTGTGTGTGTGTGTGTGTGTGTGTGTGAACAATCTCACTTCATTAAAAAAGGAAAATAAAAACAAAACCACAAAATCCCAACTCCCAAATTTGGTTCAATTTTCTTTTGTTCTGAGGTGAGCCATAACAGCTGCACTAAATTCATAAAACATGTGCAACTCTGGGTAAAATAATTTTTCTTCTAAAAGCACAACCACTTTACAAGATTAAAAGTCTAGTAACATTTTCTAAATATTATTCATATCATACAAGTAGTGGTTGTTAATTTAAAACTTCATTAGTAAAATTACAGTACAAGCATGATTAACCTCCAGAATTGCAAATCCCAGACTCCAGTGGAAAGCTACATTACATCTTCAGTAGTACAATATCTTCCACCGTCACTCCCACACCAAAGGCGAGGGGGGCATCTCGGACGGCTGAGCGACAGTGGAACTGGAAGGAAAGGGAGAGATGGTGGGGTCAGATATCAGAGTACAAAGGGTACTACAACCTGTTTTTATTATTTATTTATTTATTTATTTTTGTGTGTGGTTTTTTGGGTCACACCTGGCAGTGCTCAGGGGTTATTCCTGGCTCCAGGCTCAGAAATTGCTCCTGGCAGGCAAGGGGGACCATATGGAACGCCGGGATTTGAACCAATGACCTCCTGCATGAAAGGCAAACGCCTTACCTCCATGCTATCTCTCCCGCCCCAACCTGTTTTGGTTTCAAGGCTGGGAAGCAATAACCACTACCCCAGGAAGTCTCACTATTTTTGATTTGGGCCTACATCTGATGATGCACAGGGGAACTACACGGGATGCTGGGGATCAAACCAGGGTCAGCCACATGCAAACCAAGCACTGTACTATCTCTCTAGTCGCAATTCATAATAATCTTAAATCTATATTTATATCTTTTTAAAAAAAATTTTGAGTCACACCCAGTGGTGCTCAGGGGTCCATATGGGATGCTGGGAATAGAACCACTGGTCTGTCTTGGTTTGGCCATGTGCCAGGCAAATGCCCTACTGCTGAATATGGCTCACATTTAAAAAAAAATTTTTTTTTGTTTTAGGATCACACCTGGCAGCACTCGGGTTACTCCTGGCAGGCCTGGGGGACCATATGGGATGCTGGGATTTGAACCACCAACTGTCCTGAATCGGCTACATGCAGGGCAAACACCCTACAGCTGTGTTATCTCTCTGGCCGACCAAAATAAATTTTTTGGGCCACACCCATTTGATGCTCAGGGGTTACTCCTGGCTAAGTGCTCAGAAATTGCTCCTGGCTTGGGGGGACCATATGGGATGCCGGGGGATCGAACCATAGTCCTTCCTTGGCTAGTGCTTGCAAGGCAGACATCTTACCTCTACTGCCACCTCACCGGCCCCCCAAAATATTTTTTTAATTAAAAATTAAGAGGGAGGGGGCTGGAGAGATAGCATGGAGGTAGGACTTGCATGCAGAAATATGGTGGTTCGAATCCTAGCATCCCATATGGTCCCCTGAGCCTGCCAGGAGCGACTTCTGAGCATAGAGCCAGGAGTAACCCCTGAGCACTGCTGGGTGTGACCAAATAAACAAACAAAAAAAAAAGTTAGAGGGAGGATTTTATAGATTACACTCAGAAATACTTGGAGGAGGGAGAATTCTCTCCCAATGGTGCCCCAGGTGACCAAACGGTGAATGGGATCAAACCCAGGTTTCCTGCACGCAAAGAAGTCCACTGAGGGCCTCAATAATTTTTGACTAAACTGAGGGGAATAAAAGAGCTCATTTCTTCTCTTTCACCTTCCTTCCTTAAGTTATTTGAAACACTATCTCTATACGAGGCAAGATGGCAGGTACATTGGCTAAAATAGACAAATATTACTCAGCAGCTGTGTAAAATTAAGCACATTTTTTTTTTTTTTTGGTTTTTGGGCCACACCCGTTTGACGCTCAGGGGTTACTCCTGGCTATGCGCTCAGAAATCGCCCCTGGCTTGGGGGGACCATATGGGGTGCCGGGGGATCGAACCACAGTCCATCCTACCCTAGCGCTTGCAAGGCAGACACCTTACCTCTAGCGCCACCTTCCCGGCCCCAAATTAAGCACATTTACTGAAAAAGAATAATGTTGTCTGTCCACTTCATAAGCTAATGATGAGTGAGATAACTTGAGTTTTCTACTATGCAACATAAATGGCAGCTATTATAAATAATGTCTATACTTAACTAGCAACATGATCTTAAAGGATGGAGGGTTCTTCACTAAAATACTGCAATTTAATTTTGGTTTTTGGCCACACCCAGCACTCCCAGTGTTTAGGGGAGCATTTGGGGTGCCAGGGATCAAATCTGGATTGGCATGTTCAGGGCAAGCACCCGAACCCACTGTAATATCTCTCCTGCCCCTCAACACACTATGGCTTTAAATGGGATTCCTATTTTGAATGGTCATTGTAAGTATCCTTTTTTTTTTAAAGGCTTGGTGTTTTTTGTTTGTTTTGGGACCACACCAGGTGTCACTCGGGTTACTCCTGGTTTTGTGCTCAGAAATCACTCATGGCAGGCTATGAGATGCTGGGAATCAAACCCAGATTCATTCTGGGTCGGCCGCATGCAAGACAAACGCCCTACTGCTGTGCTATCTCTCTCATCCTTTTTGACTTTTTGGTTGCACGACTGGGCAGTGCTCCAGGCTTACTTTTGGCTCTACACTCAGGAATTATTCCTGATGATGTTCAGGGATGCCAGGGATTAAACCTAGGTTTGTTGCAAGCACCCTACCTACTGTACTCTCTCCAACCCCTCATAAGCACTTTTTTTTTAATCAAATAACATGAATAGTCATTTAATATTTGTTGGGACACCTGGGGCTAGAACTAGAGCACAGTCCTAGGGTGTTTGCCTTGCATGCGGGCGACCTGGGATGGATGCGGGTTCCATCCCTGGCATCCTCTATGGTCCCCCAAGCCTGTCAGGAGCGATTTCTAAGTGCTGAGCTAGGAGTAATCCCCCAGTGCCGCTGGATGTGCCCCCCCCATAAACCTAAAACAAACAAAAAAACCCAAAACAATATTTGTTGGACACAGATCAGGTTTTTTTGTTTGTTTGCTTTGTCTGGGGGAAGGTTACACATGATGGTACTCAGGGATTATTCCTGGAAATAAGTTGGCAGACTTAGGGGAACATTTAGGATGCCAGGGATCAAACTAGGTCAGCTGTGTGAAAGGCAAGTAAGTGCCCTATCTGCTGTACTATCGCTCTGGGCCCTAAAATAGGTCATATTTGTTCAGGGCACCATATGGGATGCCCAAGATTGAACTCCAGGTTGGTCAAGTACAAGGCAAACAACTTACCCACTGTACTATTGCTCTGGCCCCAGGACACAGATTTGTTTTTATCAGTTATCATTTATGTCTAATATTGCCTGCCTAATAAATTATGATTTTTTTTGTTTGTTTTTTTTGGGCCACACCAGGTGAGGATGAGAGATTACTTCTGACTCTGTGCTCAGAAATCGTTCCTGGAAGGCTCAGGGAACCATATGGGATGCTGGAGATCAAACCCAGGTCTGTCCCAGGTTGGCCACATGCTAGGCAAATACCGTATCACGTGCTAGCTCTCTGCCCTTCCCTAGATTATAATCTTAATGGTATATGTATGTGACAACTTTATTTCCCCCAAGATTCAAAACAGTGAATGTCCCATACCTGAAATGAACTGAAACACCTGGCTGGTATTCCAGTTTGATATTCCTTTATTTACTTCATGGGGTTACCTCCTGATTCATGTTTCTGAAATAAAATTTTCCTGGTGTTTGGGCTCATCAGGATGTGCTCAGGGTTTACTACTGATGGTACTTGGGGATTGAAGTGCTAGAGATTGAACACAGCCATGTATATGGCAAGCACCTTAGCCCTGAACCCCATCTGGTTCCTAAACAAACTTATTTTAATACACACACACACTCACAGGTGGGATGAGGAGCTGTGTGCATTTATTGATTTTAAGAGGGAACCACTAAACAATTTTAAATTTTTTTTGCCTTTTTTGTTTGTTTGTTTGTTTTTGGGTCATACCCGGCAGCACTCAGGGGTTACTTATTCCTGGCTCTATGCTCAGAAATCACTCCTGACAGGCATGGGATACAAGGAATATAACCAGAGTCTGTCTAGGGTCGGCCGCGTACAAGGCAAATGCCCTACCACTGTGCTATAGCACTGGCCCCTATTTTAAATTTTTTTTTTTGCTGGCCCCATGGGCATATCATAGGGATCAAACCCAGGGCTCCTTCATGCAAACTATGTGCTACAGTTCTTTGAATCATCTTCTTCACCCTAAAACATACAAAACATGTAAGCCTTGGGATGAAGAAATATAGTCTACTACCTTCTTTCCCCAGAAAATTACACAGAAAAAATGAAAGTCAATGATTTTTAGAATTCTGAATAAAACTATTCACACTGATTTAATAAATTCAGTTCACTCTGATACTGTGTCAAGGTCAATTTTTATTATTACTTGGCTCTATGCTCAAAAGTGATCCATTGGGGAAAAAAAAAAAGTGATCCATGGGTCAGAGGTCTATATTGCAGTGCCCGGGATCAAATGGTAATACGTGATCTCTCAGCCCATTGAATCCAACAGGAAGAGAAGCAGGAAGATCAGAAAAGGTGGAGAAGGACAAAAGAAGGATGTGGTGTACTGCTTTGTGGTACTAGAACCAGACTTCATCCATTCACTTTTGTCCTTTGCTCCTGAGCATGCTGTTGGCTTTTGCCAAAAGAGGGCGCTGAGAGGCCCAGGATAGGCCACAGTATTAGCAAGCAACTTCCCTCTGGGTTTTCTTCTCAATTTCTTTGAAGTGCTTCCACCTTGGGTTTAACAAAAGTTTTTGGCAAATTTCTCTATGACTCAGCAAGATTCTGATGGGCCAGTTTCTCCCCTTTCTGGCATGCTTCTTCACCACCCTCCTGCTGCTTTGTGTTCTGGAGCTGGCCATATCCTCTCTGAAGAGTTCTGAAATTTCCAAAATTACCATTGAAGTAGTTATTTTTTTCTTTTTGTGCCATACCCAGTGATGCTCAGGGGTTACTCCTAGGTATGTGCTCAGAAATCGCTCCTGGCTTGGGGAACCATATGGGATGCTGAAGGATCGAATCGCGGTCCATCCTAGGTTAGCGCATGCAAGGCAAAAGCCCTACCACTTGCACCATTGCTCCAGTCCCTCCTATTAACTTCTTTTTTTTTTTTTTTTTTTTTGGTTTTTGGGCCATACCCTGTGACGCTCAGGGGTTACTCCTGGCTATGCGCTCAGAAGTTGCTCCTGGCTTCTTGGGGGACCATATGGGACGCCGGGGGATTGAACCGCAGTCCGTCCTAGGCTAGCGCAGGCAAGGCAGGCACCTTACCTCCAGCGCCACCGCCCGGCTCCCTCCTATTAACTTCTTAAAAATGCTCTCTGTTCATGCCCTCCATCCAAAGGGAGTACTTTCAATCATTATTTCAGAAACCTTGAAATTTTTCTTATGCCTTTTAGTAGTTAAACATCTTTTCCCTTTTTCTTTTTTTTTTTTTTTTTTTTTTTTTTGTGATTTTTGGGTCACACCCGGCAGTGCTCAGGGGTTATTCCTGGCTCCAGGCTCAGAAATTGCTCCTGGCAGGCACGGGGGACCATATGGGACGCCGGGATTCGAACCGATGACCTCCTGCATGAAAGGCAAACGCTTTACCTCCATGCTATCTCTCCGGCCCCATCTTTTCCCTTTTTCTGAGGGAGAAGACCACACCCAATGGTGAATAATGTCTTATTCCTGGCTCTGCTTTCATAGAACATTTTAGGTAATGCCTGGGATTGAACCTAGGCTGGCTATATGTAAGGCAAGCACTTTATTCCTCTTTCTGGCTTCTCATTTTTTGTTTATTTGTTTGTTTTGGGGCCATACCCAGCAGTGCTCAGGGGTTACTCCTGACTATCTGCTCAGAAATAGCTCCTGGCAGGCACGGGGGACCATATGGGATGCTGGTATTCAAACCAACTACCTTAGGTCCTGGGTTGGCAGCTTGCAAGGCAAATGCGCTGTGCTATCTCTCTGGCCCCTCTGGCTTCCCATTTAAAAAACATCTTTTTTCCCTTGGTACCAGAGTATATACTGAGGAGAAGGAAAGAAACTGATTAAAGTAGGAGATACACAAATAAGAAAGGATGGGGTGTATGGTAGAGTTAAGAAAGGACAGAACTGGAGCCGGGCAGTGGCGCTAGAGGTAAGGTGCCTGCCTTGCTTGCGCTAGCCTTGGATGGACCGCGGTTCAATTCCCCCCCCCCCCCCGCGTCCCATATGGTCCCCCAAGCCAGGAGCGATTTCTGAACACATAGCCAGGAGTAACCCCTGAGCATCACCGGGTGTGGCCCAAAAAACAAACAAAAAAAAAGAGAGAACAGAACTAAATATCCAAGTTAAAGTCAACAACAATGGTCCCCTAAGCCTGTAAGCAGGGGTCTCAAACTCAATTTACCTGGGGGCCGCAGGAGGCAAAGTCGGGGTGATCCTTGAGTGCAAAGTCAGTAGTAAGCCTTGAACATTGGGGGGTGTGACCCAAACAACTAAAACAAAACAAAACCAAAAAAGATTCCTCTAGGGCAAGGCCACAAAATGTTCTACGGAGGGCCATTTGTGGCCCTCGGGCCGTGAGTTTGAGACCCCTGCTAAGGAGTGATTTCTGAATGCAGAGCCAGGAGTAACCTGAGCACTGCTGGATGTGGCCCAAAACCCACAAAACCAACCAAACACACAACAAAATAAAAACTCAAAAAACCCCACAAACAATTTTTTTGGGGGGAGGGGACAGTGCTGGGAAATGAACCCAGGACCTTATACATGCAAGGCAAGTAAGTGCTGTATTGCTGAGCTATATCCCTGGCCCAGTTAATGTTTATTTTGTTTTGTCTGGGGCCATGCCAAGCAGTGCTCAGGGGTTCCTTTGGCTCTACAGTCAGAAATCACTTTTGGTGGTGATAAGAGGACCATATGGGATACCAGGGATCAAACCTAGACCAGCTGAGTGCAAGGCCGAATCCCTTACCTGCTATACTATCTCTCTGACCCCCAGTTAAAACGTTATATTCCTAAATGTTGCCTGTTCAGATTACTTTCTCTTGACTGGAACCTGATTGGTTCAAGAAATTATGAAACAGAAGGAAAGGACAAAGAGATAAAGAGAATAAGGTCTGCTAAGTGCCAAGGTAGTTTCTTGGCCTTTCATACAATAAAAGTCTATTGTTCTCTCTAAATAGGTTATACCAGCATTCCTGCTGTGAAAATACTGTTCTGAAGGGCAGTTATTAGGTGGTGAGGACGAAAGGACCTGGATGGCTCTAAGTTCAAAAGTTTAGCTGACATATAGCTGGACCAGGCAGCACAATGACTATCTGCAAAAACCACTGCTAAAGCCACCGCAGGAATCAGTGTCCATGTGAATACATTTATTCTGACTAGAGCCAGAGTTCCTGGCTCTTTCAGTTAGACTTTCTTTCATTTGTGTGTGTGTGTGGGGGGTGGGGGGGGAGGGACACATCCAGTAATGCCTAGGGTTTACTCCCTGACTGCACTCAAGAATCACTCCTGGTGGTGCTTGGGGAATGATAGCGATTGAACCTGGGTGAGGCAAGTGTCCTATCTGCTGTGCTATAGTTCCAGCCCCTGAACTTTCTTGGTTTTCTGGGTCACACCTACTGGTGCTCAGGGCAAACAAGCACCCTACCCACTGTATTATCTCTCCAGCCTTTAACGAAAAACAAGTATGCTGACCATCAAATCACAATAGCATGCTTTTACTTCAAACAAGAACATTAGAACCACATACACATACTTACCTAATAAAGCTCTTAAAAGCAGCAGACTGAGGGTTGATGCAGAGAGGCACTCTGTTTCCTTTCTGCTGTTCCAAAATGAACTGGTGAATAATTTCTATGGAGAAAACAAACATTATACAACCCATGCCAATTTGCAGGCTTGGAAGCAGTGAATTCTCAGCCATCTCTAGCATTTCCTGCTGATTTAGTTAAATCAAACACACACACACACACACACACACACACACACAGAGTGAATTCTCAGCCATCTCTAGCATTTCCTGATTTAGTTAAATCAAACACACACACACACACACACACACACACACACACACACACACACAATCTACAGGGCTGAATCCAGTGGCACTTCCTATAACCAAATGAGAGGCACTGATAAAAAATACAAGCAAAGTCCTTAGTGGTGGCATTATTTGAACTGGAATGAGAGGTATAAAAAGATTCATGATTTTGAGCACTCCACAGGGTTGGCATTCTGAATGAACTATTCTAAATTTTGGCTAATAATTGCCTTTTGTAAATCATAAAAAACTCAGTTGGTGTGCAGTATATACTTCTGGATTAGTTACTTTGGGAATTACTTTCTCTTCTAAAATGTCCTAAAGCGGACTGAATCAGAACTTTGGATGTCATTATCTCCCACTCTTACCTTCACCCCCAAAGAAAATTTTAGAAGTATATGAGGTCCAGAAAGATAGCACAGCAGTAGGGCATTTGCCTTCCACGCAGCCAGCCCAGGACCGAAGGTGGTTTGAATCCTGGCATCCCATATGGTTCCACAAGTCTGCCAGAATGATTTTTGAGTGTACAGCCAGGAGTAACCCGAGTGCCGCCAGGTTTGGCCCCCAAAATAAATATACTATGAGAACTTCCTCTCTTGTGATCATCAAAGAGCTGATTTCCTCATAGGATCTTTATGAAAACTTTGCATATTATATAAAACAGAAGTTCAAGAAGATTTTTTTTGTGCAATGAAATCATACAAAGTGAATACACATTAAGTATATGCTGAATCATTAAGTCAGCTTTGAAAATGAAAAAAATTCATGTCTGACTTTCTCCTAAAGACTCAAATTAATATTTTTTTATACACTGAGAAAAGAGTTAAATGCAATGTTGAAAAATACTCTGAGTAGTAGTGGGTGCTTGCCTTGTACGCAGCTGACCTAGGACAGACTACGGTTGATTCCCCGGCGTCTCATATGGTCCCCAAATCAGGAGCAATTTCTGAACGCATAGCCAGTAGTAACCCCTGAGCATCATCGGGTGTGGCCCAAAAACCAAACCAACAAACAAAAAGAGTCAGGGGTTGGAATGATAGCACAGCAGCAGGGCGTTTGCTTTGCAAGAGGCCAACCCAAGACGAACCTGGGTTTGATGATCCCATATGATCTGCTGAGCCTGGAGTAATCCCTGAGAGCCACTGAGTGGGCCTCCTCCCCCCCGCCCCCCCCCAAAAAAAAACACTAAGCAAAATAAAACAAAATGAATAATACTCAGAGTCAGCCTTTCATGGTCAAATAATAAAAAGAATGTTATCAGGCACTTGCCTGGCCAAACATCAAAACAGACACTTACCTTTAACCTGTCGAACAGAACTGAGGTTCTTCTCAAAAGTGTCGTCAAATTTGGGATTGGTGACAGGCTCAAAGTCACTTGTATAAACTCTTCCAGTAGAAGTGGAAAAGCAACATTTACACATACACGTGTGGTATCGTAGTCGCCCTTCGTCTAGATAAGGGTGAGCTAAGGCATCCTTAGCGGATATTCTTTTGGACTGAAATAAAATTTAGAGACCAGCACATCAATACTACAGATAAACATAATACTCCAAACAGGCTCTTTCACAAGACAGCAATTACCTTCTTTTATGATTTTTGAGCCATACCTACCTAGCAATGCTCATGGCTTACTTCTGGCTCCAAGTGGAGTTTAGGGGGCCATCTAGCGTGCTGGGAATCAAACCTGGCCCAGCTGTGTGCAAGGCAGACATCTTACCAGCTCAACTATTTTTCCGGACCTGGCACAGTAATATACCTTAACATAGGTTCTACTTAATTTCTTGCATATCCCAGAAAAAGAGAACACCTCATTTAGGACATTTAGGACAACAAATTACTATTGTAAACCATCATACTACATAGAGCACTTAGCAGAGACTTTCTATCATGGTCCTATAAGCTCCTACTTTAAAACAGCTATATACAAGATAAAATAAAATACATTTAAATATGAAATATGTAATACTTTATTTATTTTTTGGGTCACACCTGGCAGCACTCAGGGGTTACTCCTGGCTCCATGCTCAGAAATCGCTCCTGGCAGGCTCAGGGGACCATGTAGGATGCTGGGATGCGAACCAATGACCTTCTGCATGAAAGGCAAATGCCTTACCTCCATGCTATCTCTCCGGCCCCAGAAATATGTAATGCTTTAAAGGGGATATATTTAGATGTTAAGTAACAAATTCTATATTCTAAATACATCCAAACATTTAGCAGTGAGAAAACCACAGGGGCAATGTTACAAAGTTGCTTGAAATTTTTATTCTCTTAGAATGCCAAGCCATTGTCAAGTAAAAGCCTATGAGGGGCCTGAGAATAGCACAGCGATAAGGCATTTGCCCTAGGAGCAGAAGGACAGTGGTTCAAATCCTGGCATCCCATGTGGTCCCCTGAACCTGCCAGGAGCAATTTCTGAGCATGGAGCCAGGAGTAATCCCTGAGCACTGCCAGGTGTGACCCAAAAACCACCAAAAAAAAAAAAAAAAAGCCTATGAGGAAGCTGCTGAATGCCATGTTTTTTTTTGTTTTTTTTTTTTTTGGTTTTTTTGGGCCACACCCGTTTGACGCTCAGGGGTTACTCCTGGCTATGTGCTCAGAAATCGCCCCTGGCTTGGGGGGACCATATGGGACGCCGGGGGATTGAACCGCGGTCCTTCCTTGGCTAGCGCTTGCAAGGCAGACACCTTACCTCCAGCGCCACCTACCCAGCCCCTGAATGCCATGTTTTTATATTCATTTCAGTCTGAGTATCAGCAGTGGATTTTTGGCACTTCAGATCAGAATACTTAGTGCACTAGTTTCAGGTTTACACAAATCCTAAACTGTTTTGTTTTGTTTTGTTTTTGGACCACACTCAGCTATACTCAGGAATTACTCCGAATTATTCCTGGCTCTACTGGATGCTGGGGACTGAACATAGATAGGGTAACAATGGACAGGGGAAGCGCCCTATCCATTGTACTATTGCTTTGACTCTAAACCAGAAGCGCCTTTTTTGTTTGTTTGTTTTTGGACTCCCCTGGAGGTGCTCAAGAAAGGATAGGTTGTGTGTAAGGCAAACGCCCTACCCACTGTGTGATTGCTCCAACCTAAAGCCATAAACTTTTTCTTCTCTTTCTTCTCTGAACGTCACACCCGGTGACGTTCAGGGGTTTACTCCTGGCTATGTGCTCAGAAATTGCTCCTAGCTTGGGGAACCATATAGGACACTGAAGGATGGAACCATAGTCTGTCCTAGGTTAGTGTGTGCAAGGCAAAAGCTCTACCGTTTGCACCATCGCTGTGGCCCCAAAAGCCATAATTTTTTTTTTTTTTTGGTTTTTGGGCCACATCCGGCAGTGCTCAGGGGTTACTCCTGGCTGTCTGCTCAGAAATAGCTCCTGGCAGGCACCGGGGACCATATGGGACACCGGGATTCGAACCAACCACCTTAGGTCCTAGATCGGCTGCTTGCAAGGTAAACGTTGCTATGCTATCTCTCCGGCCCCTCCATAAATTTTTTTTAAGTATAGAATGCTTCACAAATTTGCGTGTCATCCTTGCTCAGGGACCATGCTAATCTTTGTTTTTTTTTTTTTTTTTTTTGGAGGGGGGGGGTTGGGTCACACCCGGCAGTGCTCAGGGGTTACTCCTGGTTCTATGCTTAGAATTTGCTTCTGGCAGACTTGAGGAACCATATAGGATGCCGGGATTCAAACCACGGACCTTCTGCATGCAAGGCAAATGCCTAACCTCCATGCTATCTCTCCGGCCTCTATGCTAATCTTCTCTGTATCATTCCCATTTTAGTATATGTGCTTCCAAAGTGAGCACAAGCCATACATTTTTAAACTCATTTCTTCACTGGGGTTTTTGAGAAAGGAAATTTGAAAGGATTTAAGGATATACTCTATAAAAGAGCACAGCAAAAACTGGCATCTTATCTGGCTTCACTGAGTATAGCTGAGTGTAGTCCAAAAACAAAACAAAACAAAACCAATCTTTTTCACTGGTTCTGGTCCACCAAATAACAAAAAGTAAGATAGTCCCCATAACCTGGATGCCACACAAACCCTTTTATCTGATAGTTATCTATGTTGATATTAAAAGACAGGTCATAGGTCATAGCTTTGACCTAACCTTTCAGGATATGAACATCACAAAAGAGAGCTCCAGTTTATCCACCAAGGACAGACGTATGTAAACTTCACAACAATGTTTTTGTTCCTTTCGCTACTTATGTTTTGCATCTGGTGAGCTAGTCCTCAAGTTGCATATAATGGTACTCATGGCATTGCCAATGTTGGAGAGCATTCCTAGCTCTGTATTCAGGGATTACTATCAGTGGTGCCAAAGAGATGCAGTGGAGCCAGGTTGAAGCTGGGTCTATGCATGTAAAGCCTGTGCTCAGCTTGTTGAGTCGTCTTTCTCGTCTGCATATAAACACTTCCGCTCCTCCTTCCTAAATGGACCAAATTCCTTCTGCTGGCAGTGTATCTTTGCTTAGCCCAGCACCTCCTGAGTTGTCCTCGGCTGTTCTTCCCCTGGCAGCACTGGACACTTCCACGTGCAGGACTTAAGCACTGGCTTCTGCAAGCCACAACTGGTTCGTGGCCAAGTCTATTTTAGTTTCTGATAAGAGTAGGATCAATTGTGTCCACATGGATGGCAGCAATCACTAAATTTAGTTTTAGTTCTTAACATATGACCATGAAGTCATTTGTCAGGTGGCAGATGTCAGAAAAATTGGGTCCCTGTTAGCTGCGGCAGCATCTGCTATCTGGTTTTCTTATTTTTTTGGTTTCTCTATGGATTTTGGTACCTTCCTGAAATATGAAAATGCAGGACTTTCAGCTTTTGGTATTTTCACAACTCAAAGTATGCTTTGTGTCTGTTTTACAGTGTGTACCACTACAGAATCCTCTAAATGGTGTCTCTGTCCAGAGGCTTTTGAACAAAATAGAATGCAATAATGAACTTTAATTCTCAAAATAAATCACTGTCTCTTGAGGACTTATGAAACAAAGCTTAAGAAAAGAGATGGGGAACCGGAGAGATAGAATGGATGTAAGGCGTTTGCCTTGCATGCAAAAGGACGGTGGTTCGAATCCTGGCATCCCATATGGTCTCTTGTGCCTGCCAGAAACTATTTCTGAGCACAGAAGCCAGGAGTAACCCCTAAGGGCTGCCGGGTGTGACCCCCTCCCCAAAAAGAAAAATGATGGTCATTTTGCAAGGAGCATGAGCATAAACATAAATATAAAAAGTCACATTCAAATAGAAATTATAAAATTTCAATGATATCCTTTAGAAGGACTAATTAAGGTGCTTAATTACATCCTATACTCTTCATTATGCTGTGTTTGGGTACATATCTGGCAGTGTTCAAAGGCTACCTCTGGGGAACCAGGAGGGTAACTACCTTAGGGGAAACAACCAGGGATTCATGGCTTAGTTTGGCTTATTCCTGGCTCTACACTCAGAGATCACTCCTAGAGGCTAGGGGGAACATTTGGGATGTAAAGGATTGAACAAGGTTGGCTGTATACAAAGCAAGAACCTTAGCCAAACTACACATGGTCCTCTGTGTCTCTCCAGGAATGATCCCTGAGCATAGATTTAAAATAACACTCTTGGTCTCTTGTTATAAAGATTAAAGCAAAAATATTTCTCTGAAACAACTTAGTTTATAAAATAGCACAACCATCATATTTATTACTTTTTGGATAAATTTTTTGGAGGTCACACTTGGTGATAGAGCTTAGTCTATGCTCTGTACTCAGGTCACTTCCAACAAGGTTTGGAGGATCATATGTGATCGAATTTGGGTTGGCTATATGCACGACAAGTTGCTTAACCCACTATATACCTCTCTGGCCCAATATATGTATTTTAGTTGGCCCAATATTATAAATTTTTTTTTTGTTTTTGGGTCACACCTGGCAGCACTCAGGAGTCCTGACCTGGCTCTTTTGCTCAGAAATAGCTCCTGGCAGGCTTGGGGGACCATACGGGATGCCAGAATTAAAACCACTGTCCTTCCGCATGAAAGGCCTTACCTCCATGCTATCTCTCCAGCCCCGCAATATCATAACATTTAGAAAAAGAGGTTATGTGAAAATCCTAAGCAAGATGTCTTAGAAAACTCACTCTGAGGTAACAGTTTTAAAACTTTAAATACCATCTGTTTTCTTCCTGATTTTATGGTCATTTATATAAAAATAATGTCAGCACAATAATCTAGCTTATACAAGTTTCAGGTTTGTGTTCTTACAAAAAAGCCCGTTTCATTTTTTAATTTTTTTTGCCACACAGCAGTGCTAAGAGATCATTCCTGGTGGTGGTCGAGAGGCCATATGTGGGGTTGGGGAATCAAACCTGAATCAGAAGCATGCAATACAAGCACTCAATCAGCTAGACATAACACTGGCCAAGCATAATTGCAACATTAATGCATTAAGCAAAACTTCATTAATGACACTAGGTAATATGTTTCTAAAAAGTAGATAATATAACAATTTAGCGTGTTCTCTTAAATCTTTATCTCCTAATTTTTTGGGGGGGACCTTTGGACCAAAAACAGCAGTGCTAAGGAGTTACTCGTTGGCTTTGTGCTCAGAAATTACTCCTAACAGGCTTAGGGGAGCATATGGGACTCTGGGGATTAAACTCGGATCAACTGCATGCAAGACAAATGCCCCACCCACTGTGCTATTGCTCTAGCCCCTATCTCCCAATTTTTTTTTTAATTTTGTGGTCAGAATTGGTGAAGGCCTAGTGTAATTACTGATAGCACAGCAGTAGGGTGTTTGCCTTACATGCTGCTGATTGGGGACAGATCCGGTTTCAATCACTGGCATCCCATATGGTCCCCCAAGCCTGCCAGGTGCGATTTCTGAATGCAGAGCCAGGAATATGCCCTCATTGCCATTAGGTATGGCCCAAAAGCCAAAAAACCAAAACAAAATAAAAAACCAGTTAACATGATAAACTTATCAATATCAATAATAGTCTTGGATATCTGTACAAAATAATTTTTTTTAATTCTTGGGCCAAGCCCGGTGACTCTCAGAAATTGCTCCTGGCTTGGGGAACCATATGGGAGGGACACCAGGGATAAAACCAGGTCTGGCCTGGATCAACCATGAGCTAGGCAAACACCGTATCACACTGTGCTATTACTCCAGCCCCACAAAAATTTTTTTAGCTATGCTCAGGATTGACTCCTGGCTCTGTGCTCAGGAATCAGTCCTGACAGATTTCTGGAATTTATATATGGTGCCAGGGATTGAGCCTGTACTGACTGTGCCACATGTGTATTTCTCCAAGCCCAGTGGACTATACTCAAATGGAGCTTGGGATTCAGTACCAGTAGTGTGGAGGACCAGGTGATGCTAGAGATTGAATCCAGGGCTCCCACATGCAAAGTATGCATCTAGCCTTTTAGCTATCTTTCCAGCTCTGGGAAATTTAATTTTAATGCTGGCTCTTACATGTAGGCTAGTCTCTGAGGAATACATTATAGAATAATCATCAATAACACAAAGATGTACAAATATCTTTGGGCTAAAGAATACATATTTTTCAAAGAAGGTAAAATAATATATTGGCAAAAAATAGATATGTACGGGGCCGAAGAGATAGACAGCACAGCCATAGGGCGTTTGCCTTGCATGCAGCTAGCTGACTAAGGACAAACAGTGATTTGAATCCTGGCAGTCCACTGGTCCCCCGAGCCTGCCAGAAGCAATTTCTTTAAGCCATCTCCCCTACCCCCAATGTAGATTTGAAATCATGAGTTTCTGTTTACTCATCATGAACAGACTAATGTAAATTTAAAAAATTGTTATTTTATATTCCACCATCCTACTGTATTTAATATTACTGTATTAGTAATGGTGATTTCACTGTACTCTGAGCATTTACACTTTTATCTTCTAAATGGCTTTTCATTTTTGAGTCTGACAAATTATTGGCATAGGTGTGACTAATCAATATTCTTTGTATGAATGGATAAACTAAGAGCTGAACTTTATCCCAGAAGAATCAAGTCTATAAAGGGCATTTGGAAACACTTTCACTTCAACAGCCCAAAATAAATATTTCTTCATGCAACATAATAGGTAACTTCAAGGAATTTGAATTTCCTTCTTCAACTTAACTTGGTGGCAAACTGGCTCTACACGCAGAAAATACTCCTTGTGGGGCTTCGGGAACCATATGGGGTGCAGGAGATCAAACCTGGGCCAGCTGTATGCAAGGCGAAGGCCCTACTCACCATATTATCCCTCTAAGCCCTGTACTATTTCTTATATGTTCATAATAAAGATACTATGAAATGAATGACTATGATAAATGTAAAATGAGGGAAATTAAGTTCACCCTTTGAAGAGTCACTGTTTACATTGTCTATCTATTCAAAGTCAGGATGTTTTACTTAGGATATATGTATTTTTATTTCATTAAGAAGTTAAAATAGGAGCCAGTGAGGTGGCGCTAGAGGTAAGGTGTCTGCCTTACAAGCGCTAGCCAAGGAAGGACAGCAATTCGATCCCCTGGCGTCCCATATGGTCCCCCCAAGCCAGGGGCAATTTCTGAGTGCTTAGCCAGTAGTAACCCCTGAGCATCAAACGGCTGTGGCCGGGGAAAAAAATTAAAAAAAAGAAAAAGTTAAAACAAACACATACTACTTACTGGATCAAAGACCAACATCCTGCAAAGGAGATGAACAGCTTCATGTGTAGCCTGGCTAGACAGGGTGTAAAGTACAGGAAGAGATGGCTGTAAAAAAAAAAATTTCAAATGTGTCAGTCTTTATATAAGTGGTTGTGGAATGCAGCCAATTTATGACAAGTACCAGTTGAAAAGATGTGTGCACAGAAGTTTAAACTCAAGTATTCCCCTCATTAATCAGTCTTCAACAGCAACATCTGTCACTACTTTCAATAGCATATTTTCTACTGCATGATACCAACTGTAGGTCAAAGTATAAAAGAGCCTACAAAAAAAAAATGAAAGGCTGATCCTATAAATAGAGCTATTAGCCTAGACTATAAGAAAAAAGGGAAGTCCAAACATATCGACTGATTGGAGTAAAACAGCAAAACTTGGCCACATGTAAAATTAAACACATGTAACTGTGTAAAGGAATAACCATGTGAACTCTATCATAAGCAAAATTACCAAAGATGCTAAAACGCTGATCCTAAAAGACATTAAAGCATTTACATAATCTAAGAAAATATGCCACAGCTTTTGTTGGTTTCACCTAATTGCGTTTATCACAGATTACTCGATCATAAGTGGCAGGCATACTCACGTGAGCCTAAGAAGCCCTGGAACTCAAAAAGCTTTTTTTTTGCTGCCCAGTACCATCATTGCTGTATGTCACACAAGTATCACTAATAAATAATTTACGTATATCTTGATCAGAGTTTCAGATCACTCAGCAGTGACAAATAATAGTATCAGGCTTTTACATGCCTCCCCTCCTACCAATGCAGCACCTGCCTTGACCACGTGAGGCTCTGAGTTTATTCCTAGCATTGCCTTCACCTCCACCTCCAATAAAATCAACTGATTGTCAGCATCCTTATTTATAAAACAAGGAGGTTAAAATTAATGATCTCTCACATTTACTTAGGCTCTAAAACTCTATGAGACTTTATAGGACTTCACAGGATTACTTTGGATAGTATTTTATGTAGAGACACCATCTGCAGACAACATTCTGATATTTGTAGAATAGCCTATTATTCCTTGGTGCATGCATTTATATGTTTACAGATACTTTCCTAAGATTTTGAAAAAAGAATGTTAACTTTTATTGAGTCAATGCTGCAACCCAAGCTCAGAGCTAGACAATTTACAGTTTCAAAGCACAATGTAGTAATTCTCCTTATAGATGCATGGGAATTAAAGATGATGAAAGTTAAAGACATACTTTGATGTGTTTTCTTGATTGTAATGATTAATCCTCTTAGACCCTTCAGGTTGGTGAGATGGACGAAAGGCTGGAGGGCATGCTTTACATGCAGGAGCCCCAGGTTTAATCCCAGGCACTGCATGGTCCCTGAACACTGCTGCAAGCAGCCCCTGAGCATTGCTGGATGTGGCCCAAAACTAAACCAAACTAAAACAGTTTTGACACTGTTGGCCTGGCATTGTGGTGCTACTGTTGTGAGTAGGTGAATATAAGACATGAGTTCCAGACCTTTAAGCATCCTTGACCCCTACAAAATTTTTATAGTGAGACCATTTGATAAATCAGAAATATTCTAATTGGTAGGTGGGTCACACCCAATGGTGCTCTGAGGTCACTCATGAAGGTGCTCAGGAACCCATATGTGGTGCCAGAGACTGACCTGGGATCAGTCATGTACAGGCAAGCACTATGCCCCTGCATTCTCTCTCTGGTTCCAATTCCTTTTTTTTTTGTGTTTGTTTGTTTTGTTTTGTTTTGTTTTGGGGCCACACCCGGTGACGCTCAGGGGTTACTCCTGGCTATGTGCTCAGAAGTCGCTCCTGGCTTGGGGGACCATATGGGATGCCAGGGGATCGAACCGAGGTCCTTCCTAGGCTAGCACAGGCAAGGCAGGCACCTTACCTCTAGCGCTCGGCACCGCCCCCTCCCCTTTTTAAGTAGTTTTTAGGCCACACCCGGAGGCACTCAGAGGTTACTCTAGCCTCTGTGCTCAGAAATCGCTCCTGGCAGGTTCGGGGGACCATATGGGATGCTGGGAATCAAACCCAGGTCCTTCCTGGGTCAACCACTGCAAGGAAAACGCCCTACCCGCTGTGCTATCTCCGGCCAGTCTCAACTCTTGATTTAACTCTGAAAAGCTGTTATCTTGGCAGTCAAATTTCAGTTAAATTATTTTTTTTTCTTTGTTTTGGGCCACACCCAGTGACACTCAGTGGTTACTCCTGGCTCCATGCTATCACTCCTGGTAGGCGTGGGGAACCATATGGGATGCCCAGGATAGAACCCAGGCCAGCCGCGTGCAAGGCAAAGACCCTACCCACAGTGCTATTGCTCTGGCTCCTAATTCCAGTTAATTCTTAAGACCAAAGTATCTCACAATAAGTAACTACTCTCATCCAAGTGCTGGAGAGGGGGTGTTTATAGGCCACTCCTAGCAATACTTGGACAACAAACTGGGCTAGATACTTTGACAAGATTGGAGAATGTAGTGCTGATGGTCACCAGGACCAAATGTGGCAGAGCTGGAATTTATGGATCTGGAGATTGATTGAACTCCTGTGCCCTGTGTTATTTCCTGGGCCCTCATAAGTACTTGCTTTCTTTCCATTTTCCAAGTGTATCCATCCTCAGGCTACAGAGATAGTACAGCAGGTAAGGTACATGTCTTGCATGTGGCCAAAACAGGTTCATTCCCCGGCACTCCATATGGTCCCCCAAGCACTTAGAGGAGTAATTCCTGAGTGCAAAGGTAGGAATAACTCCTGAGCATCACCAGATGTTGCCCCCAAAAACAATAAAAAAATAACAAAAATTCAACTGAAACTACCTTCATCCTTTTTTATGAAAAAGTTCAGGAAATAGAATACTGGACTATTAAAAGACACAGGTTCCAGCTCTAATGGTTTCATTACAGTCCTGGTTAAGTCATTTGAACACTCATCTAGGAGACTGTACAAGCACAGGCTTGCCTACCTATCAATACTATTGCTAATTACCTAACACAACAAATGTTGGGCTAGGTGTTCTGCAACAAAAATAAAACCTCTGTTTTGTTTTTAGGCCACAACCAGCTATGCTCAAGGCTTACTCCTGGCCATGCTCAAGGGACTATATGGGGTGCTGGGGCTGAACCCAGGTTGGCCACACAAAAGGCAAATGCCCTACCTGCTGCGCTGTCTCTCCAGCCCCAAGTAAGATCTCTCTCTGGTGGGCAAAAATGATATGTAAACAAACAGTTCCAAAGCTCTATCCTAGATGGAGGATGAAAATCAAATTAGAAGGCAAAATTTCTAAGATGAAGGACTGGATATGAGAGGGGAACTTATTGAAAAAAACCAAATGACTAGATGTAAGGCTATTTTAGATTTAAAAAAACAACACCTAATTTTATCTGAAAGAAACACCTCCACAAATACATTAAAAAATAAGGCTTAGGTTAATTTCAGTATAAAATAGGCACTGTATACTTCCTTCTTTTGTAGGTGTGGGGAGGATTGTGCACCCCTGGTGGTGCTCAGGGGCTCTTCCAGGCTCTGTGGGTTTGATGTGGGTGGGATGCAAGAGGACTATAGCATCTACATATCCTTTGTTATTCAGGCTGATTTTAGATCACATACTTTACCCACTAGAATTACAAAGAATTACAATGAGAATGCCAGCTGCTAATTTAAGAGATATATCAAATTCTGTCTGGCATTTGTTCAGTCAATTAACGACCAACAATCAATTTAAGCAATAATCAAATTGAACTCAATTTAAAAGAAACAAGAAAAGGAACAACCATCAAGACAGAATGGTGGGTAAGGTGCTTGCTTTGCACGCACCTTGTCCTTGAGCACCACTAGGAGTGGTTCCTAAACTCAGGGCCAGAAACAATCCCTAATCACTATTGGGTGAGGCTTCACACAAAACAAATAAAACAACAAAAAATATCAGGTCAGCACCCAGGAAAACTTCACTATACTTTCCAAGCTTTCTCTCTTCTGTTTCATTTTGTTGTATTCCTTTTACTCTTCACATCATTAAACTATTCTGTCCAAAGGAGTTTAAAAACATGCATCTATAAAGTGCTGCTAAGTCAAAAGGGAGGAGAAAGGATCATCCTGTCTTTCTCAGCAGTGTCATGGCTGGTTGCTCATGGTGGGGGATCAAGAACCACATGGGGTGCCTGAATTCAAACCTGGGTCAGCTGCATGGAAGGTAAATGCTCTACCCACTAGCCCCAGACATTTACATGGAACTGTGCTATAGCACTGAGACTAAAGTTGCACCTCCATTAATTTTTCTCACTTCAAAAACACCAAGGTTCATTGATGAATTTTAAAAAATACATTCCGGGGCCAGAAACATTGTGCACAACTGATTGGGTTTGATCCCTGGCATTCCATATGGTTCTCCAAGCCCACCAGGAGTGTATACTGAGCACAGAACCAGGAGTAAGTTCTGAGCACTGGTGGGGACCCATTCCCCAAATATTTATTTTCTGCCCCTCATATGGGGATTTTATTTATTTTGATAAATATCTAACCTTTTCTTTTTCTTTCTTTTTTTTTTTTTTTGTTTTGTTTTTGGGTCATTTCTAGTGGCGCTCAGGGGCCACTCCTGGCTCTGTGCTCAGAAATCGCTCCTGGCAGGCACGAGGGACCATATGGGATGCCAGGATTCGAACCACCATCTGTCCTGGATTGGCTGTGTGCAAGGCAAATGCCCTACCGCTGTGCTATCTCTCTGGCCTCTAAAATTTTCTTATGTATAGCTATGACATGAAAAATATTACTAGAACTGACAAGTCATGTTTTTGTTTAAATATTCTCTGTTGAGGAAATCCTGACTAAAGAGATGGTCCCCAGATATAGATCCTCCCCTCCTTTTACCTGTTTATGAGGACCCCTGAGTATGTGTGCCTTAGCGCCTTCACAAGCTGTCCTCATTGCTTCCAGTGATGGTGTGCCCAAGAGATCCGTGATCAAATCCAACTACAAGGCAACATAAAATACACAAAACAGTAAATTCAAGAAAACAACTCTTATTACTCTTAAACCAGTCTTAGAGATGAGCTCCAATTCTGAAAAACAAAAAATACATACCATTGCAAAACAAACAACCTCCCCAAAACACAAAAATAACAACAAAACAAAATTTCAGATTACCTGATAAGTGAGATCCCTTATTTTCATTTGGGGAAGTACAGGAAAAAAATCCTGAATAATGTTTTTAAGAATCTGGAGCCAAAGAGATCGTGCAGTGGGTAGGGTGTTTGCTTTGCAGGTGCCTGTTCTGGGTTTGATCCCAGGCATGCCATATGGTCTCCTGAGCACCACTTGGAGTAATTCCTGAGGGCAGAGCCAGGAGAAACCCCTAAGCATTGCTGCGTGTGACCCAAAAACTGAAGTTTATTAGGAAACCACATAAAACAAATAAGTCTATACCTGTCTGGTGTCTAGACAGTATAGCATCTGTGATCTTTGCAAGGATTTAGGTTCATTATGGAGTTAATTCACAAATCAGAAAGCAGTGACTTGGTAATACTCTCAGAACACTGATAACTAAATTGAAAGCTATCAATGTTTGGGTCAGAAGCCACCCTTCACATATTAAATATGCTAGAAATCTCTTAAAATGACAGGAAACTGGCAATTAGAAAACCAGGACACTGCACTGATCAGATTTGACTAGATGGGTATAACAAGAACAATAAATATCCTTGTACAAATGTCTTTTTGGGGGGATGGGTGGGAGGGCCATACCTGGTGACGCTCAGGAGTTATTCCTGGTATGAGCTCAGAAATTGCTCCTGGCTCGGGGGACCATAAGGGACGCTGGGGATTGAACCCAGGTCCGTCCTGGGTCAGCCATGTGCAAGTCAAAGGCCCTACCGTGCTCCAGCCCCAGATAAGTCTTTTTAGATAAGCACTTTTAGATAAGTACCTTAGCAATTTTTTATAGAATTACATTTGTTCTAGGGGCTGGAGCGATTGCACAGTGGTAGGGCATTTGCCTTGCTCGCAGCTGACCCAGGATAAAGTGTGGTTCAATCTTCCAACATCCCATATGGTACCCCAAGCCACTCAGGGATTACTCCTGGCTCTGTGCTCAGAAATCGCCCCTGGCAGACACAGGGGACCATATGGGATGCAGGGATTCAAACCACCATCCTTCTGCATAAAAGGCAAACACATTACCTCCATGCTATCTCTCCAGCCCCACATTTGTTCTAATCTTATAAACTAATTAGTAAAAGCAGTTCATTTGGATTTACTCCAGAACAAAAACTTCTTTTTTATCTCCTCTCCACATCTGGCAGTGCTCAGGTTCTTAAAAATAATGTTTAAAAGCCCGAGTGATAGTACAATGGTAGAGCATTCGCCTTGCAACAGCCGAACCTGGACAGACTGGGTTCAATTCCCAGCATCCCATATGGTCCCCTGAACTTGCCAGGGGCAATTTCTGAGCTCAGAGCTAGGAGTAACCCCTGAGCACCACTGTTGTGGCCCAACCCCTCCCCCAAAATAAAAGTAAATGTTTCATTAATATACCTGCTTTATATATTTATATGCACAAAATCACATTTTAACAAAATGGAGTCTGTAGTGAAAAAAGTTTAAGAAGTCCTAATCTAAATCATCAATATTATCAGCACCCTCCAGTATAATGGTCAAGATAGATTCTTTAGAAAAGTAGTTGTTGATACTTTATTTTGGTTTTTTGGGGGTCAAACCTGGTGATGCTCAGGAGTTCCTCCTGGCTCTGTACTCAGGAATTACTGACAGTGCTTGGGGGAATCATATGGGATGCCATTATCAAATCTGTGTTAAACATATGCAAAAAGCAAGTGTTCTACCTGCTGCCCTATCACTCCAGCTGTTGGTGATACTTTTGGACTTTTAACAACTATAGAAAGCAAGAAGTATTAGTTCATAAATAAAACAAAAAAACATTTCAGAAAGTTGTGCTCGCTTCGGCAGCACATATACTAAAATTGGAACGATACAGAGAAGATTAGCATGGCCCCTGCGCAAGAATGACACGCAAATTCGTGAAGCGTTCCATATTTTTTTTTTAAAAAAGAGAAAAAAAAAACATTTCAGAAAGTTGTCTAAGAAAGTACAGATCCATAAATAAGAAACATTTTTATGAAGTTTGCTTATACTATAGTATGTCGTATCTCAAAGATACTGAGAGAAAATGCAACAAAGAAAACTGCTTCCATTAAAAAATACAAGTTCCTCCCATTTGAAGTCTTTATTTCTTTTTTTGTTTGTTTTTGGTTTTGGTTTTGGCACACCCGGCGGTGCCCAGGGGTTACTCCTGGCTGTCTGCTCAGAAATAGCTCCTGGCAGGCACGGGGGACCATATGGGACATCGGGATTCGAACCAACCACCTTTGGTCCTGGATCGGCTGCTTGCAAGGCAAACACCGCTGTGCTATCTCTCCGGGCCCTGAGGTCTTTATTTCTTGCTTTCAAATATGCTAGTAACAGACATATATGAGTTCTCCTTGGAGGCTATGCCAGACTGGCAATCTCAAGTCCTATATATTTCTCTCTAGAAATGAGATACCTGAATTCTACATCTTTTTAACTTTCCTTTATATATTCTTTACATCAGTAACAAGGATTTGAACACTACCTTAATTTTTGCTTAACTTTTTCTGTAGGGCAGTTTCCATAAATTCAAATATGATGCTTTCCTTATAGGCAAGTGTTTTACTACAGTCCTCCACTCTGCCAACTGAGCTATCGAAGGAGTAAGTCTTTTAAACTATCTGAAAAAGCTGAATAGTAAATAGCAGATACTGGTAATAGACAGTAATAAATGTATCTTGTGCTCAACATTAGTATACACTACCTGGTTATCAAGTTTTAAGGTGTAAACTACAGAAAAAAATTGAATGTACATTAGAGAAACAAATTTATTTATTTTTTTGGCTTAGTTTCATTTTGTTTTTGGGCCATACTCGGTGATGCTCAGGCTTACTCCTGGTTCTGTGCTCTGGAATCCAACAGGCTTAGGGGACCACAGGAATGCTGGGGATCAAACCCAGGTTGGCCATATGCAATGCTATCACTCTGGCTCAAGAAATAAATTTAAATGTTGATAATGATAATAGCATATATAATTTCTTATGTATCGGTTAATTACCAAGATCATAAATGATTTCTGTTAACTGTATGCATTATTTACCAAAGTACAGAATGATCTTTAAACTTTAAAAGTGATCACTCAGGCTAGAGCAGTAGGGTATTTGCCTTGCAAGAAGCCGACTCAGGACCAACCCTGGTTTGATCCCTGGCATCCCATATGGTCCCCCAAGACTCCCAGGAGTTATTTCTGAGTGCAGGAGTAATGGTTTGTTTCGGACTATACATGGTAGTGCTCAGGGGTTATTCCTAGCTCTGTACTCAGGAGACACTCTTGGCAGGCTTTGGGGACTGGAGATTGAATTCAATTTGATTTTGTATGCAAGGCAGTCATTGTGTCACTATACTATTTCTCTGGCCCCTTCCATAACACTTTGTTGCTCAAAACCTTTATATCCTCTGTCTATTTATCCTAATTATCTTGAGGGTTTGGGGCCACACAAAGTAATGTGAACCAAAAACCAAAACCCAAAACAAAACAAAACAAATTAATGTGAAGAAGTTACTCCTGGGGTCTATGCTTTGGGGTCACTCCTACCAAAGCAAGGAACCATCTGTAATACTGGGGATCAAACTGGGGTCACCTACATGAAAGTGCCTTTGATGCCTGTACCATGTCTTTGGATCCTCACTCCTATGACTTTTAGATAAGACTAATTTTCTTTTCTTTTCTTTTTCTTTTTTTTTGGTTTTTGGGCCACACCCGTTTGACGCTCAGGGGTTACTCCTGGCTGTGCGCTCAGAAATCGCCCCTGGCTTGGGGGGGACCATATGGGACGCCAGGGGATCGAACAGTAGTCCTTCCTTGGCTAGCGCTTGCAAGGCAGACACCTTACCTCTAACGCCACCTTCCCGGCCCCTATAAGACTAATTTTCAGGTTGTAGGGATAACTCCTGGCTCTATGCTCAGGGGTTCCTTCAGGCAGTGCTTAGGGGGACTGAATCAAGGTTGCTAGGTACAATGCATACTCCTTAACCCTCTACTGTCTCTCCAGTCTTCCATCACACTCTGTGCAGGATATGCTACAAAGTCCTTTACAGGTTCATATTTTCAGGCTTCTAATCCTACATACTCTGTCATCCCTCCAACATGCTTAAGAGGTCTTACTGCAATGGGTCGTTCCTTTTCCTAGATACTTTTACTCAGCATACTGATTCCTTCATTTTGTGTGGGCCACTACTTAAATGTAATCCTCAAAGACTTCTGCATTATTCTGTTCCATCATCATTCTTATTTTTTTTAATTATTTTTTATTTTTATTTTTACCGTCATCATTCTTTATACCTAGTCTGAAGTATTTTTCTTCAGAGAATGTATTATTAATAGTATAAAATAGTTTGGGGCTGAAGAGATAGCCTGGAGGTAAAGTGTTTGCCTTGCATGCAGAAGGTCGGTGGTTTGAATCCCGGCATCCCATATGGTCCCCCATGCCTGCCAGGGGTGATTTCTGAGCGTAGAGCCAGGAGTAACCCCTGAGCGTTGCTGGGTGTGACCCCCCCCCAAAATAGTATAAAGTAGTATAAAATTAATAGTAAAAAATAATAAATTTATACTTAATAGTTTTCTGGCTCATGTGAAAGTCCTGTCTTACTTACTACTTGCTGCATTAGCATCCTGGAACACTAGTACCACCATGCTGTGAACATGTGTGATGTGCTTACTATGTTGTAGGCGTTTTATTTAGCCCTGCTACTTCATTTAACCTGCACAATTCTCAGAGATAGTGGCAAGGCTCAATATGAATCAATCTGATTCTAGTAGAGCTCATCATTGCTGCCTTATTTTCACATAAAGAATATTGTTAAAATTTATAAATAAAAGTTACTTAAAAATCATCCTAGAGCTGGGGAGATAATATAGGGGTAAGGTGCTTGTCATGCATGTGGTGTACCTTGGTTCAATTATCAGCACTGCATATGGCTGCACGAGCACATCAGAAGTGATTCCTGAGTACTGAATCAGATGCAGCCCAAAATAAAAACCAAAAAAAAGATTAAGAAAATATGCAAAGAAAAATATTAATATAAAGGCAAATAGTTAAAAGTATCATGAGGGGCCATAGTTATAATAAAGAGGTTAAGACACATGCCTTGCACACAGCTATCCCTAATTTGGTCCATGGTACATGGTTCCGCAAGCATTGCTGGTTACAGCCTCAAGACCCCAGCATTGCTAGAGTGGACCAGGTAATCTCTAACACTGTAGGGTATGTATTTGACTCCTAAGTGGTTAAGAATGACTGATGGGAGGGGTTATAGTGACAGCACAGCAGGTAGAGTCTTATATGTGGCTGACCTGTGACTCCCACAATTCCACATGCTCCGTCAAGTCCCACCAGGAGTTTTGTGTGTGTGTGTGTGTGGTTTTTGGGTCACACCCGGCAGTGCTCAGGGGAAACCCCTGGCTCCATGCTCAGAAATTGCTCCTGGCAGGCATGGGGGACTATATGGGAAGCCGGATTCGAACTGATGACCTTCTGCATGAAAGGCAAACACCTTATAACCTCCATGCTATCTCTCCGGCCCAACCAGGAGTATTTTTAAGCAGAGAGCCAGGAGTAAGCCCTGAGCATTGCTAGGTGTTGACCGCCCCCCTATAAACACACACACACACATACACACACACACACACACACAATTTCCTGTTGCTACACTTTAACTAGTGTATCACAATCCTTGCCATATTTAAGTTTAGCTAAATAATAAAAGCTAGAAATGCTTCTTTCCAAATGTTTCAGTTTAAAGACGAACATTAAAAATTTATTATCTCAGCTGGAAACAGCAGCCATCACTGGATCAAAAATCAAGCTCCCAGGGAGACTGCTGAAGAAAAATGGCAATGCCGCAGTGAGTGGCACCCTAATGTTGTCTCAACTTTGTCCTGGTGGGCTAGAGCTCTGGAGAGCCAACCAGGTCCATCGAAAGGCCAAGCTTGCAGGATGCTGACATTAAAAAAGTGCAGCTAAGGCATGGAGGGAATGAAGCTGGAGCTTTGGAGAGCAGTACAGGTCCAACCACATGGCCAACCTTGGAGATTTGGGTATTAGAGTGCAACTGAGCCATGTACAGAGTGCAGCGAAGCTAGGCAGGGTCCTGTGATGTGGTAGAGGCGGCAGCATGGCTATAATACCACTACAATCAGCCAACCAGCAAGTCTTAGCTATGAGACCTGGGAGCCATTCTTTTGGACATACTCTCACCCAGCACAGTCCTGCTTCTCTGGCAATTCAGGTAGGGCCTCCGGTCCAGCCTGCATTTTCAACTAAGGTTCCTGCACACAGACAGAAGTGTGGCCTTAAGACAGGCAAGAGCAAAGACAAGCAGCTGCAGTGAAGATGGATAGCTTTTGGAATCAAAAGGGCTACTGAGAATCAGGCTAATCACCTAGAGATGAGCATAGCCACTCCGCCTCACTCTGTAGCCTCACAGATTTCTTCTAGCCAAGAAGCCCCACCACAACACTAACAAATTAAATTTATAATCTTGGGGCTAAGGATATAGCTCAGCAGTAGATCATGGGGTTCTGAGTTTGATTTTTGGTATTCTACACCACAACTAATAACCAAATTCATTTTCTTATCAGACCCTTTAGTTAGACAAACTAAGAACTGAAGGTTATACCGATTTCAATTTGTTCCATCAATCTGCTGTTAAGAGCATCAGTGCATGTAGTAAAACCAACTCTCCATATTTTAGGCTTGAGATGCACAAAATGAATCTCTGTAAACGTTATTCTTTGGGGGGGGGGGGGTCACACCCAGCAGTGCTCAGGGGTTACTACGGGCTCTACGCTCAGAAATTGCTCCTGGCAGGCTTGGAGGACCATATGGGATGCCGTGATTCGAACCACCGTCCTTCTGCATACAAGGCAAATGCCTACCTTCATGCTATCTCTCCGGCACTGAATCTCTGTAATCTTTTCACTTTTTAATTTTCTGAATTTTTAGTGAACCTAAATCTGCTAAAAGCAATTTAAATCTACAATGAATAGTCCAACTGCATGTGCAAAGAAGAGGTTTCCTTTAAATCTGTAAGAGAACTGAAAACTGCTCAAGTTCAAGTGGAATCATACCTGCTGAATGGGACTCTGTGCTTGAAACAGTATTCTTCGTCCAAGCAGTTCTGCAAAAATACATCCAACTGACCAGATGTCAATAGCATTGCTGTAATGACGGCTGCCCATCAGGATTTCTGGAGCCCGATAATACTGAGTAACAACTTCCTGAGTCATATGACGAGATTCATCTAATTCTTCCACTCTGGCCAATCCAAAATCACAAATCTAAATAGAAAAGATTATCAAAGTATTATCAAGCACACAAAGTTTATTTATTCTTTGTTTTTTTTTTTTTTTTTTGGTTTTTGGGTCATACCCAGGGGCGCTCAGTGGTTACTCCTGGCTCTGTGCTCAGAAATCGTTCCTGGAGGACCATATGGGATGCCCGGATTCAAACCACCATCTGACCTGGATTGGCTGCTTGCAAGGCAAATGCCCTACCGCTGTGCTATCTCTCCTGCCCCATATTTATTCTTTGTAGTGCAAGAAATTGAATTTAGGATGCCACATATGCCAGGCTCTATTACTGAATAATAGCCCCAGAATTTGATTTTGAGTTAGAGGAGGGAAAAAGTCTCAAACTTCCACAGTTCCATATAAAATGGTATCTTTTTTTTTGTAGGATTTTCAGCACTTTATTGGGAAGGGCTTGGATCACACCCAGTGGCGCTCAGGGGTGACTCCTGGCACTGTGCTCAGAAATTGCTCCTGGCAGGCTTTGGAGACCATATAAGATGATGGGAATTGAACCTGGGTTATCTCAGGTCGGCCGTGTGCAAGGCAAACACCCTACTGCTGTGGTATCACTCTAATCCTATAAAATGATGTATCTTAAGACTATTCTTCTCATCTTTTTTCTGTTTTCAATTGGTGACTAAAGAAACAGGTTTAATGTAGAAGCCAAGCTATATCTATTTTTGTTAGTTTGTTTTTGGGCCACACAAGGTGACGCTCAGTGGTTACTCTTGGCTATATGCTCAGAAATCACTCCTGGCTTGGAGAACCATATAGGACACTGGGAGATCGAACTGCGGTCTGTCCTAGATCAGTGCGTGCAAGGCAAAAGCCCTACCTATAAAAAATATACATATATTTTTTTGGCTTTTGGGTCACACCCGGCAGTGCTCAGGGGTTCCTCTTGGCTCTACACTCAGAAATCGCTCCTGGCAGGCTCGGCAGAACATATGGGATGCCAGGATATGAACCACCGTTCTTCTGCATGCAAGGCAAACAACCTATCTCCATGCTATCTCTTCGGTCTTTTTTTGTTTTGTTTCGTTTTTTTGGTTTTTGGGCCACACACACTCGGTGATGCTCAGGGGTTACTCCTGGCTATGCATTCAGAAATCCTGGCTTGAGGGACTGTATGGGATGGCAGGGGATTGAACCTTGGTCTGTCCTAGGTCAGCCGCGTACAACCATTCTGGCCCCTCAGGGCTTATTCTTTACTCTTTCCTCAGGGATCAATTCTGGTGGATCCTAGTTACCCTTAATTTTTGTCATGCCTTTCTTTCTGTCTCAAATCCACTATATCTGGTTTCATCAACTGGATTTGTTTTTGTAGATGGGAGTCAGCAGTACGCAATCAAAATTTTGAATACTTAAACAAACAAAAGGGCTAGTTAAGGCCAGAGAGATAAATTAAGTGATAGAGTACATGTCTTGTATTGCCTAGTATCCTGAGCAACACTAGTAATTGGTCCTAGGAGCCCCTACTAAACTAACCCACAAAACTTCCAAGGTCATACAGATAAAAATACAAAAGAATAAATTGTTGCTCAAATCTGCTAAGTCCAATGCTCAAATATGTACATATTTTAAGATTCTATTATTTGGGGCCCGGAGAGATAGCACAGCGGTGCTAGCCTTGCAAGCAGTCGATCCAGGACCTAAGGTGGTTGGTTCGAATCCCGGTGTCCCATATGGTCCCCTGTGCCTGCCAGCAGCTATTTCTGAGCAGACAGCCAGGAGTAACCCCTGAGCACCGCCGGGTGTGGCCCAAAAACCAAAAAAAAAAAAAAAAAAAGATTCTATTATTTGGCTACAACTTTTAGGATACTTTTAAACAAAACAAAGAGAAAGAAAGTTCAATTTACTTTTTGCCTATTTGATGCACTTAAAAAAAAGAGACAGGGGAAATACATGCTTAGTATGTGCAAGACTCTGAGTTTGATCATGAAAACTGCTCTAGAGGCCCTCAAGCAGAGATGAGCAGAGCATCCCTAGGATATGGGAAATAAACTATGCCCCAGCCCTGAAAACAAAACAAAGCAAAACACTAACAAAATTTTGTTATAAAGAAAATGCTGAGGCTGGAGCAATAGCACGGTGGTAGGGCATTTGTCTTGCATGCAGCTAACCCAGAACTGACCCAGGTTCGATTCCCAGCATCCCATATAGTCCCAGAGCATGCCAGGAGCATTTTCTGAGTGCAGAGCCAGGAATAACCCCTGAGCGGCACTGGGTGTGGCCGAAAAACTAAAAAATAAAGAAAATGCTCAGCCCTAAAAATACAACACCAGAACTAACAAAATTTACTATTACAAAGAAAATTCCATTTTCTTAAAAAACAGCTGTGATTTTGAGTTATCTGTAGCAATTTGCCTAATAGACCAGGTAAACATGAAGTGAGCTTAACTGATCTGTTGAGATTTTTCACAAAATTATCTTGTTCTTTTATTTTTTTATTATTTTTATTATTATTTTTTTTTGGTTTCTGGGCCACACCCAATGACGCTCAGGGGTTACTCCTGGCTATGCGCTCAGAAGTCGCTCCTGGCTTGGGGGACCATATGGGATGCCGGGGGATCGAACCGAGGTCCATCCAAGGCTAGCGCAGGCAAGGCAGGCACCTTACCTCTAGCGCCACCACCCGGCCCAATATTATCTTGTTCTTAAAAGAAAAAAATATATTCACAATACGAATGGGATGGCGGGGGGGAGAAAAAAAAAATGGGATACCAGGAGTCAGAGTGATAGCACAGCGGTAGGGCATTTGCCTTGCATGCAGCAGACCCGGGACTGACCTGGGTTCAATTCCTGATTCCATCATCCCATATGGTCCCCCGAGCCTGCCAGGAGCATTTCTGAGGACAGAGCCAGAAGTAACCCAAGTGCCCAAAAACAAAAAAAAATAATGGGATATCAGTAACTGAATCTGGGTTAGCCATGTATAAGTTCATGCTGTACTTATCTTCCTGGCTCACGAAAGGATACTAATTTAAAAGAAATTTTGTATTTTACGTGAATTTGTATATTTGAAAAGAATTGCTGGATATATACGACTCAAAAACTGAAAGAAAAAAAATAAAGAAAAGCAACAGAAAATAAATAGAAACCTCAAGCAGTTAATGTCATCAAGTGCAACATTCTAAACAAAATGCTTTTGTGTACAGTCTTCCACTCAGAAACACAAATAAGTCTTAAATTGTCACGCAACTGATTTGTTATAAACAGGACAAAGAATTCCTGACTATAAGGTTTTAGTAAAAAAAAAAAAATAATGGGACAGAGACAGTACAGTGGATAAGGCATATGGTGCCCTGATTACTGCCAAGAATGACCCTTGATCAGAGGCCAGGAAAGAGCCCTAAGCAGGGCTGGATGTGTCCTAAAATAAATTAATATGAATTAGAGATGTGCCCTAAACTAATTAATATGGATTAGAGGAACAGACTGAAGATCTCTTTAAAAATTAAAAAGTTGCAGGGCTGGAGTGATAGTAAAACTTGGAGGGTATTGCCTTGCAATGCAGCTGACCAGGTTTCAATCCCTGGCATCCCATATGGTCCTTAAGCACTGTCAGGAGTAATTGCTAAGTACAGAGCCAGGAGGAGTAACCCTTGAGTATCTCTGGGTATAGCCCCAAACCAAAAATTAAAAAAGGCTGAGGTTTGATCCCTGGAACCATATATGGTTCCCTGAGCACCACTTATAATATTCCAGGAATACAGAACCAGGAGTAGTGCCTGAACACTGCTAGGCATGGCCCAACACCCCTCTCATCAAAAAAGTAAAAAGTCTGGGGCTGGGGGTGGGGTGGGATGGAGGGAGATTTGGGACATTGGTGGTGGGAATGTTGCACTGGTGAAGGGGGTGTTCTTTACATGACTGAAACCTAATCACAATCATTTATGTAATCAAGATGTTCAAATAGGGCCCGGAGAGATAGCACAGCGGCGTCTGCCATGCAAGCAGACGATCCAGGACCAAAGGTGGTTGGTTCAAATCACGGTGTCCCATATGGTCCCCCGTGCCTGCCAGGAGCTATTTCTGAGCAGACAGCCAGGAGTAACCCCTGAGCACTGCCAGGTGTGGACCAAAAACCAAAAAAAAAAAAAAAAAAAAAAAAGATGTTCAAATAAAGAAGAAAAACAAAAGTCTGGGACCAAGGGGGGTTAAGGTGTCTCGAATAGAGTCACCTCAGTTTTTTGTTTTGTTTTGGGGCCACACCTGTTTGACGCTCAGGAGTTACTCCTGGCTATGCGCTTGCAAGGCAGACACCTTACCTGTAGCGGCACCTTCCCGGCCCCAGAGTCACCTCAGTTTGATTATGGGTGCTATGTACATATGGTTCTCCAAGCAATGCCAGGTGTGACTCAAAGCTCCTCCACCCAAAATGTAAAAAGTTGGTTGGGAGATGTGCATCAAAATTATAAATATTAATGTTACTGCAAACATGTTACTAAATTACAATTAAAAGGAAAAATAAAATAGAACAGCAGTAGCGCGTTTGCCTTGCATGCAACCAATACAGGACGGAAGGTGGTTAGAATTCTGGCATCCCATATGGTTCCCAGTACCTGGCAGGAGTAATTTCTGAGTGCAGAGACAGGAGTAACCCTGAGCGCCGCTGGGTATGACCCCCCCCCAAAAAAAAACCCCAAAAGTGTTGTTTGTTTTGGGCCCACATCCAGTGATGTTCAGGGATTACTCTTGGCTCTGACTCAGAAATCACTCCTAGTAGGCTCAGGGGACCAAATGGAATGGTGGGGATCAAATCTGGGTCAGTTGCATGCAAGGCAAATGCCCTGCCCCAGTCAGCCCAGCACCTGACCAGTTATGCTATCCCTCTGGTCCCATAGACAAAGCATTTTAAAAGCCATATATTATTCCCATGTAAACAGAGGCTTACTAGTCTAATTAGTCTAATATCTATTTAAATGTACACTTTCTTTGATAATAGAATCTATTCTTTATTATCACATTGTAATACCAATTTTAATGTTCTCAAAATATGCAAAATGGCAAACAGTTTGAATGGAGACTACTAATCAGTTACATGACAATGATTACTAATATTGCTAGAAAAAACTGGTCAAGTGATGAAATTATAAACGCCTTTCACAAGACATGATTTTTTTTGGGGGGTGGGGTGGGGGTTCTGGGCCACACTGGCAGCACTCAGAGGTTACTCCTGGCTCTGCACTTAAAAATCATCCTGACCGGCTTGGCGGACCATATGGGCTGACAGGAACCAAACTCGTGCTAACCACGTGCAAAGCAAACACCCTATCTGCTGTGCTGTCACTCCGGCCTCAACAAGACATGTTCTTACACCTGCTGTGACATTTTAATTTTTTCTCCAATGTTTAAATAATCTGAAGCCTACCTTCAGAACACAGTTGCTGTTCACAAGGAGATTCCCTGGCTTAATGTCTCGATGTAAAATGCCAGCTGAATGGAGATATTTCAAACCTGAAATAGTAAAAGTTTAATTACAATTTAGGACCTGTAATCAACTCTATATAACTTTATAATGAACACAATTAAAACACAATTAGAAGTCATTTAAAAAAACCCAAGTAAAATAAAGTGTCATCTGATATTTGCATAATTAGATAATGCCTATAATTCAAAACATAATTTAGATTTCCAGTATATATAAGTTTTTCCTGAGCAATGGATTTAGGCTAACTTAACAACTGATAAAACAAATATCGCTCAATTGCTCATAACTGTGGCTACTAGAACTCTGCTAATGATACTCTCAATCTGTGATTTTGAGTAAGCACAACAGGTAAGTTCCCATTTTCCAGCAGGGAGTCTTTCTTAGGACAGAAAAATTCAGAAACTTGTTCAAATTTGTCAGTAGTATTCTTCACCACTAAGAACCAAGAGGATAATTAATTACTTTGATTTTTTTTTTTTTTTTTGGTTTTTGGGCCATACCCGGCATTGCTCAGGGGTTACTCCTGGCTGTCTGCTCAGAAATAGCTCCTGGCAGGCAGGGGGACCATATGGGACACCGGGATTCAAACCAACCACCTTTGGTACTGGATCTGCTGCTTGCAAGGCAATCGCCATTGTGCTATCTCTCCAGGCCCTACTTTGATACTATTTTTAACGTCTTGAAAAACTGGGAACTGGGTGCCAAAGAAATAGTACTGCAGGGAAGGCACTTGCCTGAAATGTGGCTGACTGGGTTTGAACAGCAGTATAGTACAGGGTTCCAGAGTCCTGCCAAGAGTGATCCCCAAGGGCAGAGCCAGGAATAAGCCCTGAGCATCGCTGGGTGTGGCCTCTAAAAACAATCCCTCCAAAATAAATAAAAAATTAAAAATTGGGAACTTTAGTACCACTAAAGTACTACATCTTCAAAATTTAGTCTATTTTTGAATAAAACAAACTGCATATTTTTCCAAAGTGTAAAAAAAAATAATACCCCCTTTACTATAACAAGTATATGGAAGGTGAACTGCCTAGTTTTGTTTAATATTGTGTATGGATTTTAACCCTCTTGGCAGACACTTTTCAATCTATAATTGATGTGAATATTTTAAGAACAGTTTTACCAGCTAAGAATGCTTCAGTTTTAAATAATTCTCCATTTATAGCAGCAAAATTCTGAAGGACACACAGAAAGTGCAACAACGTTGGCTCCAGTCACTTCTCAGTTAAGTCTTTAATGGGTCAATTTGGCCAAATATTTAGCTGGCTATTCTGTTTCAAACTTTGGCATCAAGAGTCATTTTTACCTGTTCAATTTGGACTCAAATATACCAGTCAACAATTACTTAGCCCACTTGCAGGTAACACTGCTAAGTTTTATTTTATTTATTTATTTTTGGTTTTTGGGTCACACCTGGCAGTACTCAGGGGTTACGGTTATTTCTGGCTCTGCTCTCAGAAATCACTCCTGGTAGGCATGGGGATGGGGGGAGACCATATGGGATGCTAGGATTCGAACCACCATCCATCCCAGCTGTGTGCAAGGCAAATGGTCCTACAGCTGTGCTATTTCTCTGGCCTCAACTTTTTTTTTTTTTTTTAAGTTTTTGGGTCACACCCAGCAGTGCTCAGGGGTTACTTCTGGCTCTATGCTCAGAAATCGACCCTGGCAGGCACAGGGGACCATATGGGATGCCAGGATTCGAACCACCGTCCTTCTGCATGCAAGGCAAACTACCTCCATGCTGCCTCTCCGGCCCCTGGCCTCAACTTTTATATTTAAATTTAGTCATCTAAAGGCAGCTACATCTCCAAATAAAGCCTTTTGGTAAAAAATTTTTGACAAATCTTCTCCCTTTATCAAATCCTGCCACTTGCCACCTTAAACTACCACTCAACTGCTACCCTTTAAAGCATTTGAACATAAAAGTATAGAGATTAAAGAGACCTAGGTCAAAAGAAAAAGGTGTCTAGATAAGAAGAAAGCCTCAAAAGTCAGATTAACGTTTGAATGAAAAGCAAAACATTTCATGTATATAGTAACAATTGGAAAAAGTAATCTTACCTCGCAAAATCTGATAAAGAAAAACTTTGACATGATCTGAGCTGAGTGGTTGAGGAGAGACAATAATTTTATGCAGGTCACTCTGCATCAATTCTGTGACAACATATCTTAAAGTTTTAAGTTAAGGAGAGCTCTGAGTATTCAACCCCTACTTCCCTCAAAGCAGAGAATAGCTCTAAAGAAAAGCTTCCATTCTTAAGGATTCCAGCCTTCAGGAGACAAAACTGCAAAAATAAAAAACTTACATATTTATACATTAACAGAAGTAATCAGCCAAAGGATCCCACTTAATCGATGTTATAAAAGATAAAAGGGCAAACATTTTAAGTGATAAAAGGGCCAGGCCAGGAAAAGTGTGAAGTAAAAAGAGGGTTTTGTTTGATAGATCATAACTTTTTTATTTTGGTTTTTGGGTCACACCCAGCAGCACTCAGGGTTTACTCCTGGCTCTATGCTCAGAAATTGCCCCTGGCAGGGACGGGGTGACCATATGGGATGCGCTGGGATTCGAACCACTGACCTTCTGCATGAAAGGCAAATGCCTTACCTCCATGCTATCTCTCCGGCCCCCTCACTATAACTTTTTGTTTTGGGGCCACACCCAATGATGCTCAGGGGCTACTCTGGGCTCTGCACTCAGGAATTATTCCTGATGGATTTACAGGACTCAGTATCCTCAGTATCTGGGATAATGAGGACTGAACCAGGATCTCACTGCATGCAAGTCAAATACCCTATTCACTCAACTGTACTGTCCCTCCAGTCCCAGTTACTGGAATATTCTTTCAATCCAAATGAGAGGATTGGTGGTCTCACTCTAAGCCTCTCTCTAGGATACCAACAGAAAAATGACAACCTACCCACAACATGGCTTAAGTTCGTTTATAAAGTACAGTACTAAAATTGTAGCTAAACTTAGACTCAATAACCTTTATAGCCTAATTCTTTTATTTAGCTAGTTATACATTTATTTCCCCTTATTAAAATTTAAATTATACTGTTATATCTTCAGTATTGTTTTTTCCATGAACAGATTAGAGTGATCAAAGGCTGGAGGAAGAAAGCAATAGAGAATATGAGCTCTTGACCATCTTTTTTGCCACATTTAAAAAGGCAGACTCACATCTTATCCTGACTTAATTAACTGACCAAAACTTGGTGAGTTGGATATTGAGGTGTCTTAGTGGTAGACCACATGACTTTTGTGAACCTTGTGTTCAAATCATCTACTTAAAAAAAAGGGGGGGGATAAGTTGAATGATTTAAGTATAATCTTTTTATTAATTTTCATTAATTTGGGGGGGGGGGAGGGTTTTTGGGTCACAACCGGCAGCACTCAGGGGTTACTCCTGGCTCTATACTCAGAAATTGGCCCTGGCAGGCACGGGGGACCATATGGGATGCTGGGATTTGAACTACCGTCTTTCTGCATGGAAGACAAACACCTTACCTCCATGCTATCTCTCCGGGCCCTAATATCTTTATTTAAGCACCATGATTACAAAAATATTTGTAGTTGGGTTTCAGTTATATAATTCAGCACAGTGGGTAGGGCACTTGCTTTACAGGAAGTCAACCTGGTTTTTGATCCCTGGCACCCCACTGAGGACCCCAAAGCCTGCCAGGAATTATCTCAGACATGTAGAGTCAAGAGTAAGTCCTAAGCACTCTGGGTATGCCCCTCTCCTCAATTTAAATTAAAAGCCATTGATTTTAGGAAGCTACTATAAAAAGACTTCAGTCTGGGGCCAAAGAGATAGCATGGATGTAGGGTGTTTGCCTTGCAAGCAGAAGCCTGCCAGGAGCGATTTCTGAGCAGAGTCAGAAGTAACCCGAGAGCAGCCGGGTGTGACCCAAAAAAAAACAAAAACCAAACATAAACAACAATAACAACAAAAAAGATTTCAATTCTTTAAACACTACTCTGTAAAAGATAGTTTTATAGTCTGAGGAAAACACTAATGCCTGGGGCTTGGCAGAGTAAGTCTCCAGTAGAGGTCTGAGTTTGATTCCCTGCACAACGAAACAAACCCTGAAGTCTCACTAGCCCCATGCAATTGCAAGCAGGGAAACTGAAACAAAACTCACAACCTATTCCTTGCTGCAGCTATTTTGCAGTTTTTCAGATCCTTCTTCCAGAGAAAACTTGCCAATTTTAAAAGAACAACCAATCAGATGTTCACTGTTCTATGTCACTTATTCCTTGTTCTACTCCCTTTACTGCTGCCTTCTTCATCTACTCAGTCTCAGTCCAGTCTTGACTGCAACTCTCAACTACCAGACTTCTGGTGTTTTTAAGAAACCAGATATGTAGTCTTCTGGATTCAAATTGTTGGAACATTCACTGTAGCCCGAGGGGTTGCACCTTTGAGCCTGGTATATGTTTTTCTGTGACACATTCAGCCATATGCTGATTTTGCTCATAGGACTATATGATGGTGAGAGTGAACTGGAGTTGATCCCATGCAAAAGCAATTCCTAATCCCTATACTAAATGTTCATGAAAGATTTTGAGATGAAGAAGGCTGGTCTTTCAGAGTACAAAGTAATGATGGAATTATCAAAATTGCTTGGTCTGACTTCTATGGATTTTTCTCATTGGCCTGTATTTCTTGGACTATGAAATATGAATCTTTGTTTATCAAGAGAAACTATCTGAGCCCAATCAACAAATACCAAGCCAAAAAAACACAAAAAAGCCCCATCTCCTGTGGTAGTGTTCTAGTTCTAGGTGACACACCATCACAAGAGAGAGCTGGAGTCTCCGGGTGCTTATTAACAAGTAAAGAGGGTCCTAGGACTCTAGTTTTAGAATTCACAGGTAAATACTAGATATATTAAAAACAAAGATGAGACAGAATGTGTCTTTAAAACTTACATTCACTATTGGGCTTTGAGTATTATTTTTATGAGCTTAAAAAGAATGGGCCAGAGTAACTGTAGAGCAGGTAGCGTGTTTACCAAGCATGCAGTCAACTCAGGTTAGAATACCAGCACAAGCCCACTAGGAGTGATCCCCAAGCACTACTCAATGTGGCCCAAAAGTGCCTACCCCAATCCTCAGCCCCAAATTGTATTGTGCTAAGTGATCTTTACTTGGAGAGAATTTTAAAATACTTCTAGGTTATCTACCTGTTTGGCTTTCTTTTACTCACTGTTGTGCCTTCTCAGTCATCCCTTGTTGTCTTCTCTTAGCCAAACACTTAAAGCTAAAATGCCCCAGTATACTGATTTTGTTATCGTTTTTTTTTTTTTTGTTTTTGTTTCTCAGCCACACCCAGTGATGCTCAGGGGTTACTCCTGGCTATGCACTCAGAAATCGCTACTGGGTTGGGGAACCATATGGTATGCTGGAGGATCAAACCTTGGTCTATCCTAGGCTAGCGTGTGCAAGGCAGATGCTTTATAGCTTGTGCCACCGCTCCGGCCCCATTATACTGATTTTTAAAATTGAAAACCCCCCCCTTTTTTTTTAACTGCTTTTATGATTATAGTTTAGAAGCATACAGATACCACTATTAATGTTTATGACTGTTTTCATCAGCACACTCAGCTGTGCTCAAAGCTTACTCCTCATTCTGTTCTAGGGATCACTCCTGGCAGTTCTTAGAGACCCATATGGGATGCCAGGTATCAAACCCAGATTCGCTGTGTGTAAGGCAAACACCCTACCTACGGTACTACTGCTCCATCCCAAAATGTTTGTCATCTTCACATACATAGTAATACCTCACCAACAGCAAAATACCCAAGACTCCACCAATAACAATATTATTTCTATACAAACTCACTTTTCAAGCATTTGGGAAGGGGGGTGTTTCTGGGACACATTTGGTGGTGCTCAGACAGTGCCGTACCTCCTCTACATTCTCTCTCTTGCTTCGGACTCCCAACTTTGTATCTGTAACCTAATAAAACTATCAACTCCAGGTGATTGTTTGTTTGGGGGGGACATTTAGCAATGTCAGGTATCACTCCTGGTGGGGCTCAGGACCATATGGAGTACTGAGAATCAAAACCAAGTCAGTTGAATGCAAGACAAGTACCCTACTCTCTGTACTATCTTTCTAGCTATAGGCTTCCCCCCCAGGCAGCCTGTTTTCTAGCCAATTGCTCACATCACAAAGCATATTTAAGAATCACCTTTGAAATAGAATTGTCAAAGCAGATCATATTTTATATGTATACCTACCTCTAAAACATGTATATATGTCTTTCCATGGTATATATTCTTTTCTGGGTGGGGGGGCACAAATGACAGTGCTTAGAGGACTAGATATTGCTGTGCTTAGAGAGAACTATATAGTGTTGGGGATCAACCCAGACCTCCTCGTGTAAAGTATGTATGTATGTATGTATGTATGTATGTATGTATGTATGTATGTATGTAAAGTATGTATCCAGCTGATAGTGAGCTCTCTGGTTCTTTATAACTTTTTTTATAATATCACTGAGTACCTAAATAATAATCCATATTAATGCAGTATGTCACAGTTTAAGCAATCTTCCCCCAATTGGCCCCTAGGCTATTACTATTTGACTATAGTGTAGCTTCATGGTAAGGTTTAGAGTTTCATTTCATCAGGGACTTTTAATTATGTGTAGAACCTCTCTTGGGTTAATCCTTTCCTCCAGAGAAAAAAGTCCTCTTAATTTCTGTCTTAGAGGATAAAGGCCAGGCTCTTAGAAGGCAATGGTGAGTGAGGCAAGGGAACAGAGAAACAAGTCATAGCTCAGTGTATCTCAGGTAATAAGTCAGTCTTCTGCAGGATAGCAGAACATATGAATATCTTGTTACTTCTTATAAAGGGTAAAAATTACTTCCATCTTGTATCCTATTCTGAGATACTTGAAGCCTCCCATCTCTGAGACAGTGTATGAGTGTTTGTTTGCCAGCCTAGATTTCTACTATTCATGTTTGAGAGTTTAACTTTTGTTTTAAAAATAGAAGCCATATCCAGCATTGCTTGGGTGCTGGCATTCCTGGGCATTCTTGGCCAGATGCTGTGGGGTTTGATGGTAGGAGTCAATTTCTGAACTTCACAAGGAACAAGGTTTCATGAGTGCAAGGCATACTTTTAATTCTTTTCTGATACTTTAGGAGGGCTGCAGAAGAACTGGCATATGTACTATCATCTAAGTTTTAGGGTTAAAATTGCTTACATGTTTACTTGCCTCATAAAGGTACAAATGTGAGATGTAATAGAAGATCAAGAATGTCTGGGACCAGAGATTTAATCCCCCAGACCTCAAAAAGAGTAAAAAAAAAATTCCTTGAGCACTGAAAGCACTTTTCTGTTTGTTGTCAGTGATAGTTGTTGTTTGCTGACATTTTCTTTTGTTTGTTTTTAGGTCTGGCATCACTTTATTTAGGACTTATTCCTAGCTCTGTGCTCAGAATCACTCCCAGAGAGACTAGGAGGACATAGAGAATGTTGGTGATTGAACTGGAGTCAGCTGTGTCAAGGTACATGCTCTAACTCCTGTTCTACCCCTCCAGTCCTACTGATATTTCCTTTTGGGGTGTGTGTGTATGCTGGGGGGGGGGAAGACCACACTGTAAGCAATGTTCATAATTCATAATCCTGGCTCTGTACTCAGGAATTACTTCTGGCAGGCTGAGGAGACCATATTGGATGCTGGGGATAGAACCCAAATTGGCTACTGGCAAGGAAAGTGTCCTACCCACTGTATTATGGCTATAACCTGCTGACACTTTTCTGTTCCAAGTAGGAATAAAAAATTCTTGTGTGGGGGGCCGGAGAGATAGCATGGAGGTAGAGCGTTTGCCTTGCATGTAGAAGGATGGTGGTTCGAATCCTGGCATCCCATATAGTCTTCTGAGCCTGCCAGGAGCGATTTCTGAGCATAGAGCCAGGAGTAACCCCTGAGCGCTGCCGGGTGTGACCCAAAAACCATAAAAACAAACAACCAAACAAACAAAAACCCCAAAAAGTTCTTGTGTGGAAAAACCAGGTTATATTCTATTTTATATCAGATATCTGTAAAACTGGCAGCCAAATTGTATTGACAAATTTTTACTGGAAGTAGTCACAGTTGGTATGCATGCAGGCAACAGAGAGAAAACATCTTAATTTTCAAGTTATCAGTTTGAATTCATAATGCTGGCTTTCGAAAAATCTTGCTTTGACTTATAAAAGGAACAAACTGATTCAAAAGCCAAAAAACGAAATAAATATGAAATAGTCATATGCTTTCTTCTAACAGTGACTAAATTTTCAAAGAAAGAGGAAAAGGAAAACATTGCAGCTGGAAATGTTACCACTCTAATCAGATATTTCATACACTTATTTCAGAAAAATTTTCTTAAAACGTGTTTATAGATCCCATTGTTACTCTGAATCCATTATACCTGAACTGACAATATTTAAACACTTTTGACCAATAAAAGTCAAATAATTTCATGTGATTCAACTTAAGGCAGAGATAAGATGATCATATACGTATATATATGTATATAAGGAGGGGGACATTCATAATGAGAATTTAATTTGAAAATGAAAGTCATTCTATTAACATCACATACATGCATGCAACCTGTAGGTACTTCATCTGCTAAATACAAAGTACTAGTTCAATTATTCACTGATCTGTGAATCTAAAAAACTTTCTATTCACACTCCAGTTGTGATCAGTAAGGAGGGTTTAAAAGACTGCCACATTCAGGCCAGACGGTTAGTACAGCAGAAAGAGCTAGGTTGGGTTAAAAACCCCAAAACTCCAGCTTTACCGTTATACTTAAATTTGTACAGAAATGCTTTACCTTCTTAACTATAACCAAGTGAAAGTAAGTTTAATGTATGACTATTAAGAGTTATTAACACAATGCTTTAGCCTAAAATAAGTTTTGTCAAGCTTTAGTTTCACAAGGCAAATACTTCAGGGGAAAATATAGTTTCACTTCATTAACAAAGCAACTTTTTTTTCTTTACAGGAAGCAACCCAACATTCAGGCAAGACTTTTCAAATTTTATTTCTTTGGAAAATACATTTTTTTGAACTTAAAAGATTTTAACAATACAGCTGCAGAAACTTAGATGCAATATAGAGGGCTTTATAATAAGGTTTCTGCTTTGCTCTAGCAGAAACCCTCTGAAGTCTCAATCCCCAGCATAATGTCTCCCAGATGTCTCAACTAGTTGCCATGCCAACTAAACAGCTTAAATTAAATGAAGGCCTGAAAAGGCACCTGCATCACTCCAGGTCTGTTGTGCATTAAATAAAGCTCTCTTGACAGAGACTCAGAGGTGCCATTAACTTCCACAGCAGCTATTGGATTATTGTTTCTGAGTAACTTAATAAGGGTCTCCAGATAAGAAGGGAAAAGAGGGCGCTCTTTCCCTTTCCTAGTCCCTTTAAATAGGACAGCCTCTTCAACAGCTGGTGCACCACTGGGTCAATACTTTGCCATGGCCTTTTAAGTTGCCAGTAGGTGAAGATAATAGAGGATAGGAGTTTAGGGAGCATGTTAGCAGATCAATCATTTCCCCCAATTAAAAATCACCATTAAAAACTATGATCATAAAAATAAAACCGTGAATGGAATGCCAACCTCAGAGTGATTTGAACAGCTCTGCTATAAAAGAAATCGAGCTGATTGCAGCAATTAGTTAAGTAGCTCCATGAAATATGGATTTTAAAATGTACTGATTTGCTTCAGAAAAAAGAATGATGCAAATCAACAATTATAAATGCAAGGGGACTGGGGACATGGTAGTTCTGATAGCACACCCAAGAGAAGCAACAGTGTTTCAGCATTATTCTAAAGAAATCAATCTCTTTTTGGGGGTAGGGCTAAGATTGACAATTTATAATGAGGTAAAAAATACTCCTTTTGCCGTTTTCTCAAAATTATTAGTTATTAAAGAATATCAGGTAAGGGGCCGAAGAGATAGCATGGAGGTAGGGGATATCCTTGCATACAGAAGGACAGTGGTTCGAATATCCTGGCATCCCATATGGTCCCCAAGCCTGCCAGGAGCGATTTCTGAGCGTAGAGCCAGGAGTAATCCCTGAGCACTGCTGGGTATGATCCAAAAACCAAACACACACACACACACACACACACACACACACACACACACGGTTATAAAACAAACACTTACTAAAGAAGTGATTCACCCATAGTCACATTCACCCACCTATGAAAAATAAGCTAGTCTTTACCGAGTTTTCCTGACTTAGTCCAACCAAGTCTTCCTCCAAATCACCAAGCTGTTCTCCATAGCTTGCTCACAGTTCATTTTTTGTTTTGTTTTTTTTTTTTGGTTTTTGGGCCACACTTGGCAGTACTCAATGGTTACTCCTGGCTCTGAGCTCAGAAATTGCTCCTGGCAGGCTCGGGGGACCATATGGGATGCCAGGAATTGAACCCGGATCCGTCCTGGGTCGGCTTCGTGCAAGGCAAATGCCCTATCACTGTGCTATCACTCCAGGCCCCTGTTCTCATTTCTTTATAATATATCACTGTAGTATGAAGTACACTTTGAAATAAAAGTGGACTCATTTTTAATTATATGCTATGAGGAGAAAGGAAGCTAATTTTGGAAGCAACTTTATATCGTTATATTCATCTAATAATCCTAATAACCAATTTGTAACCTACTTATGTAAGAGTTTGGGTTATAAGAAGTTAAACTAGTGCCAAAGAGCTTAGATTCAAACCTGGCTGAAATAATTTGGAAATTGGATTCTTTCCATTAAGTATCATCTCACTTTGGTTACTATTTTGTTTGGGAGCCAGTGATGGAACCCAAATCAGCCACATGCAAAGCAAAAGCTCTATCCACTGCACTATCACTGCAATCCTCACTTTGATATTGAGAGAAAACAAAGGGTTATAAAGAAAGTATAGAGGTATAGTATAGATAAATATAGTATATATACTATAGATAGGATAGTACAGCCAGGGGGGGGGGAGGGAGGGAGAGTGGGAGGGAGAAAGGGAAAAGAGAGAGAAGTGCAGTTAGGACAGAGAAGAGACCACTATGACAATGATAGTTGGAAATGATCACTCTGAACAAGAATTAGGTGCTGAAAGGAGATAAAGTGATATGCACAGTACTGCTTTATCAACATTATTGCAAACAAGTGTTGAGGAGAGGGGATAGGGAGAGGGAGAGAACAGATCAAGGATATAACTCAATGACAGAGCACATGCTTCTTATGGGTGAAGTCGAATTTAATGCCCTGTACTACAAAAGAAAGGGGAAAGACATTCAAAGACTCATTTAACATTAACTGTGTTAAAAAAATTTTTTAAAGAAAAAAAATACAAACTGAGTAACATGATTTTAAAATTTCTTTTCTGCAGTGTTCTGAATGGGACATAATTTTTCATTTTTCAACAAATATTCTGAATAGGATCGTGTGTGACACCACTCAGGCACTGGGAATACATTGGTATTTAAAAATGTAAATACCCTTGTTGAGTTTATAGACTAACAAGGGAGAAAGACAATTAAACATGCAATTACAATAGATTCATTCAATGATTACAACAGTGTTATGGCTGTTAATCCCATAAAGCTCCTTAGACACTGATTTGGAATTGAACGTGCCAGATTTGTCATCATACAGCCAACAGAATTGAAGTAGAAATGAAGAAATTCAACCAAGTGATTATTCTTTTAGAGACAAATCTCTTCACTTATTAGAACTACTAAATTCCAATAACTAGAGATCAAAATTTTTCAACATGTAAGAAACTGTCATGGAGAAGAGCGGTACGGCGTTTGCCTTGCACGCAGGAGTGATCCCAGAACACAGAGCTGAAAGAAGCTACCAAGTATTGCGGGTACACTCCTACATCCAAATGGCTCAACTTAAAATTGGAAGGATAAAAAAAGAAAGAGGAAGAGACAGGATCCAAATTCAATACCTAATAATGCATAACATCTCCCATCTGATCTGTTATTTTGTGGCCGAGGAGCAACACCATATTGCTAATTCATAGCACTGAACTATATCCCCAGTTGGCTGAGTATCAAATCATCAAGCACAGCCAAGAGTTTCATCTCCCCAAATCACATGGAAGAGGACCAGGGATATAGCTTAGTGGCTTAGCATGTGTGGGGCCCTGAGTTCTACCCCTTGGCATTACCACCTCTACCTTTAAAAAACTCCAGATGTGGCCCGGATAGTCTCTCAGCAACCCTGGATGTAGCCCCTATTAAAAAATAATGAAAATGGGCCAGAGTGATAACACAGTGGTAAGGCATTTGCCTTGCATGTGGCCAACATAGGAAGGACCCAATTTGAATACCAGCATCCCATATGATCCCCCGAACCTGCCAGGAGCAACTTCTGAATGAAGAGCCAGGAGTAGCTCCTGAGCACCACTGGATGTGACCCAAAAACAAAAACACAAACAAAAAGGTTGGGCCAGAGTGAGTGCACAGTGGTAAGGTATTTGTCTTGCACATAGCTGACCCAGGACAGACCTAGGTTCGATTCTGGCATCCCATATGGTCCCCTGAGCCTGTCAGGAGCAATTTTTGAGCGCAGAATCAGGAGTAAACCCTGAGCACCATGGGTGTGGCCCAAAAACCAAAATAATTATAAAGTAATATACTGGATTCTTATTTTGTATCAGATAATTTTCTATAAATTATCTCAATGAACTTTCACAAGCAGCAGATCATTCTAAACAATAAATTGTACTTCTTTTGAGTTAGTCTTTACTTGGGTAAGAAACTGAACTCAAAGATGTCTAAAGTAACTGTCCAAATCCATGCAAGTATTCACTTCCTCTTTGATTTTAAAATAATAATTGAGATTGTTTCGCTTTGCCAAATGTATTTAACAGGTGCCACTTTTAACCTAAGGTCATCTTTAATCCTCAGTGACTTGTGACTATTTCCATGTCACACGTCTAGTTCCAGGGTAAAAGAATGCAAGGCTGACAGGTCAAATGATGACGTTTCTTTGGTCAACAACTGAAAATAGAAAAAGTCAGACACACTAGCGGCACATTTACTCTATCTCATGTTCTCTTTTCCTCTTTCTTCCCACCTCCTGAGTATTAAACCCTTCAAATCATATTCCTTTCACCCTTCTTTATAAAACAAACACTGTCAACTCAATGAACACTTTCTGGAACTGATAAATCATATATGCCTACTTGAAATACTTCAGACTTCCTCCCTTTAACAAACAGACAAGAACTTAAAAAAGTGTGTGTTCTCCAACTAACTTTATGTATCTAATAGAGTAAAGGACTTGGCTAGTTATCTTGTCAAGACACATGGAGGACAGAGTGGAGGAGGAATCTGAGGGACAGACTGATAAATATACAGGAAAAAAACTCTGGTTAGAAGGTATAAGTTGGGGCCCGGAAAAATAGCACAGTGGTGTTTGCCTTGCTATGGTCCCCCCTGCCTGCCAGGAGCTATTTCTGAGTAGACAGCCAGGAGTAATCCCTGAGCACTGCCGGGTGTGGCCCAAAAACCAAAAACCAAAAAGAAGGTCTAAGTTAGAAACAAGTCTGGGAATCATTATATATGTTAAGAAATAATCACTGTTTTATAAAGAAAATTTAACACAGGTACTTTATTTTTTGTCATACTCGGTCAGCATTGCTCAAGGCTTACCCTTGCTTATATGCTCAGGAATCATTCTTGGTAGATGATATGGAGGTACTGGGCTAGGTATAATATAACGAGTCTATGTGTGATCAATTACTTTACCTTTAACTAACAATCTGCTTTCTTTTTGCATTTTTTTAGTTGAAACTTTATATTTCATTTAATTTCTTTCTTCTTGTTTGTTGGTCCACATCTGGCAGTGCTCAGAGGTTACTCTTGATTCAGTACTCAGGAATCACTCCTGGCGAACCAATGGGATGCTAGAGATGGAACCTGGTTGGCTATTTATAAGGCAAGCACCTTACCAGCTATACTATCTTGCTATATCTTTTATTTAAAAAAAAAAGTCTGAATATTGAAATTATGGGAGTACATCTCTATTAAGAGCGTAAAAATTTGGGGCCAGAGAGATAGCAGGGAGGTAAGGCGTTTGCCTTGCATGTAGAAGGATAGTGGTTCTAGTCCCAGCATCCCATATGGTCCCCTGAGCCTGCCAGGAGTGATTTCTGAGTGTAGAGCCAGGAGTAACCCTGAGCGCTGCTGGGTGTGGCCCCCAAAACAAAACAAACCAAAAAATGCATATAAATTTAACATTGTCACTTTTAATGACAACATTAAGTACACTTTGAGGGGGGTGGGAATTTAGGCCACATCTGGTAGTGCTCAAGATTTACTTCTGGCTCTGAATCCAGGGATCACTCCTGGTGGATTTGAGGGACCATAAATGAAGTACTAAGCTCAGGGATCACCCCTGTTGATATTTGAGGGGACCATATATGAAGTACTAAGAAATCAGGCTTGATTCCTGGCATCCAATATGGACTCTACCCTGAACCTACTAGGAGTAATTTCTAAGCAAAGCCAGAAAATAACTCCTGAGCATTGCTGGGTGTGGCCCCAAAATCAACCAACCAACCAATCAAATAAAACAGAAGAGAGGCCGGAGAGGTAGCATGGAGGTAGGGTGTTTGCCTTGAATGCAGAAGGACAGTGGTTCGAATCCTGGCATCCCATATGGTCCCCTGAGCCTACCAGGAGCGATTTCTGACTGTAGAGCCAGGAGGAATCCCTGAGCGCTGCCGGGTGTGACCCAAAAACCAAACAAAAAGAAAATAAATAAAACAAAAAAGATGTTAGAAGCACCCAGATATAATAAATGGGACAACCTGATAGACTCCCACAAAGAATGCTGAAGAAGAAACTGTACAGAGTTTGAAGTAGAAAGAGTAAAAAATACAAACTTTTTTGATGTATCAAAGGAATAGGTAGAAAACAACTATCTTGGGCATAAACTTATTAGGCTAAGAAACTGATCTGGAACCTAGAAACCTCAACAACCTCCTCTGACTGCTTTTTCAATTCAAAAAAATCTGTACTATGATCAATATTTGTTTAAACCACTTCTATAATGCTGCACCTATTTTAGGAAGTAATTTAAGAATGCATGATAATCAGCCTCATGCCTGAAAGCCTGCCTATTCCAACTGTCAAAGGTAATTCTGCAGAAAAAGCTACACAATCACTACAGAAACAAACGCTGACATCAAAATACTGACCTTCAATTATGAGTAAGATAATTGAACCCTTTTCTGTTTTTAGGAAATCAAGATTACTCAAGCAGTCTCAGAAGCTGCAGGACTGATGCCAACATCAGTTGTTTAACCATCATCATTAGTCTCAATAGATACTGACTGGGTACCAAGTGGATATCAAGGACACACTAACACAAAGATAAAATATGGTAAGAAAACAGATGAAAGTAAGGCAACACTTAAGAGGTTAGAAAAAGGCTGAAATTGATGCATAAAAATCAAATAGATAAAACAAGAAAAAATATTTTAGTGTACATAGTCACACATACAAAAAGTTGGTATTTATGGAGAATTTCCTGTTAGTCATCCAGTCTTAAATTTATTTTGTGTTATCTATTACTAATTACTCTTAAAAAGTCAGTACTGAGGCCAGAACAACAGAAAGTTGTATAGAAGGTAAGGAGCTTGCCTTTTATGCAGTGGACTCAGGTTCAATCTCCAGCATTCCCAATGGTATCTTGAGAACCTCCAGGAGTAATTTCTAGGCAGAATCAACAGTTACCGTACTTTCCGGCATATAAGACGACCCCCTAATTTTGCAGTTAAAACATAGGTTTACGCCTATATTCGCTGTATAAGACAGAACGTTCCTGTGCTGCAACTGTATGTACCACAGTGAGTCAATCACAACAAGCAAAGGTTCAAAGGTTCTACTGTCATAGACTTCCTCTCTGACTCTGGCCAATCTGAGCAGGCTTTTTACAGTGTAGATTCGGGTACAGAACACTCTATAATTTGCATAAATAAAAAGCCTGCTTGGACTGGCTGAGTTAGAGAGGCATCCGAGCAGCCTTGTAGTGATTGTGTTGGAAAATTCGTTTCATGGCAATATCCAGACGATTTCGTTTAGCGGCATAGAGAAACATTTTTTGGGATATACTCGGCGTATAAGACGACGCCCAACTTTTAGTTGACTTTCTTTCGTTTCAATAGTCGTCTTATACGCCGGAAAATACGGTACTCCTGAGCATCACTAGTGTGATGCCCCAAACAATAAAAGTCAGCCCTGACGTGATTACATATAAATGCTTGAAACAAAAGGAACAGAAAGAATCACTATGTAATAAGTAATAGCCGGGGCTGGGAAGGTGGCGCTAGAGGTAAGGTGTCTGCCTTGCAAGCGCTAGCGTAGGACGGACTGCGGTTCGATCCCCCGGTGTCCCATATGGTCCCCCCCAAGCCAGGGGCTATTTCTGAGTGCATAGCCAGGAGTAATCCCTGAGCGTCAAACAGGTGTGGCCCAAAAAACAAAAAAAAAAAAAAAAAGTAATAGCCATAATCAGCATGTCTAATAAATTACCATATATCATATATATTAATTCACTTATTCCTTAAGTTTTTAAAATGTCTTAAATGTCATAAAATTAGATAAAAGGGAGAGAACAGGACATCAGGACAGAGAGAAGGACTCACAGTATCAAAATCCATAACCATTGGCAAAAAGTATAAAAGCATTTTCAATTCTTTCCAACATTACATCCCATTTCCTAAGACTGAGAAAAAAAGACCATAAGTAAATAAGAAACATTAAAGATTATCATCACTGAGGAGAAAAATGTTTATAAATTTTATAATCACTTTTTATAAAAAGGATATCATGTGTTTTCTTGTTACTTACACACCACAAACACCTGTATGTTGATTATTTACTTCTTTGTATGATGATCAAAATATTTTCTTAAAATAATAGATGTCCACATGACATTCTATTTTTGAAGAGACCTAGCTAGGGCTGGCTTTTCACAGCTTAGAAATTTAAGAGAGCAATTAAAAGTGTCAATTTCCATGAGACTTTTTGAGAATCTCCATACAGAGCCCTCTTGGTTTTAGTTTCAGAATCTAGTAATGTGAAGGGATTCTTTCAGCCATAAACTGAGAGTAATAATGAGTCATCAGATTAGCACACAATAATAGATTACAGTATTCCAATATCTTCAATAACGTACACATATGCACATACATAAAACAGATTTTTGCTTGGCTTATACAGATCTAACTCATAAAAATAACATTTGAATTGGATCCTGTTTTCTACCATCTGGTTCTCTTGCCATCTCTAAGTCATCTATCAATAAGAGGGAAAGACTGTGAATCAAACACATAATTATTCAACCTACCACAAATTATATCATTCAATGTCTTTCTTACCTAACAATTACATTTTATACACTATGCAGAGTAAACCTTTTAAGTAGTATTGCACTCAGGTTAAAATACAGATTTGTGTTGGTGTGGCACAGGTTTACAATAAGTTCCCTGAAGTACTGCTCTCAAATAAATTGGGTAAGTAGCAGGAGACTCAGCTGGCCTATGAGGTTGCTAAAAGCCCCCCACTGCTTCCTTATAATCTTGAAGGTTGACTATTTAATGGCCTCTGCAACGTCTAGGTCTCTAGGTTTCCATGTAACATAGACTGCCTGGTGTCTACCAATCTCAAAAATAAAAACAAAAAAAACCCCAGAAATTGTTTTAACACTGGGACACGACAAAAATATCAAATAGTCTTTGGAATGTCTCTAAACTCACACTTGAATTAAAAATGTCAAAAGGCTAATAATCAGATTAAGCAGTTCAGAAGCAACTCAAATTAGTTGGTGCTTTACTGTTATTCAATATTATCCTTTAATAGCTGGGAAGCCTGACAGATTTCATTCCCACCAGCTGGGAAGTTTGAGAGAGAGATATTATTTATTTTTTAATGAAGAGGTGAAAAGAGTAGATTTCAAGCTTCAGGTTTTTGTTGTTTTTTTTTTAAGCTTCATGGATTCACAGGTGTTTCAAAGGTTTGGTGACTAAGATGTTCCAACTATAGTGACCTTCTTTAAAGTAGAAAATTGGAACTTATAATGAAATTTTTAAACAACCTCAGGATTTGTTAGTGCACTTAAAAAAATCCCAAGCAATCTTTAGACAGCCAGCATTGGGCTGAGACATAACTACTACTGCTACTACACGGCACAGGAGGAGAAAGGTTCTTAAGATAAATCAAGTTGAAAAAGAAATTTATGCAGGGATGGAGTACAGCTAGTAAGGTGCAAGGCTTGCCTTGCAGGAAGGCAAAAAGACAAATAATGTGAATTCAGTTTAGATGAAGGGAACTGAGTTATCCTGAGGAGATCAGGTTAAAATATATGAGGACCGAAGTTTAATAATCCAGTCTTCATTAACTTCCATATCTTATTAAAAAAAAAAAACTGTAAGTAGACTAGATTACTCATCATGGTGAAAATCCCTTTGTATTGAATAACTGCTCACAGCATCTGCTGTTACAGGGTTTGCTACATCTACATGTTGATCATAAAATCCACAGGCATTCCTGCTCTGGGTTCATTCCCTACCTGCATGCCTTTCCCAGTACTGCTGGGTGTGATCCCGATATCCCCGAGCAGTGTTGGACTTGAGAATAGACAGGAATAGGCCTGTAGGTCCTTGAAGTTGTGCTGGGGCAGTCCCTATTACAACGTAATAGAAAAATTTAAGATTGCTCTTCAAGCTGTGCTCTCCCTTCAACATAGATCTCCCATTTCTTTGCATGTTCGTTTCCACTCTAAAGATGTCTGCGTTCGCAAACAGGTGCTTCTGCCTTTCTCTCCCCTCACATATTTTAAGTAAGTTTCAATAGAAACTATTTTGCTTCACCAAAAACAAAACAAAACAAAACCAAAATAACCAAAACCAAAAAACGAACAAATAAATAGAAATAAAAAAGAGACCTTGAGGTAGTGAACATAATTCACCGTGTCTTGTTTCATTAGCCAGGAAATGGGCACAGGGGGTGAACATCACACAGGCACTAAGACACGAAGATGGGACTCAAATTTTGGCAGTCTGATTCCAGACTCCATATTTGTCACTAGAAAAAAATGTTCTCCCTATTTCCTGAAGCTCTGAGCTATTCAAGACGAGTACAGTCAGGCAGCATAACTAAGAGATGATGAGAATATGGCAAACACAAAAAAATGAAGAAAGGAACTGATTTCAGAAAGCTATTGGGCTCCAAAACTAAGAATGAGAATTGATACCTTGACCATCTAAACTCTCAAAATGATCTTTATTCTATTTCATTCACCTAAAAGCATGGCTCTGCATTAGATCCTGATGCTACCAGAACCACAAATTCCATATATATATATATATATATATATAAGTTTTTGGGCCACACCCAGCGGCGCTCTGGGGCTACTCCTGGCTGTCTGCTCAGAAATAGCTCCTGGCAGGCACGGGGGACCATATGGGACACCGGGATTCGAACCAACCACCTTAGGTCCTGGATTGGTTGCTTGCGAGGCAAACACCGCTGTGCTATCTCTCCAGCCCCACAAATTCCTTTTAAAAACACAATTTTCATTGTGGAGGCACACCTCTGTCACTGCTGAACTGCTGTTTGCTTTCCCAGCAGTGTCTTTGGATCTCGCCTCTCCCTTTTCTCAAGTTTCTTTATTTCAGTATTTCTCTATGAGGGTGTCCAGCAATTTTGTATGGTCTAAAAAAAATCCCTCTCAGATTTGTTTCCATGTCTTATCTCTATAAAGAACAAACTAATCAATAATGCAAATGACCAAGTTATTGAGTGCATTGCTGAAGAAGTACCAAAACAGCCAACAATCAGTTAAAAAGTGGGGAGAGGAAAGAGAAGAGGAAGAGGAGGAGGAATAGAAGTAGAGGAGGAGTGTCTACCATAGGGCAGGAGGGAAACTGGGGACACTGGTAGCAGGAAATGTACACTGGTGAAGGATATGTGTTGAAACACTGAATAAACAACCCCAAAACTTTATAATTGTATGTCTCACAGTGATTCAATTAAAACTCAAAATCCATTGCTTGCCTTGTACATGGCTGACTTGGGTTTTATCCCTGGCACCTCATACGGTCCTTGACCACTGGCAGAAGTAATCCATGAGTCCATGAGTGTAGCGCCAGGAGTAATCTCTGAGCAATGCTGGCTAGGTACGGGGGGGGGGGGGGGGGGGGGGAGGCAAATCTCTGAACTCAGCAAACCAAACAACATATTATTTCTAAGTGACCTTAGGCAAGCTATCTACTTTTCTGAGGTAAAATGGAGATAAAGTATTTAGAACAGTGCCTGACACATCAAATTTAGAAAGAAGTTAAACAAATGACCAACCCCTACAGAGATTAGTTGAGTGCTATTTATAAATAGTGCTTAATGTCTGGCTGAATGAATAAGCTGACTAGATACTCAGTGACAGCTGAAGTTAGGAATTTATTTTATTTTGGACTGTTATTTTTAATAACTTTTTCTATATTTTATTTTATTATTCTCCAAGTTCCTGTCCTCAACTTCAGAGGTAAGGTGACAAAACATAAGTAAATTGGTGATCCTGGGTAATTTTTTTGTTTTGGTGCCACAACCAGCAGTGCTCAGAACTCAGTCTGCTCAGGGGTCACTGCTGGTAGTGCCTGGGGAACCATATGCCATGCTTATAATTGAACGTGGGTCAGCAACATGCAAAGTAAGTGCCTTAGTCCTGGTTTTGTTTTATATCACCATGTCTTTCAAATAATTCAGTTTGGTAACTAAAATGCAAGTGAATATCAAATTCCCAAATGCTTCTGGAGTACTTTAATTCATTTATATCACATAGTTTTCAACCAACAATATTGTGTTTTTATTATTTGGGGGGTGAAAGGATTAGAACACAGCAGTGGTACTTAGGGTACTATTGATTTTGAGTGAGTGACATTCCAAGCAAGATTTTCCTTAACTCCTGTACTATAAGAATGGCCTTATAATTATTATTTATGATTGTATCTTCCTATAGATTATAAACCTGGAGAGCAGAGGTCACCTTATTCAAATAACATCTACTATGTCCTAAGCACAGTTCCAGTACTGAATATATAATAGTGAGAGGGATAGAAAGAATTTTTCTGCCTTTTAGAACACAAATGATGCTTACCTTACAGAATAAATGAATAGGAAATTCTTCCAGAGTATCCAAAACCCTAGGATGTAGATTTCCAGTTCTTGCTGGTATAATCGTTGCAGAAAGCATGCACTTATACAAATACACATTTCATTTTGTTTATTCCAACCCTTTGAGCTATCTCCTAGCCCAAGAAATCATGCATTGTGTATTCTTTAAATTATAAAATATTGTTTCAAGGGGTTGGAGATAGCATGGAGGTAGGGCATTTGCCTTGCATGCAGAAGGATGGTAATTTGAATCCTGGCATCCCATATGGTCCCCCATGCCCGTCAGGGGTGATTTCTGAGTGCAGAGCCAGAAGTAACCCCTGAATGCTACTGGGGATGATTCAAAAATCAAATAGATATATTGCCTCAAAATATAATGAAAAAAAAAAAAAACCTATTAAACTACTGCATCTGAGAAATACAAAAGTACATTATTGCCTATCAAGAACTCTAACTGGGGGCTCGAGTGATGGTGCAACAGTAGGGCATTTGCCTTGCACGTGGCCAACCCAGGACAGACCAGAGTTCAATCCCCAGCATCCCAGAGCACAGAGCCAGGAATAACCCCTGAGCACCGCCTGGTGTAGCCCCCCCAAAAGTCCAAAAAAAAAAAAAAAACCATAACAAAACAAAACAAAAAAAGAAAAGAACTCTAACTGGTCAAAATGAGCATTTAAATCCTGCTTCACCCAATATGACAAATGATCTGTTTAAATATTATCTGTGGGGGCTGGAGAGATAGCACAGCGGCATTTGCCTTGCAAGCAGTCAATCGAGGACCTAAGATGGTTGGCTCAAATCCTGGCGTCCCACATGGTCCCCCGTGTCTGCCAGGAGCTATTTCTGAGCAGATAGCCAGGAGTAACCCCTGAGCACCACTGGGTGTGGCCCAAAAACCAAAACAAACAAACAAACAAACAAACAAAATTATCTGTGGGACTGGAGAGAAAGCTTACTAGGCTAAATGCATGCAAGTTATGATTTGTATGTGGGAGCCCTGAATAATGCCCACATAGTTCCTTAAGCACTCTGAGGAGTGGAACTATACCCACTTCCACCCCAGTACTGAGCATTGCTGGGTGGAGCACAGAAACAAACAAACACTGCACTGGAATGTAAGTTGGTTCAGCCTCTATGGAAAACAGTATATAAATGCTTCAAAAGTTTTAAAAATAGAAATAATACATGACGCAGCAATTCTTCTTATAATTATCTAGGCAAAGAACATAAAAACACTAATTCAAAAAGACCCATGCACATAATGTTCATTGCAGCACTATTTACAATAGCTGAAGCTTGGAAACCACCCAAATGTCCAGACAAAAGAAATTGTGATACATATATATATATATATATATATATATATATATAATATATTACATATATACAACACAATGAACTACTACTTGCTATCAGAATAAATTAAATCTTCATTTTGCTATAACATAAATGGAACTAAGTGTGTCATGTTAAGTAAAAGAGAATGAGAAAGATAAGTACTGGGTAGGAGAGGTAGTACAGTGGATAGAAAAGCTGACTAGAATCCCACACAACTTCAATCCCTGGTATCCCATATGGTTCCCAAAGTCTTCGAGGTGTTACCCCAGAGTTAAGAGCTAGGAGTCAGGGGGCACCAGAGAGATAGCATGGAGGTAAGGTGTTTGCCTTGCGTGCAGAAGGTCGGCGGTTCAAATCCCGGCATCCCATATGGTCCCCCGAGCCTGCCAGGAGTGACCCCTGAGCCCAGCTGGGTGTGACCGCCCCCCCCCAAAAAAAAAAGAGCTAGAAGTCAGCCCTGAGTAGCACCAGGTGTGGCCAAAAACGAAGGAAGGAAGGAAGGAAGGAAGGAAGGAAGGGAGGGAGGGAGGGAGGGAGGGAGGGAGGGAGGGAGGGAGGGAGGGAGGGAGGGAGGGAGGACTGGATACAGGAAAATTTCCCATTTAGCTTACTCAAAGTATCAGTAAGGCCAGGGATAAATTTCATAACAGCAAAGCACATATTTTGCATGTTGAGTTCAACCTCTGAAACTAAAAAGAATCAGCAGAGAATATTTTTGTAACTAAGTCACTTTCTTAAATTTCCATTTATTAGCAGCTGTTCTGAAACAAAAATTTTTAGTATCCTGAACTTTACATTAAAATGTCATCCCCCAAAATCTTTAGTCCTGTGGTAACAAAAGCTATAATTAAGTGTTGGAGTCAAGAGATCATACAGTGGGCATGGCTTTGGTGTTGCATGCAGATGAACCCATTCAACCACTGGCATGCATATGGTTCCCCCAAGTAGTGTGAGAAGTGACCCCTGAGCACTGCCGGATGTAGGGCCCTACCCCCCCCCCCAATAAGCTAATCCTATTTCACGTTAAATAAAATGATGTTCTTCAAGAACTTCTCATTACATGTTGGTTCTCTTTTGTGTGTGTGTGGTGGTTTTTTTTTTGTTTGTTTGTTTTGTTTTGTTACACCCGGCAGTGCTCAGGGGTTACTCCTGGCTCTACGCTTAGAATTCGATCCTGGCAGGCTTGGGGGACCATATGGGATGCTGGGATTCAAACCACAGTCCTTCTACTCGGAAGGCAAACGGCCTACCTCCATGCTATCTCTCCGGCCCCCACATGTTGGTTCTCTTAAAGTCAGTGACTAAGATCTTATAAACAGAATGAATTCAGGTCTTACTGTACTGATTAAAAAAAGAGCATGTCAGAACCACTTGTCTGCCACAAAAGCCCATATTCGAAGATACCAGTTTGTTTTGGGGCCACACCTGGAGGTGCTAGGGAACTACTTCTAGCTCAGTGTTTGGGGGGCTGAGGAGATAAAAGAGTTGCTCACAGCAGTGTTCAGGGGATCAATGGTATCAATGATTAAATCTGGGCCTACATACAAAACATATGCTCAGCTATGGCCTCTGCAACAGACAATTTTATTGGTCACTTATTAGTGCACATTTGGCACACTCCAACCTACAGCTAGCCCTTTACTGTATAAAAAAATTAATTTCATAAAGAATTTGTGAGTTAGGGCCCGGAGAGATAGCACAGCAGCATTTGCCTTGCAAGCAGCCAATCCAGGACCAAAGGTGGTTAGTTCAAATCCCGATGTCCCATATGGTCCCCCGTGCCTGCCAGGAGCTATTTCTGAACAGACAGCCAGGAGTAACCCCTGAGCACCACCAGGTGTGGCCCAAAAACCAAAAAAAAAAAAAAAAAAAGAATTTGTGAGTTAAAATATTACCAAAGAGTACAGCATTAAAAAACTTTCAGTTTATCAGAGGAAAAAAAAAATCCATAAGTGTTGGTTATTGATAATTCTATCAGTTTATAAGCTCTCATTTATCTAGTAACCTTATCAGTTTCTTTCCCTTTGTGAAGGTCTTAATTGTTCCTACTTACTAAGGATATTATCAAAGATAATTGTCTAGTATAAAATTACCATCTGTGTAAGAATGAGATTTTCATTTATCCCCTGCTAAATCAGAAAACATATCTTGTACTAAAATGCCTTCCATGCAGTCACAGGGCTAGAATTAATGAAAGGTCCAGCGTGAATACTGTACCATCATGAACATACCAAATTAAACAATTTAGGATTTCATCTTTACTGAAAGCTTCAACAGGTTAAACTGCAAAAGTCTAGAAATGTCAGATGAGTTAACCTATGTCTCAATCTTTCTTTTATACATTTCCAGGAAATATTACCAGGTATTACTTTATTATTATTACCCATGATACCTAACAATATTAATAATTTTATCAGGGGGAATGTTAAAGTCTTTACATGAGAGAATCATCTAGACAGAGTTGCAATCAAGTCTATAGAATCTATAGTATGCAGTCATACTAACTCTGAAATCTCATGTTTCTTACCTTATGTGTCAATCTCGTCTTCCATAAAAAAAAAACAATCACAATATTTCCTCAGAGGGCCATTATAGGCGTTAAATAAACTCATCTATAGAGAGAATTGAGAGTTCTACCTGGTATTTGATAGAACTTATGTTAAGTAATGGTATTTGCCACCACCACCACCATTATTACTAAAGAACTCAGGACTTAAACACTGAGTGGTATGAAGAATGAGAGGATTATTCCCTGATACACAGTGACAAGAGCATGATGTTGAGTCCCCATTACAATACAGCTGCTGCAGCACTGGTTTCACCTCTGCAAAGCAAGGATAATGATAACCTATCTTATAAGGCTATGTGGGGATTAGGTAAACTACCTGTTTGGATTTTCTTTTAGGGTATTATCACTTAATATATTAATAACATTGTGTTCTCTCAAGTACTTGGGAGTTCACAATGACCTGACCCCAAGTATTTTATCATTTCTGTAAGATTAAGTTATAATAAATACACTTCAACTGAATACGAACAGGTGTCAGAAAAATACATAAAAAATTGTTCCCTTCTTTTACTTTCCCTGGTTAGGATACATTTCTTCAAAATAGTCAATGTGTGGAGGTTGGAGTATGTCAAGGGCAGAGAGTACCTAAGAAAAGAAAAAAAAAAAGTCAAATTTAGAGCATTCAAGGTTGTAAAAGCTGACATAATTACAAGTAAATACTATTAGCTCTTTAAAGATGACAATTATAATTGACAAATGAGCTTAAATTGAATTTATCAGTTAAGACAGCTGAACCTGATTCTAGTTCCAAATGCTCTACTTTAAATAATATAAAATTATTACTCTAAGAAGTCCTATCCCATCCAGTGCTTTATTTCTCTGTTCAAAAATGGTCTCCCTAAGTTCAATCTACCTGACAGGGACAATGACAGGCTCTCAGGTTAAACTGATAGAATTCTATCATCCATGCTTTTATGACTAAGGGAGAGGAGGGGATTAAACAAGGGGCGGCACAAACATATAATTACAACATTTATTATTATGAACAGAGAGAGTAGAGCGGGGAGAAAATGCTTCCTTGACATAACATGAAGTTGAAGAAAAATTGGCCAGGTTATGAAAAGGCATGTCTAGGTCCCCAGCAGGGGGAGAGGGGGGAGAGGGGAAGAGGGGAGAGGGAAGAGAGAGAGAGTGAGAGAGTGAGAGAGAGAGAGAATGAGTGTGTATGTGTGTGTGTGTGTGTGTGTGAGAGAGAGAGACTTTAGATGTGAGTGAGGGTGTGTGTGTGTGTGGACTTTAGATGTGAGTGTGTGTATGACTTTAGATGTGAGTGAGGGTGTGTGTGTGAAACTTTAGATGTGAGTGAGAGGGTGTGTGTGTGACTTTAGATGTGAGTGGGTGTGACTTTAGATGTGAGTGAGGGTGTGGGTGTGTGTGTGTGTGTGTGTGTGTGTGTGTGTGTGTCATTCTGGCAGTGATTCTTCTGCCTTATCCACTGAATAAAGCTGATATCTCCTAAGCCTAACTTAGATGTGAGTGAGGGTTTGTGTGTGTGTGTGTGTGTGTGTGTGTGTGACTTTAGATGTGAGTGAGGGTGTGTGTGTGTGTGTGTGTGTCATTCTGGCACCGATTTTTCTGCCTTCCACTGAATAAAGCTGATATCTCCTGAAGCCTAACTGCCTGTGAGTTTTCTACCCATCGCTATCCTGAACCCTCAGATCCACCGGCTGAACAGGGTGGCAGACGAGTGGTCCAAGCTGGAGGAGAAAGACCTCATCCTCCATCCCATCACCTTCCAGCCCCATCAACGGCTGAATTTCAACACCTAGGTTCAATGATCCTGAGTGCTGCTAGGAGGGATCCCTGAGCAAAGAGCCAGGAGTAAGTCTTGAGCACCACAGAATATGGCCCAGAAATGAAAAACCAAAAAATGGAACATAGGGCCTTGCTTGTTTGAAGTATGTGCTGCATACTAGCTCACACTTACTGTTCATTTGGTTTTGGTTTTAAGCCACACCCAGCAACCTCAGGGGTTACTCCTGGCTCCAGTGATGCTCAAAGACCATCTGGATGTCAGATCAAACCTGAGTTGGCTGCAAGCAAAGCAAGTGCTGTACTATCTTTCCAGGCACTAGTCCATACTGTAACTTGTAGATTTTCCTTGATCCTTTTAAAGATTATTCTTTTTTCAGTCAAGCATTTATCATGTTAAAGTTTTAAACTAATATCTCCCCTGTAATGAAAAAAGTCTTCACTCAAGCAAATCAAAACAAAAAAGTTTGCATATATTTTACTAAAATACGTATTTAGGGCTGAGGATAAAGCTCAGCAGTCAGAGATACATGCCTGGCATGCATAAGAACAGGAGTCTGAGCCCCCGAATGGGACCCAAACATCATCTGCTGCTCTCAAGGCCTTAAGAGTAATCACTGGTGGCCATTGGCATCACCTAGTTCAAGCAGCATGGCATAGCGTCACCTATCATTTCTAGCATTTGTCCACCCAAGTGACTAAATGTTGCTAAGAATGACCCTCGTGCTCCCGAAGCCCAGTTTGGAAAGCCTCTCCTCCCCACTCAGTCTATTTTTCTGAGTAAAATATATAGATTTAAAATCTTGGCCAAGTGGGGCTGGAGTGATCATATAGCAGATAGGGCATTTGCTTTTGCATGCGGCCAACCCAGGTTCATTCCTCAGCATCCCTTAAAGTCATCAAGTCTGGCATGAGTGATTCCTGAGCGCAGAGTCAGCATAAACCCCTGAGTACTGTCAGTTGTGGCCAAAAAACAAAAATTTTGGTTGAGCAAAAAATGAATAGATTTTCCCATTTCTCAAAAAAAAAAAATTGTTATACCATGAAAATAAATTACTTTTTCTCAGACCTTCCATTCAGTGAGGTGCTCAGAACTGAACGTGAGACTTCTCTGCATGCAAATCACGTACTCCAGCCCTTTGAGCTATTTCACTGACCCCCTCATTTCTATATTTAAAGAAAAACTTGTAATTAACAAGTATGTCACAAATTCAAGTAAATTCATTTCTCATTATGCGATAGAACAATTTTTAACATGAATATCTGATGTTGAGGAAAACAGCTAGAAATTAGTGTTTTACTTGACATCTTTGGATTCTAAAGTCTGTATCTGAACAACATATATCCCGTCTTGGGGGAAAACATAATGTAATGAGTGACAGCGTCCATTAGACAAGGTTATTTTACACTTCAAATCTATCTGCTATAATTAGAGGTTATTAGAGAAAAGTGACAACCACACATTTAAAACCTTGACAGAGAAGAATGAGGCTTTCTTACTCCAAATTTGATGAGGCTTTTTTGTAGAGTCATATAAAATAGGGTCAGACATTTGCACTAAAGCATTTAGCTGTGATTGTTAGCTTCAAAGGTATAATATTTTAAACCAGTGTTTCCCAAAGTGATTTACTGCACTCCCCCTCTCCCCCAGTGCAGCAATGGGTGAACTGTAATAATCAATGAGATAGTAGTAGGCCCTGGTATTATGTGGGGGTTGAGGGAGAGTACATGTTCTGCTGAGTTATTTAAAAAGATTTCCAAAGGCACTAAGAACAAATATTTCCCCCCTGAAAAGGGGAGGTCAGTCAAAGAAGTTTGGAGCCAGTTTTATTTATTTTTTGTTTTTGGTCCATATCTAGCTGTGTACTGGATTTACTCTGTGCTCAAGGATAAACACCTGACAGGGTTTGGGGAACTTTATAAGGTACCAGGGACAGAGCCCTGGTTGACCATATGTAAGACAAGCACATTATCAATCCAGACCAGGAATCTATTTTAAACTCTGTCTGGAAAAAATGGGTGTGTGAGTGTGAAGAGGCAGGGCCACATACACACTCAAGGCTTACTCCTGGCTCTGTGCTCAGAGATCTCTCCTAGCAAGCTCAGGATACTATATAAGATACCAGAGATTGAACTCAGATTGGCTGTGTGCATAGTAAAAGCCCTACTCACAATACTAATACTGTAGTCCCTGTGTGTAAACTTTTAAATGCCTGTGTTATATTCTGTTCTTTCTACATCAACAGGTTTATCAGAAACTGGTATTCTAGTGTTTCTAGGAGGCAAAACCTGTCCTTAGACCAGCAGACATGGTCTAACAATCTCAGAAGTGATTTAAGTGGGTTGGGTCCGAAGTGATAGCACAGAGGGTAGGGTGTTTGCCTCGAATGCAGCTGACCAGGTTCAATCTCAACATCCCATATGGTCCCCAAGCCTACTAGGAGTGATTTCTGAGCGCAGAGCTAGAAGTAATCACTGGGTGCAGCCAGGTGTGGCCCAGAAGCCCCCTCCCCCAAGTGACACGTTATCTGGGACTTTTCTCCTTCAAGTATGTAGATCTGGGGCCAGAGCAGTAGGGCGTTCACCTTGCACACCACCAACCTGGGACAGACCTGGGTGTGGCCCAAAAACCAAAAGAAAAAAAAAAGAAAAAAAGGAAAAAATGGTAAGTAGATCTGAATACCTATTGGGAGTGTTAGGTACAAAGAGAAAAAAAGGGCTTGTAGTCAGAATCAATGGCTCCTAATAGGGTTCTGAATGAACTTGAATGGAGTAGAGAAAAAAATTCTAAAGTGCCATAAAAATTCTATCTGTGTACATTTTCTCAAGAGGATTTATAGCTGGTATCAACTTCTCAAGAAGGTACAAGGTTCGGACCTGAGTGATAGCTCAAGTAGCAGAGCACATGCCTAGTTTGTGTAAGAACCTGAGTCTAATCCCTGGCAATGACTAAGCCTCTACCCTGAGCACTATTGGGTATACCCTGGTGACTCCTGAGTAATTTCAGCTAAAGCACTGCAGGATGTAGTATTGCCTAAATTCTGTTGGGAATGGTCCTAGAACCTTACTCCTAGCACTGCCTCTATGGTTTCTATATATAAAAAAAAAAAATAATAATAATAATAAGAGTATAAAACTAAAAAAAAGGGGCCGGGCGGTGGCGCTGAAGGTAAGGTGCCTGCCTTGCCTGTGCTAGCCTAGGACGGACCGCGGTTCGATCCCCCGGCGTCCCATATGGTCCCCCAAGCCAGGAGCGACTTCTGAGTGCATAGCCAGGAGTAACCCCTGAGCGTCAAATGGGTGTGGCCCAAAAACCAAAAAAAAAAAAAAAAAAAACAAAACAAAAACTAAAAAAAACTTGTGTCATCAGTATCCAGCTGCTCATATGGAATTATGTGTGCCAGTGTACACACACAAAAGTGCATGGGGAGAGAAGGGGGAGAGACTATTTTTGCAAGATTTTCTAACATTCATATTCTGGCTAGAAATGAGCCGATAAAATATCTATTTCTAGCAAATCAAAACCATTACCTTATCTCCAAGTTACCATACCAGGCAAGCCTATCCTTTAAGATGGCAGACAACCTGTCCTTTAGTGTGTCTCTTGTATTATGTATCTTAATCAGATCAATTAAAATCTATGATTTTGATGATGCTGGCTGAAATTTCTGTTCCAAAGGAAAGCCAGTATCTTGATTTCAGTTTAATAGTCAAAAGGACTCTGAACTATTCTCTGACACGTAACAAGTCATCCAAATTAAATTCAATCTTCTCATGATGGCTGTGCTTGGACTCTATAAAACCACTTTCATCATGACATGCCCTTCTGCTATTTAATCAGTTTCAGAAGGTTCACTTTCTTCCTTGTCAAAGCAACACAGAGCTTCCAAGTTCCCAACTTTTTTCACTATTAGGATACTGCCAACATTCATGTGAAAAACTTAAAAAAAAATGCAGAAACCTGGATCTCAACTACAGAGAACCTTGCTTATTAGACTCAAGATGAAATCTACAAATCTGCATTTATAAGGAGTATCGAATGACTCTAATAAACTTCAAGGGCTGGTTATCTAGTTTTCTCTACACAGACTAAATTATCCTGCATTCATGTTTAACTATGTCATAATACATAGTATCATGTATTTGTTATGGGTAGAACCCCCTAAAAACTACTGTATATGAGATGTCCACCAAAAGAAAAGAAAAATGGTCATTAAAGAAAGGAAAGTGTTAGACTTTCCCTTGTCAATCTAGACTTTGAATAAGTTTTACCTCTAAGCTTTGGCATACTTCCTCTATGTAGTAGACAAAGCAGCCCTATTTGACAAGATATTTTAGAAGTAAAGTAACATACAATAAGCACCTAGCATACTTCCAGATGCACAATAATAAGTGCTAAACATCAAGTCGACTCTCTGCCCCCCCAAACCCTAATTTTAATTTTTTATCATGAGTCATTGTGAATTTTAAGTTATTTATGATAGCATTCCAACACCAATTCCTTCACCTGTGTCCATGTCCCTCCAATGTACCCAGTTTCCCTCCTATAGCCTTCCTGCCTCTGAGGCAGGCATTCCTGTCACTTCTTTTAGACACTGCTGTTTACAGCAACTATTACTGTTGTGCTCCCCCCACACCCACGCTCATCCTCTACATGACCCAGCACTGTGTTTTATACACAGGTTACAGTATATCAAATTCAGTTGGCTTTTAGATTGTCATTCACATACTCTGATAGTCTGAGATGCTTTTGAAGAAAAATCTCAGCATAACATAAATTTATTATGTATTATACAGTGATGCCATGTTATCTTCAATTGCCTCACTTTTGAACACTCCCATAAAAGTTATAGCCCCTTTCACTGGAGCCAGGAAAACACTCTACAATCTGTAGTATATGCTTTGATGCCAGAATGTCCAGGCACTGCTATGGTTTCTCCAAGCACTGAACTCAGAGAAAACTTTGAACACAGTTAGGTGTGGCCCAAAACAAACACAAAAAGTCATAAGCACTTATATGTAGAGTTTAGAAGTTCCAAAGAAATAATGCTGTCTTTTAATAAAAATGATTTTTAAGATTTCAGTTTGTGGGGCCGGGAAGGTGGCGCTAGAGGTAAGGTGTCTGCCTTGCAAGCGCTAGCGTAGGACGGACCACGGTTCGATCCCCCAGCGTCCCATATGGTCCCCCCAAGCCAGGGGCGATTTCTGAGCGCATAGCCAGGAGTAACCCCTGAGCGCGGGTGTGGCCCAAAAACCAAAACCAACCAAACAAACAAACAAAAAAAGATTTCAGTTTGTTCCTTTTCTTAGACTCCCCACTCTGACAATGTCTTTGTTACTTCATTACTATATAGAAATGAGTCATTAGCAAAGACACAACATATACAAAGAGAGGACTATTACATCATCCCTTCTTTATGAAAGAAACCAAGAGAGTTCTGAATATAACAGACCATTGAAATCTGCAGTACACCACTTTCTGATGCCACCTTTGTAATAGTTCTCCTCCATGGGGGCAGTTTAACTTCAATCTTCGGCATTGTGTATAGTTTGTACTCTTTTAATAAAAGGCAAATTTGAGAAAGAAATACTTAAGAGTCACCAGATATCTTTCTAAATTACCTCCAAAATCTGGGGAATCAGTCAAAAAGGGAAACTTGGATGGTAGTATTATTTTTCAGAAATTGTTTTCTTCATATAATTGAATAGCAAGAGTCTAGTTAGCAAGTATGCTCAAGTATATATATATATATGTATATATATACATATATATATTTATAATTATCATTTTTAATTCAGATTTAATGTGGTTTGAGAAAGAGAGGAAAGTCTTTCTTTCAAACCACACACAATCAACACAAGTTAACTGGCCTGACTGGCATAAATAAACTAACATTAACTTAATATTAGTTTTCTTGAGAAAAATATTCTATTTCCCACATCTTTTTTTAAAAAAGTTATTATTATTTTGGGGGGACCACACCCAGCAGCACTCAGAAATCGCTCCTGGCAGACTAGGGGGACCATATGGAATGACAGGAATTGAACCCGAGTCGATGCAAGGTTGGCTGCATGCAAGGCAAATGCCCTATAGCTGAGCTGTGCTATCGCTCTGGCCCCCATCTTTTTTTTTTTTTTTAATTGGCTTTGGAACCACACCCAGCAATACTCAGAGATTACTCCTGGTGGGCTTGGGACACCATATGGGAATGTGGAGAATCAAACTTGGGTCAGCTGTGTGCAAGGCAAACACTCCATGTGAAGTATATTGTACTATTCTCTGGTCCCCCTGGTTCCCTTCATCTTTAACTGAATATCTGGAACTGCATGGCTTCCCAAGCACTGTTGGGAGAAACTCCTGAACACCAGATCAGACCAGGAGTAACCCCTAAGTAACTGCTCAATGTTGATCAAAAAAATTAAATAAAAATAAAAAAGATGAAAAACAAATATTAGGGGTCGGAAAGATAGCACAGCAGTAAGGCATTTGCCTTAGATGCAGAAGGACAGTGGTTCGAATCCCAGCATCCCATATGGTCCCCCGAGCCCGCCAGGAGCGTAAAGCCAGGAGTAACCCCTGAGCGCTGCCGGGTGTGACCCAAAAAAAAAAAACAAAACAACAACAACAACAAAAAATATTAAAGGATCAAAGGGGGAGAACTTAAAATTGGAGTTAATTATTCTGAACTCTTAAACTATTTTTTGTGTTGTTTATTGATACTATTCTTCAAGTAGGTATTAATATTTGCTTTGTACCAATTAAAACTTATCTTATTGATAAATCTTGAAATTCACTTAATCTTTATTACTATTTATAAAAAGTGACTAAGTTGGGGGTTGGATGTGTAGCTCACTGGTAAAGTGGGTGACCCAGGGTTCAATTTCTGGCATGGAAAAGAAAATGTTTTGAGTTTCTTTTTTTTTTTTTTTTTTTTTGGTTTTTGGCCATACCCGGCAGTGCTCAGGGGTTACTCCTGGCTGTCTGCTCAGAAATAGCTCCTGGCAGGCACGGGGGACCATATGGGACACCGGGATTCGAACCAACCACCTTTGGTCCTGGATTGGCTGCTTGCAAGGCAAACGCCGCTGTGCTATCTCTCCGGGCCCTGTTTTGAGTTTCTTTTAATAAAAACCTTAGCCGTGGTTCTTTCCCAACCATTTTCTCTATCAATATATACTCCTTTTCCATATAATGTATTCATTTTGGTTTTTAGACCATACTCAGCAATGCTCAGGAATTATTCCTAACGGCTCAGGGACCCATCTGGGATGTCAGGTTTTGAACCCAGGTTGGCCTGTGTCAAGCAATCACCTTACTTAGTGTACTATTGCTCCAGATCCTCCATTTGATTTTAAAATGTTTAATAGCATACACTCTTCAACAGACATTAAGACCGAAAGATGCAGAGTGTACCACATTCAGAAGCCAAGAGATTTCATGTTTAATTATTTGAAGATTATAGTAGTAGTCATACAATTTACAGGTTAATTTTTCAAACAAGTAAAATGTGGATAAAAGGCCAAGGCGCTAATTTAGGATTCAGGAGTGCATTTGTATGTGCATGAATAATCCAATTCCACACTGCATGGCCTCTGAACATGAGGTGCAAGGAAGTACTTGAGCACCTTCAGGGTGGCCCAGGTGATCCCTGTCATCGTAGGGCCAGAGTACCTCTGCAGTTTTGGACCCAAACAGTTTAACTGACCAAGCCATGTTATTCTAGTATCACCAAGAATGAAAAAAAGCTCATTTAAGCACAATATGAGTGCTGTCCAAACCCTAAAGCAAAATAAAACATGGATTAAATAAGCACATGGATGATACTGTTAGCAGTTAAAAAACCACTTATACTGAGCCAGGGAAATAACCCAAAGGTTTGGAGCCCCAGTATCACATAAACTTCTAAGAAAAATTAGGTGTAACAATGGTGACCCCCAACATTGCTAGAAAGTGCTCCTCTAACAATAGGGGAAAGGGAAATCATAAAAATACAGATAATAACAGTGAATTTTTTCCCCTTGGTTCTGGGGACTGAACCTAGGCCTCCTACATGCAAGGCATATATGCTTTACCACTGAGCTACATCCTTCTTTTTTTTGTTTGTTTGTTTTTGTTTTTGGTTTTGGTTTTGGGGCCACATCTGGCAGTGCTCAGGAGTTACTCCTGGCTGTCTGCTCAGAAACAGCTCCTGGCAGGCATGGGGGACCATATGGGACACCGGGGTTCGAACCAACCACCTTAGGTCCTGGATCGGCTACTTGCAAGGCAAACGCCACTGTGCTATCTCTCCGGGCCCACTGAGCTACATCCTTAACTTTTACAGTGAAAACTTAAATCAAACCGAAAGATATAAAGAATAATTATAGGGATAGCTCAAAGAATTGGAACACATGCTTTGCATGCATTTAATCTCCAGCACCATACAGTCCCCAAGCACAGAGCCAAAAGTAGACGCTACACACCACTGGATGTGGTCCAAAAATAAATTAAAAAAAAAAAAAAAGGTGTGTGGGGAAAGCAAAGGCCTACAAGAAAATGCTTTAGGAACTTTGGGTCCTTTCCTTTCAGTAAGAATAGGGGAAACGAAATTTATCAATTGGTACATTCCAATTGGACTGAAGAGATGATTATATAGTGGGTAGGATATCTGCTTTGCACAAGGCTGACAAAGGTCAGTTCCCTGGCATCCAAAGCTTTCCAATAGTGATACTGGAGCACAGAACCAGGTGTAAGTCCTGAGCACTGACAGGTGTGGTCCCTTTCCTATGATCTCACTGGTGTTTACGGTTTTTATACTGCTTAACATAAAATTATAATTGACTTTTTGAATCTTAATTGCATGTGTTCTTTTAAGCTTTCTCTGTTTATTACTAATACAATTAAGCACATTTAAGAAATGGTTTGTCTCAAACACCAATTTCACTTACATTATCATGTTTAAAAAAACACAACATCTTCAATTCCCGGAAGACCCTTTTGCAAGAGACCAGATTCTGGAAGACGTTGGGCATCTTTTTGAGTGCTACTCTCTTTCCATCTCTTGGATCTGTTACAGACCTACAGCAGCAATATTTTGAGGGAAGATAAAATGAGAGAGAAAGAGAGAGGAATCAATTCCAAACTTTTCTTTAGTATTTCTGCACACAACAAATAATTTTAACTTAAAATAGTATTAAATTCACTTCATAGTGCTTAAGAAATTAGTACAAAAGCAGCTAAGAATAATAAAAAGTACATATCTGCAATTAAAAGGAATTGGTTAGCCCATAAAACTCTTGTTTATGTAGATTTGTTTGAATTTCTATATGCACTTACTTTCTGAGAGGTCACATAGTAATATATCTACGGTAAGACATAAAGCCATTGCAAAGATATGGGGTAGAAAGGAGTAGAGATACTGATATACTGTGTGTGCATCTGTGCATCGGTGCACACAAGCCGGGCTATCAAAGCCAGAGCTTCACACATGTGATGTTTATGCTCTACTGAATTACATTGCCACACTAGGTCAAATTACTTTCATGCTTTATTTTCAGGACCAAATTAAAAATGAAAGAGCAATTCGGTTGCTATCACATTAAGTTCAATACAAAGAACACCAGATAAATATTTTGGCTTTGAGGCCTGAGCAATGGTACAAGGGGTAGGACATTTGCCTTGCACACAGCCAACCTGGGTTCAATCTCAGACATCCCAGATGGTCCTCCAAACCTGCCAGGAGTGATCTGTGAGCACAGAATCAGGAGTAAGTACTATATATATATGTATGTGTGTGTGTGTATATATATATATATATATATATATATATATATATATATATATATATATATACACACACACATACATACATGCATACATACACCACAGGATCTGACTCAAAAAAAAAAAATCAAAACATCTTTTAGTAATAAGGGCTTCACGACCATCAGCAGCCAGTGTTTTCTCAATCTTAGTGACACTATCTTTGAGACAAAAGAATCCTTCCCTTTCTCAGCATTTGGAATAGCAGCTGTACCTTTAATATCTCAGTGTCTTGCAGCTCCCTGCTCTTTTAACCTTCTAACCACCATTAGCCTTTAACCAAGTCCCTCTATTATTAAAGAACCTTGCTTAAAATGCTAGTATCATTTCCATTTTTCTGACAAACATTACATATTCAAACAGTTAAACAAATCAATATTTTATTATTATGGACATTTGGCATATTGATTTTCCATAAATCAAATATTTTACCTTTCACTCATTATGCATGGATTGCTTGTCCTTGTAGGATGTGTGCCTATCAGATTTTTGTTGTTGTTGTTTTTGGGTCACACCTGGTAAAGCTCAGGGGTTACTCCTTAGCTATGCGCTCAGAAACCACTCCTGGCTTGGGGGACCATATGGGATGCCGGGGGATCAAACCATGGTCTGTTGTAGGCTAGCACGGGCTTCCTGCTTTATTATTCCCAGCTACCATATTTCTCTAGTCTCATACTCTGCCTATCACTTCCAGATGTCATTTGAAAATGACTATATGATTAGTGTATTATTCTAAGTTATTAAAGTTAGAACAGGGTGCTGGAGCCATAGTACAGTGCCTTGCATGCAACCAACCTAGGTTCAGTTCCCCAGCATCCCTATGGTCCCCCAAGTTGGCCAGGAATGATTCCTTAACACAGTGCCAGGAGGAAACTTTAAGAATTGCTGGGACTAGAGGTTTTGTGACTATGTAAAACATTTGAAATCAAAAAAAAGAAAGAAACACTGTTTTAAAAAGTGGTGGGAATGGCCCTGATTCATGATCACTATGTACCTTAGATATTACTGTGAAAGATTTATTATTCACTTTTGGTCACAATAAAAATTATTTAAAAAGTAATAAAAAGAACACAGAAAAAAAAAAAAAGAAATTGCTGGATATGACCCCAAAAACAATGAAGTTTAGAACAGGATATGAATAGCTAGAAACCAGGGCCAGAGCAGTGGCACGAAGCGGTAAGGCATCTGCCTTGCCTGCACTAGCTTAGGATGGACCATGGTTCGATCCCCTGGCATCCCGTATGGTCCCCCCAGCCAGAAGCAATTTCTGGGCGCATAGCCATGAGTAACCCCTGAGCATCACAGGGTGTAGCCCAAAAAATAAAAACAAAGAAAAATCGCTACAAACCATTTATGAGTTGGCAGTCAAACAATCTTGGGGATGATTATTCAGCTAATACTTTATTTAATATATCACTAAGCCTGTCTCTTCATTTTTCCCTATACTAAAATTAAGGTACTTATTAAATTGCTTTGGGACCAGAGAGATAGGTCACCCAGCACCACGTGGTCCTTCAAGCCTAAGCCAGGAGATGGTCCCTGAAGTACTGCCTGGTGTGATCCAAAAATAAATATATAAATTCCTTTCTTTTTTTTTTTTTTTTTTTTTTTTTTTTTGGTTTTTGGGTCACACCCGGCAGTGCTCAGGGGTTATTCCTGGCTCCAGGCTCAGAAATTGCTCCTGGCAGGCACGGGAGGACCATATATGGGACGCCGGGATTCGAACCGATGACCTCCTGCATGAGAGGCAAACGCCTTACCTCCATGCTATCTCTCCGGCCCCATAAATTCCTTTCTTAAAAGAAAGAATTCCCAGGGGGCGGCGTGGTGGCGCTAGAGGTAAGGTGCCTGCCAGCGCTAGTTAGGACGAACCACGGTTAAATCCCCCAGGGACCCTTATGGTCCCCCAAGCCAGGAGCGACTTCAGAGCGGCTAGCTAGGAGGAACCCCTGAGCGTCACCGGGAGTGGCCCAAAAACCAATAAAAAAAGAAAGAAAAGAAAGAATTCCTTTTACAATTCTAAAAATCATATCAAACTTCTTTCGGAATACCTTGATTTCTTTAGAAATTCATTTTAATGACTACTACTTTCCTTAGTGATGGTAGAACTCTTTATTAAAATATTTCCAATGTAAAAAAAAAGAAAAAAGAAAAAAATATTTCCAATGTTTTTCTTTTGGTTTTTGGGTCACACCCCGTGACACTCAGGATTACTCCTGGCTATGTGCTCAGAAATCACTCCTGGCTTGGGGGACCACATGGGATGCCAGGAATTGAACTGTGGTCCGTCCTAGGTCAGCCACGTGCAAGGCAAATGCCCTACCGCTGCACCACCACTCTGGACCCTCCAATATTTTTAAAGAGCGTAAAGTTCTACTGGTTGAAAATTTGATGGAACAATTAAACATTAACATTTTGGGGAGTAGGGGATTTAGGTGATACCCTGCAGTGCTCAGGAGACCATCTATAATGTTAGGGATCAAATCAGGGTTTGCCATCTGCAAGACAAGAAGAAGCTTTCTTACAGATGTCTACCTCTGCCCTTTATTTGGTTTTTGGGCCACACCTGGCAGCTCTGCACTCAGAAATCGATCCTGGCAGGCTGGGGGAACCATATGGGATGCCAGGAATCAAACATGGGTCTGTCCCGGGTCAGCTGTGTGCAAGGCAAACAAACACCTTACCACTGTGCTATTTCTCCAGCCACTACTTGTTTTTTGGTTTTTGTTTTTGTTTTTTTTTTAAGTCACCAACTTAAAATGCAATTTAACTAAATTAAAAGGTCACGGGGCCGGAGAGATAGCATGGAGGTAAGGCGTTTGCCTTTCATGTAGGAGGTCATCGGTTCGAATCCTGGCGTCCCATATGGTCCTCCGTGGCTGCCAGGAGCAATTTCTGAGCCTGGAGCCAGGAATAACCCCTGAGCACTGCCAGGTGTGACCCAAAAACCACAAAAAAAAAAAAAAAAAAAAAGAGGTCTGGCATTTTTGACTGTTGCTTAAATAAGGACAGAGAGTTGCATAGGGCTGCATAAGTGTAATAACTGTTACTCCACTTTGAATCTCCAGCACCCTATATAGTTTTTTGAGCCCAGCCAGGTCAATCCTGAGCACCCCCACGTATGGCCCCCCCATTACCAATAAAAATCCACATGAGTTATGAAAGTAGAAATGCAAAGAAAATACTAAATGTAATGGTTAAGCTATTGACATTTTTTTCTATTCAATGATAACACTTCTAATGTTGGATACTAAAAAAGAAAAAAATAAAGCCAAGTAACAAGGAAAAAGATTTTTGGATACAAGTAGCATTTAGTTGTCTTCTTTAATCTAAAGCAATTAACTTAACACTTCTTAGTCTTTTGTGACATTGATATTAGTTTTTGAAGAGTGTAAGTTAGTTTGTAGATTGTTTTCTCATGATTAAATTGGGATTACACATTATGTCGCATCAGCGTATTACATTAAGAGACTTATTGTCAGCTTTTTTCCTCTTATTGGTGTCTATCAAGTTTTCTCTATGGCAAAGCTTACTATTTTTCCCTTTGTGAATACACAATAAATAAATACCCAACCTTTAGTAGACCATCGATGATTTCTGCCTAAATACTCTGATGATTACTAAATATTTAATAACTATAATATCTCTAATAACTAGTCTGTACTAGAACTATATGTCTCAAAAAAAATGAACAAAATGGGGCCAGAGAGATAGAATAAAGGTTAAGATGTTTTCTTTGCATGCAGCTGGTCTGGGTTCAAGTCCTGTCACCCCTGATAGTCTCTTGAGCCCCGCCAAGAGTGATCTCTGACTACTGAATCAAGAGTAAACCCTGACCACTTCCAACACCCCAAAAAGGACTAAATTGACTTTAAAACATTCTCTCCAAAGTACTTATTATTCAAGTATACTTTTCCTGACTTAAGACTTCTTGTGGTCTTAATCCTACTAAGGAAAGGAAAGCTATGCTAATAAGAATCCATTCCTGCCTCATGGTTAACCTTATGCTTTGTAATGTTTTAAGATAAAACACAGCAGTACTTCTACAAAGTAATATTCATGTAGAAGCCAGTCATGCCTGTGGCTGGTAACAATATAACTCTAAGGAATGTGAATGGAAGTGAAGTAATTTCACACTATGTTGAGCTTGTACTTGCTTAACTTGAGGTTGCAGATGCTTTGGTTCAGTACAAACAGTACTATAGGTATGTGTGAACCCTATTACACAGGAATTCTTTTATTTTCCCCATTACTGAAAGATTTGCTCTTACTTTCCCTCCTGCTGCAATTCTCTGAGTAGTCAAATTGCACTTGTTAATGAAACTCCAGGTGTAGAAATAATTAAAAAGATTTAGGATAACTTTCCTCATTCCAGAAAAAAAAGAAAAGAAGAAGAAGGTAGTAGTAGCCTTCCTACAATTCACATTTTTTTTTTTTGGTTTACACCCGGCATCACTCAGGTACTCCTGGCTCTATGCTCAGAAATCGCTCCTGGCAAGCTCGGGGGACCATATGGGATGCCAGGATTTGGCCACCGTTCTTCTGTATGCAAGGCAAATGCCCTACCTCCATGCTGTTTCTCCAGCCCCTACCATTCACTTTTGGTCAGTTACTTTCCTTACTAGTAATGGGAATATTAGTAAATGGATGTCCTAAACAAAAGGATTAATCTGTTATTTTATCTGTTCATAAGCATTCAAGTTAAACTAGTATTCGCCTAATTAAATGCTTGTTTCTCCAGACAACTGCATTAAAAATAATTTTGAGAATTGTGAAAAAGAATTCTATCTGTGCATAAAGCTTTAATCTTTCTCTACATTTAGAATACAAGCTCAGGGCCCGGAGAGATAGCACAGCGGTGTTTGCCTTGCAAGCAGCCGATCCAGGACCAAAGGTGGTTGGTTCAAATCCCGGTGTCCCATATGGTCCCCCGTGCCTGCCAGGAGTTATTTCTGAGCAGACAGCCAGGAGTAACCCCTGAGCACTGCCGGGTGTGGCCCAAAAAACCCAAAAAAAAAAAAAAAAAAAAAAAAAGAATACAAGCTCAACTGATTTTCTTAAAGAGTCAGAAAAATTTCCAATATATAACCATAAAGATATAAGGTAAATCAAAGAGTACAATAGCAAAACAGGAAGGTTTGATATCTGGTGTGGTTGTTTTACTGTAGTTTTCTTAATCCCAGAAGTCTGTAACCACTGTTATAAAACTTCCCAAATAACTGACAAGAAAATGAGTGAAATGGTCAAAGTGAAGTGTATTACTGATTATTTTCCCAAGTCTTAAGATGTTAATTACAACATCTTCAAATTAGTATACCTAGTAGGCAAGACTCCAAATAATATGCTCTCCATTTAACATTAAAAATCTTTCCCCCATTACATCACTGAGTTTTAAACTTCATGATTTTTGAAACAGGTTTCATTTTTAATCTATTCAAAGAATTTTTTTTTAATAATGAGAAGGCTTCAGTTTGGATTGAGAAAATCAGGCTCCTTTAATTTTATTCACATAAACTTGTAATCAGCAATCCTCTATTTTTTGCTATACATACTACAATTACTACGTCAACTGTACCAACAGAGTACATAGCCCAGTAATAGAACCTCTTAACTAGACTCTAAATATTTAGATTACCGCCTTCACATTTATTTTGAAACCCATTTCCTTAAAAGTTATTTTTACTTGTATTTAGATTAAGTCAGTTTGAGAAAACAATTAAGCAGATGATGGGGCAAAAAAAATGATAACAAATAAATGTGAAAAATATATACAATTGGTCCATGTTATATGTTTGTGGAAACTACAGGTTAAGAAATAAGAAATATGGAATATGGGCAGAATACGGCTCAACAGGCTGACCATATGCATTGCATGCAGGAGACCCAGGCTGGTTCACTATTACCACAGGGTTCTCGGAGCACCACTAGGAATGACTGCTGACCACAGAGCTAAAAGTAGCCCTTGAGCACTGTCAGGTGTCACCTTATAGGCAAAAGCCATAAAAGATATGAAGAATCTGTTTTTAAGAAATCTGTCTTTTCAAACAGAATTTTAACACACTTTTCATGTGAACTTTGATATATTTACTGAATTGCACATTATTCAGAAGAATAAACCTTACAGACCTCTAATACTATACTGAAAAATGTTAGGGGAGAAATGGATTCTCATATTTCATATTTAGCACATCTTTTCCATCAATGAGGAGTTCCTGACTTTAAAAAGATATTTACCCAAAGTAGGCATTAAATTATTAGCCCTACAGATTAAGAGAGCTTTTTCAAGATTCTTATAAGATGCTCCCAGTCTTAACCTGATATTACAAGAAAAACAAACTTATACAAACCTTATATAAGAACTAAACCAAAGCAGTTAAATAGTTCGTTTCCTCCCTCATATCCTTCTAATATAATATTGATCAGAAGAAACTTCTATATTTAACTGGAAGTGTTAAAACATGAGCTAAACATCCCCTAGCTCTTTGTTTATAGAAATAGTAAAAGGCGCTTTCTGCGGCCTTAGGGTCCGGAGATCCCGGCTCCCCGAGGACATCGGCTTATCCTCCCCTGAAGATTCCCCCACACCCCAGTAAAATAAAATGCTTTGATGTAAAAAAAAAAAAATAGTAAAAGGCAATGATTCGGGAGATCAGCAACTACTGGAACCCTCTTCTCTGAAGTGAGACATTCAAGAATGCTGGTAAGAAGAAATAAGGAACAGGTAAGCCACTTAAAATTGGGCACTCATAAGTGCTGTTGGTGTTCAGTAAACTCCTGGTAGTGGTCAGAGGATCATATGGGATGCTGAGGACTGAACCGAGGTCAACTGCCTGCAATCACTTAGGCCCCATTTTACTGTTCTTTAAACCAAGTGTTTCTCACACGCTTTTCCAACCATGGACCTTTTCTTCTCTTATAATCCCCCTGTCCTACCACTTAGCCTCGTCTCATAACATGTCCACCCATTTATGTGATTCTCTTGAATGGTCCCCTGGAATTATTCTGGGGTCATAAGGCTTCCAGTTGAAAAAAGCAGAATTTTTTGTTGTTGTTGTTTTTGGTCCATATATGGCTACACAAGAGTTACTTCTGGCTCTGCCTTCAGAAATCATTCCTGGCAGGCTTGGCAAACCATATGGGGTGTCGGGGATCGAACCTGGATCCGTCCAGGTTGGTTGCATGCAAGGCAAATGCCCTACTACTGAGCTATCGCTTGGGCCAAAAAAAAAAAAAAATGTAGTTTTAAACCATGAATTAGTCCCACTGTTTCAGCAGAAGCAGGGGAAGCTATAGACACTCTTCCTCAGCAGTCTAATCAGATGACTCTATGAGAAGTCTGCCATGCCTATAGGATTTTTCTCATGGTAGAGGGTAGATTCAGCACGGCCTAGTTTGCCAAGCTGAGAAAGTTTTCATGACCCAAAGCCACAGTGTAATTCTAGAAACAGACCTGTGAATATAGTATGGGGAAGAAAAATAGTTACAGTGAAGAAAAGGCTTCACAAAAGGAAAATAATTTCTACCTGCATCTTCTTGCATTTCAATAATTCTGCTTTGGTGCAAAAAAAAAAAAAAAAAAAAAAGGACTTTAAAAACATAACCCAAACAAAACCTGTCATGCAAAAATATATTTGCTTTTAATCTCAGTGATGACACCCTGAAAAATGTGTTCAGTAACAGGATCACTAGGAAATATGATGTTTAAAAAATTAAAACAAACAAACAACAACAACAACAAACAGCCACAGTGATGGCTCAATAGGCAAGCAGACATGCTTTACCTGCAGGAGGCCAAATTTGATACCTACAAAGCACCCCCAATATTCTGGTATTCCCAAGATAATGAGCTGGGAATATTACAAGAGCACTGCTGGTAGTTGCCCCCAAACAAAAACAAATTGTAGTCTATATCATTTTTTTTTTGTTTTTTTTTTTTTGGGGGGGGGGCACACCCAGTGACACTCAGGGGTTGCTCCTGGCTTGGGGGACCATATGGGACACCAGGGGATTGAACCGCGGTCTATTCTAGGCTAGCACTGGCAAGGTAGACACCTTACCATTTGCACCGCTGTTCCAGCTCTATATCATAATTTTTTAAAGAGGATGCTTCTTTTTTTTTCTTTTATTAATTTTTTATTTTTAATTATGAGAACAAGGATGCAAAGAAAGAGGACAAGGTAAAGTTACAGTGGAAGGACAATCACCCATGGATGCTTCTTTTTATTATTTTTCATGCAGATAGATATCTATACCAGTCCAGTGTATTTTATCTTCTATTTCCTTGTACCATTGGTTCATTCTGTAGAGTCGTATCCACAGTGTAGTTCTTATGTTTTTCTAGAATTTCAAAGGAATTTGCTTACTTAAAAAAAAAAATAAACATTTTCTTCGTCCTTAAACAAGCTTATGCTATTAAGAAGCATTCCACAGGAGAGAATTGTCAGCAGAATGATCACACACCCTTCATCTACTCACAATCTACTAACTTCCATTGTGAAGCAAAATGCTGAAACAGCTGCAATGTATAAATGTGCTTCAGGTTTTTAATTAGTTGGTTTTTTTAAAAATAACTAAAACAAAAAAATCGCAAATACAAAACAGAAGGCAGGATTTTCAGCTGTAGCAAACTGAGCAAGTCAGCAAACCCTTACTCCCAAAACAACTGAACAAAAGTAACAAAAACAATCATTTTAGAACTCCAGAAAACAACTAGTCAAATGATTGATTAAAAAAACGTTTACTTTAAGAAAAACTGTGCTGTGTGTACAGGAAGTAAGGCTATACATATGTGTCTGGCACAGCATATGGTTTCCTGAGCACCACTAGGAGTGATCCCTGCCAGGTGTGGCCCAAAAACAAAAAAGAAAGGTAAAGATAGCTTTTACAATCTATAGTACTCTAGGTAAGAACAGTGAGAATCTGTAGTCTTAACTGCCCGAGGCTGCTGCTTACCCACTCTCGCACCCCCGGCCCCACCTTTCCATGGCACAGGCCATGTATCAGTTTTATCTGGGCAAGGTTGGCTGTGAAAGGCAGCAGCTTTGCTGTCCCAAACTGCTGACCGTGATGTGAACTGGCAGGCGAAAACCAACACCCAATGGAAGTGAAAGCAACAAACTTCACTAGAACAGTGCAGACAAAGTTTGCTAGCTCGATTACCCTGTCCAAACTGGGAAGAGTGAGAGACTAACAGAAATCCAGAAGTTAATGAGGATCTTCTAGAAATTAAAGCCACAGAGGGCCAGCTAAGCACTCCACTCATCCCTGGCTAACCAGAAGCTACACCTAAGCTCAGTTTTGACTTCAGAGGGCCTATGCGCTTTAAGAATCTGTGGCTGACTGGATGGTTTCCCACATGTGAAGAGAAGAGAAGTGAGAGGCTCCAGAAAAAAAAAAATTCAAAAATAAAGCTTGGGCACACTTTAAAAAAACTAAATACGGGGCCGGGCGGTGGCGCTAAAGGTAAGGTGCCTGCCTTGCCTGCGCTAACCTTGGACGGACCGCGGTTCGATCCCCCGGTGTCCCATATGGTCCCCCAAGCCAGGAGCAACTTCTGAGCACATAGCCAGGAGTAACCCCTGAGCGTTACTGGGTGTGGCCCAAAAACCAAAAAAAAAAAAAAAAAAAAAAAAAAAAAAAAAAAAAAAAAAACTAAATACATACATGTGCGTGTACACACAGATCAACAAAGGACAGAGGCTTTACTCAAGATGAACACATTATTTATGCCTAGCTCACTGACTACTAAGCTGTAGAAATGAAGGGAAACCTAGGGCACGCTTTTAAAAACTAGATACATACACACATACACCGATCAACAAAGGATAGAGGCTTTACTCAAGATGAACACATTATTTAGATCTAGCTCACTGATGACTAAGCTGTAGAAATGAAGGGAAACCAAGTTAAAAAGTAAAATGAGATGGGGCTGGAGAGATAGCACAGTGGGTAGGGCACTTGTCTTGCATGCGGCCGACCCAGGTTCAATTCCCAGCATCCCATATGTTCCCCCCAAGTCTGTCAGGAGTGATTTCTGAGCACCTCAGTGTAGCCCAGAAAACAAACAAACAAAAAATAAAAAAAAAAATCCACTGAAGGTACTCAGAGGCGGTTCATTATGGCTTACAGTGCCTCCCTGAGAGGCATAAGGCTGCTAGCTCAAACCCTGTGTGCTCACACTCACTGAGAAGATCTGGAGAGCCTCCCGGTTAGTGATCCCTGGTGGGTTATGGGAGTGGGGGAGTAGCAGCTGAGCACAGACGTGAATGACTGCTCCCCAGACGAAAGATTTTGCACATTATGATCGGTCAAGCTAATTATTATATAAGCAAGCATACATAATAATAATTACGGCCTTGGAAGTGAGGAGAGTCCAGGGGTGAAAGGGATCATACACAGAGGGATTACAATATTGTACCAGATATTTCCAGTTTTTACTCAAAAATTACAAGACATGTAAAGAAACAGAAAAACATGCTCAGGGCAAAAAGAAGTCAGTAGAACTATTTTGGAGAAAGACTTCAAAAGTATAGTTATGCATTATCTAACACAGTTTCAATAAACAACGAAGAGGAGAGGCTGTGTGGGAAAATTACTACAAGAAACTACTAAGATCTCCTGTGTCCAAAGAAACACAAAGGGACCTTGAGATTACAACCCAGGCAGCCTTGTAGTTAGTTGCGAACTTCCTGATAGAGAGGACTTTGGAAAACCAGTTCCAACCAGCTAGTCACTAAAGCATGCTCAATGAACAGAACTCTGACCCTATTCCACTTTTCTTCTCATTAAGCCTCAAATATAAATTAACTTATGTACTCCCTAGCTGCATAATTAGATGCAATGCATGAGCTGCATACAGTCCTTATACATGGCACAGCTTTACTGACATACCAACCAGGCTACTCATTTCTGAGCATTCCTACACTTAGTTAACTCATCCTTTAAAATATATATATATGGCCGGAGCAGTGGTGCAAGCCGTAAGGCATCTTGCCTTGCTCATGCCAGCCTAGGAAGAACCATATGATCCCATATGGTCCCCCAATCCAGGAGCAATTTCTGAGCACATAGCCAGGAGTAACCACTGCATGTCACCGGGTGTGGCCGAAAAAAAAAAAAAATCTAGGGGCCGGAGATAGCACAGCAAAAGGACACTTGCCTTGCACGCAGCTGATCCAGGACAGACAATGATTTGAATCCTGGCATCCTATATGGTCCCCCAAGCCTGCCAGGAGCGATTTCTGAGCAAAAACAAAGGGTAACCCCTGAGCGCTGCTGGTTGTAGCCCAAAAACCAAAACCAAAACAAAAAAATCTAACCCTCAAGTCCTGCGCTTGGCTTTCCCTTGCTTAGATATTACTTCAGTAAATCTCTTTACTAATATCATCACTGTCTTGTCCTTTAATTCTATCTCCACAAGGACAAAGAAATAGGTAAGGCAGTGCCTGCAACCCTTAACTTTTCGGTAATAATTCTTTTAGAGCTATGGACCTGGATTGTAACTCAGTCTCTGGACTGAAATCTTAACTTCAGGAAGATAGAAACCCCTGGTTTCTTTAGTGGAGGCCACTTTCACAAGTTTTTTGCACCCAAAAGTGGTAAATATCTTTATAGCCTAAACTTCAGACAGAGTTGCTGGAGACTCGCCTAGAAGATCAAATGGACTTTATGTAGCCTAATTAGCCAAGAGCAGGATTTATGACAGCTTGCCCAAGGAGGAATTCACTCCAGTCAGGTCCTCCTTATTACCTTGAGGATTGGGGAAGCAGGTCCCTTATGTCTATGGCCTCCCAGAGTTTTAATTTGCCATAACAGAATCATATATTTGACAATGTTCCCAACAGGTAACCCACAGTCTTGGTTTATAGTTAAACCTTTCAAAATAAAAATATTCCAACATAAGAATCAATTGAAATAACATTCTGTCAAAAGGCTTTTCCTTTTCAAAAATAATGAATTATTTTAGTCTGAAAGTAAATTTCCTCAGAGGGAAACTCAAATTCCAAAGGAAATAAATTAGAACTATAAATTTATAAAAAAAAAACTATAAATGAAAAATGTTTGCTACATTGAGGCAAAGCTGGTGCATTTACCAGATCTCTGGTAGTATTAATCAGATAAATTGTTCAATTTTGGGGGGGGAGGGGCCACACCCGGCAGTGCTCAGGGGTTACTCCTGGCTGTCTGTTCAGAAATAGCTCCTGGCAGGCACGGGGGACCATATGGGACACCGGGATTCGAACCAACCACCTTAGGTCCTGGATCAGCTGCTTGCAAGGAAAACGCCGCTGTGCTATCTCTCTGGACCCAAATTGTTCAATTATTAATGTGCATACTGAAATGCCTAGATCAGTAAGAAAAAAATTTTAATTTTTAAAGAAAAATAACAAAAGGCCAGATCTATAGAACAATGGGTAGGTCGTTTGCTTTGCACGTTGCCAACACAGGTTCGATCCCCAGCATCCATATGGTCCCCCAAGACTGCCAGGAATAATTTCTTTGCACAGAGCCAGGAATGTGGCCTAAGCACCAGGTGTGGTCCCCCAAAAACAAAACCAAACAAAAGGGAAAATAATTAACAAATGAGTTAAAATGTTAAAACTGAGCCAGGACTGGAATGATAGTATACCAGATAGGGTGCTAGACTTTCTTCCCTTGGAGAGAGTAGCTGACTTGGGCTTTGATTCCCAGCACCACATAAGGTCTCTTGAGCACTATAAGGAGTGGTCCCCGAGCGCAGAACCAGGAGTTAAGGTGTGAGTACCATAGCTGTAGCCCCAAAACCAAACCAAACACACTGAGCTAACCTTAGTTTAATACAAAAGAAACAAAATTACAAATTATACATTTTGTTTTATATGAAAGAAATAAAAAGGAACAAGGAAACAGGAAATGTTACAGAACAAATTACAAAAAGTAAATGTAAGTTCAGTCCTATCAATAGTTTAAATGAGAAAAGGCTAAAAACTTGAATCAAAAGGTAGACACTAGAACAGAGAGACCATCTAAAGCACTAAGCACAGGCTTTTTCCATGCCAGAAGCCTGGTTTGATCCTCAGCACCGAATAATCCCCAGTCCCCTGAGCACAGAATCTTGCACAGCCCCTTAGTACCACCTGTCCCTAAAAAAGGGCACTGGCTTACTCTAAAAAAACTTGGTGCCAGGGGGAGGTGTATATATGTCTTCAGCTATGTATAACAAACGGAGCATTTCCACGTGTGACTTGGTAACTCCTAGCACCACTGGACTCAAGCACTACCACATCATCAGGTCCTAGCATTTTACATCTGGCTTAGCTGGCTCAGTATCACAAGGAGTGAACCTATGATACTTCTTGGAGAACTTTTTGGGAGAACTTCTTGAGAGAACCCCAAGTTAAGAAACAAGCAAGAAAAGAAGACTCAATTATTTTCTATCAGCAAATGTCACACAATAGATTCAAATATAACAGACTGAAAAAGAAAGGACAGAAAAAAAAATATATGGTATTCAAACAACGACAATAAAGAGTTGTTAAAGATATACTAACATCAAACAGTAATTTGGGAAAGAAAGATTATGCCACAACTTGTGGTGCTTCGAAATTATTCCTGAAGGTGTTCAGAGAACTAGGGATTCAAATTAGAATTGGCCACATGTGGGACAAGCACCTTAATTTTTGTGCTTTCTCTCTGGCTGAACTGACTATTTTTAAAACAAGAAATAACAATAGATATAATGAGGGCTATTTTAAAATGCCAAAAGAATAAACATATCTGGAAAATGATGATTATAAATATATACAACTTAAAAATAAGACTTGACAGGAGCTGGAGCAACAGTACGGTTGGATAGGGTGCTTGCCTTGCATGCAGCTGACCCAAGTTCGATCCTTGGAACCCATACAACAGGAATCAAGCATTACATTTTTATTTTTCATATGCTGGTATTTGAAAACAGAAATGCATATAGCCTTAGCTCTAGGCATTAAATGAAGGCTGCTAGTTTGATGTGGGGAACAAAATAGCTCTAAATTACTTGGGTAATGTTATTTAGTTAACAGTATCTACCACAGACTCACCTGGAAAAATAAGGATGGGCTAAAACATTGCTAGTAAGAAATACCAAAGGTTTCCTTCTATGGGTTGTCATTGGGTAAATCATCAGGTCTTCATGACTCATTTGAAGGGAGAGAGATGGAAAGTATTCAACTGCCAAACACCTGGCCTGGGTATTTAAAGAGTATCTAATGACTAAGAATTTATTCCAAAATTCATTTCTCACCAGTGACACCTGCAACCCTTTAGAGAATAATCCACATTTTATTCTCTGTAAAAGAAAAATAGCTTAAGGGAAGATGAAAACTCTATCCTAGGTTTAGATTTGAAGCATATCAGCAATTAAACATCAACTAAAATTTTTTATATTACTGAATTTAATATAGATTAATAGAATTATAACTACAAAATCTCAGATAACGAGGGACACACTTGTTTCAGCCACAGTTCACTAGCTTTGTTAGAGAAGCCACCTGTTAGAGCACAGCTAGAATTTCAGGTGTGTATTACATAGTAGGATTTTCAGACCCCCTTTGGGATATGAATTGGAAGACAATTGTGTGAAAGGAGGTGCCTGTTTCTTTTCCCCTTAGCTAAGCAGAAAACCTTGAAGCTAGGTGAAGAATTAAGGTAGCAATCAAGGATAGTCATACAGAATGTGGTTGAATACAGGAAAATAATCTGTTGCCTGGCTTTTTACTGACCCCTAATAACAGCATCACCTGAATGCAGAATGAAAGAACTAATGTATTCAATGGTGCAACAGTAATAGTTGTGGAAGTTCAGAGAAAACATCAAATGCATTGAGAACGAGGACAATTTCTATTTGTCATTAACTAATTCTTTTTTTGCTATCTTCATCCAAAATACTATCCCAGGGGAAGACCTTTCTCAACCTACAGGGTGTCATGTAAAAAGAACTCAAGACCATTACTTCTTTTTTGTTTGTTTGTTTGTTATTTGGGTCACGCCCAGAGCATTCAGGGGTTACTCCTGGTTCTGAGCTCAGAAATCATGCCTGGCAGGCACGGGAGACCATATGGGATGCCAGGATTCGAACCATCGTCCTCCTGCATGGAAGGCAAATGCCCTACCTCCATGCTATCTGGCTCTGAACTAAGGATCACTCCTGGCACAGCTTAAGAATGCTGGGATTGGGACCGGTGAGGTGGCGCTAGAGGTAAGCTATCTGCCTTGCAAGCGCTAGCCAAGGAAGGACTGTGGTTCAATCCCCCCAAGCCAGGGGCATTTTCTGAGTGCTAAGCCAGGAGTAACCCCTGAGCATCAAACGGGTGTGGCCGAAAAAAAAAACAAAACAAAACAAAAAAAAAAAAGAATGCTGGGATCAAACTCAGGCCAGCAACGTGCAAGGCAAGTGCTTTATCTGCTAAGCCATCACTATGAACCCCAAATACACATTTTCTGTTTTGTTTTGGGGCCACACCTGGTGGTGTTCAGGGATTACTCCTGGTTCTGTGCAGCAGTGCTCAAGGAACCATATGGGATGCTGGGTACTGAACCTAAGCCTGCCAGTTGGGATTTCTGAGTGCAGAGCCAGGAGTAACCAGAATGCTGCCAGATGTGGCCCCAAAACAATCCAACCAAAGAAAGTAGACTTCATCTAGCACTATGCACCATGCACAAAGGTCAAATTCAAATGGATTAAAGACCTTGATATTAGACCTAGAACCTTAAGGTATACAGAAGAACACATAAATTAAATACTCCATGACAATGAGACCAAAGGCATCTTCAAGGAGGAAACAGCACTGTCAAAACAAGTGGAAGTGGAGATAAACAGATGGGATTATATTAAACTGAGAAGCTTCTGCACCTCAAAGGAAATAGTGACTAGGATACAAAGGCCACCCACAGGATGGGAGAAACTATTCATCCAATACCCATCAAAGAAGGAGCTAATAGCTAGGATATACAAGGTACTGAGAGGATTTAACAAGAAATCTAACCCATAGATTATGGGGAGAAGTGGGGGCCGAAGCGATAGTACAGTAGCCAACACAGGATGGACCCCAGTTCAATTCACAGTATCTCAGGTCCCCAAAGCCTGCCAGAAGTGATTTCTGAGCACAGAGCCAGAAATAACACTTGAGCGTCACTAGTTGTGACATAAAAAAAAAAGGGGGGGGGGGAAATGAACAGACAATTCCTCAAAGAAGAATGGCCAAAAGGCACATGAAAAAATGTTCCACATCACTAATCATCAGGAAGATGCAATCAAAGCAACAATAAGGTACCATCTCACACCACAGAGACTGCGGTCACAAAAAAACAAGAACAATCAGTGCTGACGGAGATATGAGGAGAAAGGAACTCTCACTGCTGGTGAGAATGCTAGTCTAGTCCAGCCTTTATGAAAAACAATATGGAGACTTCCCCAAAAAAACTGGAAATTGAGTTCCCATATGATCCAGCTATACCACTCTTAAGAGATATACCCTTAGAACACTAAAACACAATACAAAAATGGCTTCTGCATGCCTGTATTCATTGCAGTGCTATTTACAATAGCCAGAATATGGAAATAAACTAGATGCCTGACAACAGGTGAGTGGCTAAAGAAACTGTTGTACATAGACACAAAGAAATACTATGCAGCCATGAGGGAAAATGAACTCATGAAATTTTCCTATACATGGATGGACATGAAAACTATTATACCGAGTAAAATAAGTCAGAAGGAAAGAGAAAAACAAAGAAGAGTCTCATTCATCTGTGGGGTTTAAGGAAAAAAAAAAAAAAGGACACTATTGTAATAATACTCAGAGACAATAGAAATGAGGACTGGAAGGACCAGCCATGATATGAAGCTTACCACAAAGAGAGATGAGTGCATATAGAGATATAACTACACTAACAACTACCATGACAGTGGTAATGTGTAATGAGTGAGAGAAATAGACTGTCTCGAATACAGGCAGTGGGTGGGGGAGGAGGGTGATGGGGGGCATTGGTAAAGTTCATTTTTATAAATGAACTCAACAACAAACTTATTTGTTGTTTGTATAAACTTGTTTGTAATCATGGTGCTTAAATAAAAATACTAAAAAAAAAAAATTAACAAAAAAACCCAAAAAGACTAGTTTGTAAAATTTAAACAGCAAAAATTTAAAACAGTATGACTCACAAAACAGATGAATTTTAGTACTTCAATATTAGTTAAAAAATTATCATCAGAAATGAAACGATGGGGCCCGGAGAGATAGCACAGTGGTGTTTGCCTTGCAAGCAGCCGATCCAGGACCAAAGGTGGTTGGTTCGAATCCCGGTGTCCCATATGGTCCCCCGTGCCTGCCAGGAGCTATTTCTGAGCAGACAGCCAGGAGTAACCCCTGAGCATCGCCGGGTGTGGCCCAAAAACCAAAAAAAAAAAAAAAAAAAAAATGAAACAAAACGATGGGTGGGTGAATCTCTGAACAATAAACTAAGTAAAATTAAACTATGTATTGTAAGATACTGTTAATGGGTCAAATAAATAGTACAGTGGTTAAGAAATAGTAGTCGAGGGGCTGAAGAGAGAGCATGGAGGTAAGGCGCTTGCCTTTCATGCAGAAGGTCATTGGTTCAAATCCGGGCATACCATATGGTTCCCAGAGCCTGCCAGGAGGATTTCTGAACATGGAGCCAGGAGTAACCCCTGAGCGCAGCCGGGTGTGACCCCAAAACAAACAAAACAAAACAAAAAAAAACAAAAAAAGAAATAGTAGTCACTTGTTTTACACATAGTCAACCTAGATTCAATCTGTCTCTGCATGTGGTCCCTGAGCACTGCCAGTTGTGATTCCAATACAAAGCTATAAAATAGGAGACTAGTACATAGAAAAGGAAGAAATGCTTTTGTGTTAGAGATCTATTCTATATCTTGACTGGGTAGTATATACAATTATATACAACCGCCAAAATTCTCAACCTGTGCAAATTAAAATGACTGAACTTTCTTGTAGATAAATAAAACCCTCTCTTTTTTCTTTTCCTTAAAAATGGCACTCCATGGGGCCAGAGAGATAGCATAGAGGTAAGGCTTTTGCCTTTCATGCAGAAGGTCATCAGTTCGAATCCTGGCGTCCCATATGGTCCCCCAAGTCTGCCAGGAGCGATTTCTGAGCATAGAGCCAGGAGTAACCCTTTAGCACAGCCGGGTGTGAAACAAAAACCACCAAAAAAAAAAAGACACTCCATATCTTTAACAGAAGTGACAGTGACAGAGCTAGAAAGCTAGCTAGCCAATGAGCTAAATGCATGCTTTGCATCAGAGTACAATACACCAACACCTCAGGTTGCCCTAAAAAACTGCATGAAGCAGAGACCAGAGCCATAGAACAACGGGTAGGACATTTGTCTCGCACACAATCAACTTGGGTTTTATCCCCAGCATCCCATATGGTCCCCCAAGCACCGTCAGGAGTAATTCCTGAGTGCAGAGCCAAGAATAACCTTGAGCACTGACAGCTGTGGAACAAACCCCATCATCCCCCCACCCCCCCTAGAACTGCAAGAAGCAAACCCTGAGTATAGTGTTGGGAGTAGCCGAGCACTGTTGATTATGGCCCAGAACAAAAAGTGACAGTGAAACTCAGAGCTATCATTATTTTCCTCCAATACACTTGGCAAAAATTACTTTAGTAATGAAAGGTGTTAATTAGCATAACATTTCTAGAGAGTAATTTGGCACCATACCTAAATTTTTGAAAAATGAGAGTGGATCTTTTGACCCAGCACTGCTAATTGTATGACATTTTTTTTAAACTAAGAAGCAGTCAGGGAAATTAAATAAGACTATATAAGAGAAATGAATGGACCTGTTAATCCTGCAATTCTATCCCTAGGAAATGTTACTATAAACATAATCAAATTAAATAAGATTATATATAAGAATGGTGTTGAAAAGCTTTTCAAAAAATAATCAGAAAAAAAAAGAGGCATGCCCAGGGAAAGAGCAATAGTACACCCTGTAGGGCACAAGTCTTGCATGCAGCTGACCAGGATTTGACCCCCAGTATCCCATATGACCCCTCCCTCCCAAGTGATCCCTAAATTCAGAGCCAGGAATAATCCTTGAGCACCACCAGATGTGGCCCAGTAGTAATACTGCATGCCCAGTAGTAAATGCTAAATTAACATTCATCCACTTAAAATTATACAGCAATAAATGTGGCCTTTCTGAAGTATTCTTTCCCCTTCCAAGCATTCCATGTGAATACCTTTCACAAGACAATTTTTTTGATTCTTTTTAAGGCATTATGTTCTTGGCTTTAATTTTTATATAAAGCTTCACTTTTTTATAATAATTTTTTTAATTTTTAAATTTTTTTTTTTTTTGGTTTTTGGGCCACACCCGGCGGTGCTCAGGGGTTACTCCTGGCTGTCTGCTCAGAAATAGCTCCTGGCAGGCATGGGGGACCATATGGGACACCGGGATTCGAACCAACCACCTTTGGTCCTGGATCGGCTGCTTGCAAGGCAAACACCGCTGTGCTATCTCTCCGGGCCCTAATTTTTAAAATTTAATTGTTGCTTTTAAGAAAAGATTTTGAGCCAAAAATGTCAGTGCTCAGAGTTTACTCCTAGCTCTGTACTCATGGAATCATATGTGGTACTAGAGATCAAGCCCAGGTCAGTGGCAAGCAAGGCAGGTGCTCTACCTGCTGTACTAACTTTCTAGTCATAAGAAATGTTTACTCTCCTCCTGTGGTGGAATTTATTCTGATATAATTAAATTAAATAGTAACTATCATAAGATTTCTAATATTAGAAGAAAACATCACCTTGCCCCCTATATACTACCTTAAGCATGTAAGATTATATTTTCTATCAAATTCATTTTGTTTGGGACTCATACCTGGCTCTGTGCTCAGGGAGTTGTTCCTTAGTAGTGCATGGAATTAAATTCCCTCCTTTGCAAAGCACATGCTCAGCCTACTAAGCTATCTTAGATTTGGGTCACACCTGGCAGTATTCAGGGCTACTCTGAGCTCAGGGATCACTCCTGGCTGTGTGGAGGGGACTATCTGCATTTCTGATATTGAATAGGGGTTAGCCATAACCTCTGTAATATCTTTCTGGTCCCAACCCTCTAATTCTTTTCTTTACGTTTTCCCCCCCTTGGAGGGGGAAGAGGCCCACACTCGACAGCATCCGGAGTTACTCCTGGCAGACAAGGGGACCATATGGAATGCCAGCATTCAAACCACCATCTGTCCTGAATCAGCAGCGTGCAAGGCAAACACCCTACCACTGTGCTATCTTTCCGGTCCCCCAATCCTCTAATTTTTATGAGTAATTCAGAGGAACTTTGGACTTTACTGCTTATTATAATAAATTTGACATAAGCAATTCTATCATTTCAAAAAGTTCTACACCACAAATTGAACTATTTTAATAATTTACTTACAGTTTACTGTGACAGATTTTTTTTAAGTATCAGAAGATTCTAGCATATATCTTTTTGTTTGTATTATCTTGGCCTCAGTTCCTTATCTAAAAGGGAAAATGGTAAGATAAGAGGTCATTCCTGGTTCTATGAAGGATAAAGCTATTTAAAAAAAAAAAAAAAAAGTCTGAGCCAAGAAGAGAATTTCTAGGGGCCAGAATACAAAGCTGGCATGTACAAATCCCCAGAGGGTCAGTCTCTAGTATTGCAGAGCCTCTGTAGCTCTGTAGCCACTGTGTATAGCCTTGGTGGTCCTCAGCACTGTTCCAAAGGCTCTTATTTCCCCATCTTCCTAAAAGTAACTTCACCAGAGGGGACATCAAATGGGGAAGTGCTGGAGGGAAACTGACACTTTGGTGGAAGGTCTGAGACTGGGACATTTTGTGAATGAAACTGTACTATTAGCAATACCATGTATCATGGTGCCTAAAACAATACAGAATTGGCAAATGCAAAATACCAGTATATCACTGTCAATTAGTCTAGTTTACCTTATAAACATAAACTTAGTCTAAATTCATCACGACTCTTTCTAATTCCTGATGAATTTAGACTAAGGGAAAACATCTACTATAACATAAGATGGAAATTCAATCTGTCAAGTAGACTAACAAAGGCAGAAATCACAACTGAAAAGTGATATAGCCTCAATACTTTCCTAGTTGCTGAAACTTAAAGTCAATTATCTTTCTTGAACACAGATAAAATGTACAAGCATCTGTCACTATAACCACATCAGCAGCATATAATAAGATGTCTAATACTCCCACAATTACAGGTAATTTCAAACAGCAAAGCTATATACTATCAGTTATTCAAGGTTAATAATTTAGCATTCTGGCTTTAAGATAATGTTACCCAATCCAACTAGGTTAAGGTACTCAAATCAAATAAAGCTATATATAAAATGAAATGCAACCTGGTTTCACTTAACAAAGGGAACCACATCTAACAATAGTATTTATCTTTAAAGTATTAAAGAAGTAAAGATGAGCTTACTCAGCTCATCTATGTAAAATGTTTAAGGTTGACTATAAAGATTTAGATATTACTTTTCTAGTGCCCCCAGCATATTATACCCAAACACAGCTTTTAATTCTAAATAAAACACACTTGAGAGAATGATCTTCTATGTTGGTGTCTAATTTTTAAGTTAAATTATATCCCAAGTCAAATTTAAAAATTCTATTAGAAAAATAAGACTATCATTAATTCTGGCTGGAGACAGTGATGATAGAATGTGGCACTGTAACATACAAACAAGAAAAAGACAGACTAGGGCCGGGCGGTGGCGCTGCAGGTAAGGTGCCTGCCTTGCCTGCGCTAACCTAGGACGGACCGCGGTTCGATCCCCCGGCGTCCCATATGGTCCCCCAAGAAGCCAGGAGCAACTTCTGAGCGCATAGCCAGGAGTTACCCCTGAGCCTCACAGGGTGTGGCCCAAAAACCAAAAAAAAAAAAAAAAAAAAAAAAAAAAAAAGACAGACTAAACAAAAGCTGGAAATAAAGGGAAAGGGCATTCTCATACCACTATTTAGATCCCAGAGAGTCTCACTTATGTTTTTACAAGGCAAATGACAAGAGAAAAATGTGTCTCTTATTTTCTAACAGAGAAGGAAATGGCCCTAATAGTAAGAGATTTGTTTGTTTGTTTATTTGTTTGTTTTTGGGTCACACCCGGCAGTGCTCAGGGGTTACTCCTGGCTCTACGCTCAGGCTCGGGAGACCATATGGGATGCCACGATTTGAAAAACCGACCTTCTGAATGCAAGGCAAACGCCTTACCTCCATGCTATCTCTCCGGCCCTTGAAAGGGTTTTTTTTTTTTTTAATGATTTCTCTAACATCAGTGAATTGTAAAAGTAGATTTTTCCCTCCTTAGGACCGCATTTCTTTATTCAAGATGAAGATGCTTCAATAGTCTTTGTTTCCTTTTTGCTTTGCTGTTTGGAAATAGAGGTAGAAGTGGGAAACTAGGGGCCGGAGCAATCGCACAGCGTTGGGGTGTTTGCCTTGCACGCAACCTACCCAGGACAGACCCAGGTTCAATCAGGCATCCCATAAGGTCTCCCCCCACCCCCACCCCGAGTCTGCCGGCAGCTATTTCTGAGCGTAGTCAGGAGTAACTCAAGTGCAGCACGGTGTAGGCCAACACCCCTCTCCCAAAAGGTGGTAAACTAGAGGTGTCTAAGACCCACGTGAGGGGGCTTTAATTTATATCAGTGATCTAATGATAGTATTCTTGAAGCCAAGGTATCTATTTCAGCATTAAAATTCAGGTGACCTTAATCCAAATACAAATGCTTGACAAGATACTTTGTTCTATTCCCTTAGGTCTAGACATTTTAGATTATACCCATAGAACAGGCTTAGGGACATGGCTCAGTAGTAGAGCATCGGCTCTATAGGTAGGAGGTCTTGAATCAATTCCCAGCACCACTCTAGTGTGTGATGATCTCCAGAGCACTGCAACCAGGTGTTTAATTCTCAGATATTGCAACAACAAAGGGAAGTAGAGAAATACTTCTATATATGAAAACATTTCATTTTCAAAAGCTCAAGACATTACCCACTAAGTCAAACTCTGCTGCTATAAACGATGTCACAGGGATCAAAACAACAGTTACTATTGGTAATGCCTGATATGTGGGATGTGCAGGCGACTGAGCTCCTGGCCTAGCAGTGGTGAGAATGGCATTCTATCAATGAACTTCAGAAGAATATAGTTTAAAAGACATTCTAAATTTAATACTGACACACTGGAAGTAGGAATGACAAAATAAGTCTTTGATTCTACTATGAAAATTACAGGAGGGTTAAGTGCATTGAGGCTTACTTTTGGCCGAGTGAGCAGAAGCATTCCTAACAGGTTGATCAAATCCTGGCAGAACTGTTATTGCAGCCACAGTCAATTCAACTTTTCAAAAGAAGTATATTTTAATCTATAAACAATGATATTACTGACAACCTTAAGCACCACTATAAAACACATTATAATGAATGTGCAATTATATTTCATTGATGAGACTTGAACAGAAACACCTGGCAAATTTTGTAATAATAGCCCATTCTCATTTGAAGAGTTTAAGGTAAGTAAGTGCGACGTTAGGACACACACACAAAACCAAGAAAAAAAGGACAGGAAGATACTTGGGGAAATCTTTCTAATTGAGTCAGCTATTTCAGAAAATCCTAGAATACTAAGTGTCAGAATACCATCAAGCTGTACTAGTGATGTGATCTTTAAATGTAACTTTAATGACTAATGCAATCCTGGAAGGTGTGTAATGGAATAATCACTTCAACTATAAATTTAATTGGAGAATATGTGGCATCAGAATACTTCCTATACTCGGCAAGAAGATTTGTTTGGGGGCCACACCTGGTGGATGTTCAGAGTTTATACCTGGCTCTACACTCAGAAATTACTCCTGTTGATGCTTAGGGAACCATGCGAGATAATGGGTATTGAACCTGGGTCAGCTGGTTCACACCCTACCCACTACATTATTACTCTGGGCCCTTAAGAAGAATTTACTGGCAGTTTGCTATATGTAATAAAGTCCCTGAAAATTAGAGCACAGTACAATTCAGAACAGTAAGATACTTCACTTAGAAGTGCAACATGAAGAAAGAAATACATCTTTGCCAAAGAGCTCTAAATTTCTTTCACGACTATTAGAATTTTTGTCTGGAGGAAAAAAAAGGAAAAAAATAGAAAGAAAAAAGAAAAAGAATCCTAACACATGTAGATGCTACTCATCTGAGTTAGGATTAGAATGAGTCAAATATACTGCTCTATAAAATAATCAGCAAACTCTCTTCTAGAGTACAAGCTATTGTTCAATTGGCTACAATACTAATTTGAGGGGTACAGAACTGGTTATGGGAGAGAGTACTATAAAATAGAATTAGGATATGAAGGTAGCAACAGTAGTATGGTTTAACACCTGGCACCACTACCCATAATCAGTCTCTCCTCTCATGAAGACAATTCTTCCATAGAACAGATAACTATTTTCTCTGTTGGCTATTATTTTGCCTTCCAACTATTCTTGCTCATCTAATTTTAAGATAAGCAGTTTATAGTCCCCATCATGCAGGACTACTTGTTAGGAAATTTTAAGATCAGAGTTGGGAGAGTCATAGAAATAGCACATACAGGAGGCCTGTGTTCAATCTCTGGTGTAGTGTGGTCCCAGAACACAACTAGGGGCAACTCCCTAATACTAAACTATGACGAGTTGCCCCTCAAAATAAGTAAAAGATCAAATTAAAGCTAGGAAAGGTGCCCTTTCCTCTTGGTTAAAGGGCAGCTATAATTGACATGGACTGAGAAATGACACTGCCACCTAGACAAGCAATTCAAGAAAATAAATATAGCAGGCAGAAAAAGTCTGAGAAAGAAAACAAAAATCCTAATAACATCCAGACCTTATGTATCAGCTATATGAAGCAAGTTCTATTCCTAACTATCTTAAGGACTAGTTATGTGAGCAAATAAATCTCTTTTGCTGGTTTGAGTTAAATTTTCTCTTTTCTTTTTCTTTTTTTTCTTTTTGCTTTTTGGGCCACACCTGGTGGTGCTCAGGGATTACTCCTGGCAGGTATGGGGGACCATATGGGACGCCGGGATTTGAACCAACCACCTTAGGTCCTGGGTCTGCTGCTTGCAAGGCAAATGCTGCTGTGCTATCTCTCCAGCTCCCTTGAATTAAATCTTCATCATTCAAAAGTTTTAACTTGTGTAACTCACCCTGGACTAAACGTTCATTATTCAAAATACTAGCTTTTGTCTCTTGTTCCCTTCTCCTAAAAGATTATAAATACTGTAATTTGCCCCTCCAACTTCCTCCTAGGAAGTGGCATTGTTCAATCCTTTCCAGATATTTTAATCTCATCATGACCATTCTTACATTACATTAAACCATAAACACAAATCAGTAGCCCTTTTGTCAAGAGTTCTTCTCATCTCTCCTAATTTTGCTTCCATTTCTGGAATGCAAGTCTTGAATTTAATAAGCAAAGGACATGGGGCATAGCTGGGTTAATACCACACTATTTATAATTTGTCCATGATAGTCATTTATTTCAAAGGTGCAAAAGAGAAAAGCAGCCTCGTTGAAATATGTCCCTGCTTTTTGGTTCCTAAGATATCAACAACCTGACATCAACTTTCAAACTGCTGAGTTTGAAACTATTTGAAACTGAAATTACTTTGGTTTTGTTTATAGTGTTTCTGCTCAAAAATCTAAAGTATCTAACCATTCCATATAGAGCAAATTCTAGTAACTTGTGAAAAAGTATAGCCTTTTCAGGGAGCTTAATTTTACCTCATATAAGTAAAAACAAATCATTTTACTCCTTCTGAAGATAACATCATAAAATGAGAAAATAACCACTACTGACAAAACTTGTGAATCTACCATATTTCCAGTAAAAATATCACTGCTTCTTTTTCTACCTTTGTTATTAAGCAATAACCATGTTTTACAACCTTTCTTGTCATTCTCTTTTAGAGATGCTGTGTTGAAATTCTAATGTTTTCTAATGCAGAGCAAATCCTGACTTGGGCAATCTGATGGTTGAATAAGTTCTGACAAATGCTCATCAATTATTAACACTAGCAGAAACCACTAAAGAATCTAGTACAACATCAATAAATTAGCTGGACAAATGAAATAAATGAATAGTGAGAGCCTATGGTGTGCAATTTTCATGGGAAAGACAGTTACCTTCATTTTTCAAAAAGGAAAATTGATGTGTACAGAAGTTAACAAATTTCCCTTGGGTCGCACAGAATAAATGGCAGAAATGGGATTAAAATCAATTGAACTCTATAGTATGGGCTTGTTTTTTTCTTTAATAGGCTGCTTTCTCTGGGCTCTGAAGTTCTACCAAGCGGCAAGAAACAAAGCTTTACCTCTAAACCAAAGGTTCCCAACTAATTTGGTCTATATGCCTTAAGAAAAAAAGTTTAAAAAAAGAAAAAAGAAAAAAGCACTCAGTGCCTTCCTAGATATCTTCCCTCTATAAATGAACAAAGAGAAAGGCCCCCCCACACACACACACACCTCCACAACAACTGTACCTGAGGTCTAGTTCCCCCTCAGTAGTGTGGCAGCATCATTCACTATGGGAGACACTGTTCTATATCTTCTAAGGACCCCTTGATTAACTATTACACTCTACAAAATGTTCCTTTCTGTTTTATATTCTATTGATATGCCTATGGACTAAGTTCAAGGCAATATGAAAGGAGAACTAATAGGACAGTCTACAAAAGCCCTACTTTTGGAAAAGCTATAGATCAGACTATTTTAGGAATTCCCAATTTAGGTTTCATTACGTTTGCTATTTCAGTGCCACAACTATATTTGAGAAACCCACTGTGTAATTTTCTGTATCTGGTCACAAGAATATTTCAAAGAAGCCATGTCTATTTATCATCAAAATGTGTCTCTTCCTATCCCTTACTCCCATTTGGGCAGATTATTCATTAGTTGAGGGAGAGCATTTCTTAGAAATGTTTTAGGGAAAAAAATAAATTAAAAAAAGGAATGTTTTAGGAAAACTATAAATAGAAGAAAAATTAAGACATTTCATTTTCGGGCCTGGAGAGATAGCACAGTGGCATTTGCCTTGCAAGCAGCAGATCCAGGACCAAAGGTGGTTGGTTCGAATACTGGTGTCCCATATGGTCTCCTGTGCCTGCCAGGAGCTATTTCTGAGCAGAGAGCCAGGAGTAACCCCTGAGCACTGCCGGGTGTGGCCCAAAAACAAAAACAAAAACAAAAATTCATTTTTCTAGCTGTTTTACCTAAGTATGGTCCATTTTATTGCATTGTTATCTTCTTGCCACTTGTTACACAGTAGGTGTCTGCTGAAATAGAGGCTTTAGAAATTAATGAAAGACCGATTCAATAATGGTCTTTTACAGCTTGAAGATGAACTAGCCTTATTAAGTGAAAGAGAAGTTATAAAATACTATACCAAAATACTTAGGTACTTAATGGGAACAAGACATGGTTGGCAAGGTGCCTGCCTTGCACGCACCCAATCAAGGTTCTATCCCTAGCACTACATAAGACCTTGTGAGCCCTCCAGGGAGTGATTTCTGGTGCAAAGCCAGGGGTAAACCCTGAGCACCATCAAGTATGGCCAAAAACAAAATTGTGCTCACAAACTATGGCATCCTCTAAAGAAAAAAATATATACTACTGAAATGAGGAATAACCACATAATGAGTCTATGTTCTAAATTTGTTTTTACTGTTAAGAAAATATATACATCCGGGGCGCGAGGTGGTGTTAGAGGTAAGGTGTCTGCCTTGCAAGCACTAGCCAAGGAAAGACCGAGGTTAGATCCCCCAGCGTCCCATATGATCCCGCCAAGCCAGGGGCAATTTCTGAGCGCTTAGCCAGGAATAACCCCTGAGCATCAAACGGTTATGGCCCGAAAAACAAAAACAAAAACAAAAAAAAGAAAATATATACATCCAGGGATCAAAGCAATAGTACAGTGGATAGGGCATTCACTTTGCACATGGCCAACCTGTTGATCCCTTGCATATGGTCCGTTCACCCCCCCCCCCAATTCCGGACTGCCATGAGTGAATACCTGAGAAGAGCTAAGAATAGCCCCTAAGCATTGCCAGGTTTGACATCCCACCATCCCACTCCACCAAGAAGTATGTACATCCAAAGCTTTTAAGCTATTAACATATTAAATATTAAATTTCAATGACCTAAATAATTTTTTCAAAGGCAAAAATGCTAACTAGCTTCCTTTTTTTAACCTATACTCAGTTTTGTTTTGTGGTCATATCTAGGGATACTCAGATCAAACCAGATATACTCACTTTAAAAAAATGAAAGTTTTTTTTCTTCAAATTAAATCACTGTGAAATAGTTAGAAAGGTTTTTGGTTTGTTTTTTTTTTTTTTTGGTTTTTTTTTTTGGTTTTTTTGGGCCACACCCGGCGATGCTCAGGGGTTACTCCTGCTGTCTGCTAAGAAATAGCTCCTGGCAGGCACGGGGGACCATATGGGACACCGGGATTCGAACCAACCACCTTTGGTCCTGGATCGGCTGCTTGCAAGGCAAACGCCGCAGTGCTATCTCTCCAGGCACAGTTAGAAAGTTTTTAAGAGAGTTTTGGTCATATGGTGTTCCAACAACCATCCCTTTGCCATTGTTCATTTCCCACTACCAATTTCCAGTTACTTTCCCATCATCCCACTCCCACCATCACCAGCAGCCTGCCACTAAGGCAGATAGTTTTCTTCTCTCTTTTTCCTGTTTTCATTTTAGGCACTGTGGTTTCCAATACTGTTGTTGAAGGAGTACCATGCATATTACTTTACTTCCTTTCAATTTCTAGTTTTTGTCTAGTATACTCACTTCTTTAAAAGCCATAGCAACACATCAATCTTAATGCATTAAGATAAAAAAGAAAAAAGTTTATGCACACAAAGCAACATTTTACTTTAGAATTAGAACGAAAAAGTTGCATGCAGGTGCTACATGTCACCGAAGAGTTTCAGTCTTTGGCAGCAAATTTCATAAAAATAAGATATAGTTAACTATAATGATTCCTAAGACTTACTTGTTCAACAGGAGGAACCTATCTGGCAACATCTCAAAAAAATGGCAAAATGAAAGTCAGGACATAGCTAGCTGTGAAAGGACCTCTACTCCCAACCCCAAAAACGTGTAATGTGTCTTTCAGAATACTGCAAAATAAAAAAGGGGGTCTTCGTGGGGCTGAAGCGACAGCATAGCGGTAGGACCTTTGCCTTGCACGCATCCAACTGGTGGTTTGATTCCTGGCATCCCATATGGTCCCTGAGCTTGCCAGAAGCAATTTCTGAGTGCAGAGCCAGGAGTAACCCGAGTGCCACCAGATGTGACCCAAAAACCAAAAAAAAAAAGGGGGGGGTATCTCATGGGGCTGGAGTGATGACTCGTGGCTGTCCCAGGCTCGTTCCCGACATCCCATATGGTTCTCTGAAACTACCAGGACTGATTGATTTCTGAGCGCAGAACCTAGAGTAACCCTTGAGCACCACCGGGGTATGAACAACCCCGGGCGAAAAAAGGGTTTCCTACAGAAAAGGGATACCGTATTTTCTGGCATATAAGACGACCCCCTAATTTTGCAGTTAAAACATAGGTTTAGGCCTATATTCGCTGTATCGGACAGAATGTTCCTGTGCTGCAACTGTATGTACCACAGTGAGACAATCACAAGCAAAGGTTCAAAGGTTATACTGTAATAAACTTTCTCTTTGACTCTGGCCGATCTGAGTAGACTTTTGACAGTGTAGATTTGGTACAGAACATTGTCTAATTTGCATGCATCAAAAGCCTGCTTGGATTGGCTGAGTTAGAGAGGCAGTCCGAGCAGCCTTGCAGTGATTGGTCCCTTATCATAGGCACCTTTTCTGGCAATTCCCTGGTGGCGTCAATTAATCTCCCCCACAACATGAACCAAACAACACCCCATCCTTGGACCCTGGCACTGAACCACAAACACGGTTAGCTGGGTTTTGCCAGAAGTGGCCCCAGATCTCCTGAGTACTGTTTGGGAGCCCCCAAGAAAGAGATTTGGAAACTCTGCGGCTTGATTTTTTTTTTTTTTTGGTTTCGTTTAGCAGCATATTGAAACATTTTTCGGGATATACTCGGCGTATAAGACAACCCCGATTTTCGGTTGACTTTTTTTTGTTTCAAAAGTCGTCTTATACGCCGGAAAATACGGTAACTGGTTCCATTGAAGAACAGTCTCATTTTACGGAGTACCATGAAAATCCTGGCCACTGCTTTATAAAGGATACCACTAAGAAATTGGTCTTGCATCTATAGAAACTTTTATCTGGTAAATTACTGAAATATAACTAACCATGTGGGTGAAGTTTATATGGTAGCAGTATTTTTTTTTAATTAAAAAATAAAAATGAGAGCCAGGAGAGATAGCACAGCGGCATTTGCCTTGCAAGCAGCCAATCCAGGACCAAAGGTGGTTGGTTCGAATCCCCGTGTCCCATATGGTCCCCCGTGCCTGCCAGGAGCTATTTCTGAGCAGACAGCCAGGAGCACCGCCGGGTGTGGGCCCCCCCCCCCCAAAAAAAAAAAACAACCAAAAAATAAAAATAAAAATGAACAACCAAAACTATCTGGAACTACACTGGCCTTTTTTCTAATCCCCTGCTCTGTCCCATTCCTTTCACTGTTGTAGTGGATAGTAGGGGATTGTACCATGTGGCTGTGGTGTTCTCTCTGACACCATGTGACTGTGGTACTCAATGTGGGTGTCACCTCAAGCTGCTGTGCCACATTCAGAAAAGATTATTTACTGAGGCTTACACCCCCAGAAAATAGATATATTTAAGACACTAGGAGGGGAAAAGGGTAAGAAGCCTCCCATGGTAGGAGGGCATGTCCTAAGCAGGATTCCAATGCACTTTTCAGTTGTGTGCAAAACACATTCTGCCTATAGTACCAGCCAGGGGTAGCATTGCCTGGGCCACAGGCTCTCTTTACATCTTTGAGCTAATTGCTGGGGGTTGTGACCTTTTGTTGTGTTTATACACACCTGGCTGCAATCAGCTGGCTATCTCCAGTTGCAGTAAGGACCATAGAAAGCTCAGCACAAGTGGCAACACCAGAATTTGAATTCATGACTACAGGCTTGAAGGGTAGCCACAGCTATTTCTCCTGTGACCTGTACTGACCTCTGCTCAAATCAGTGAAAATATATTTTAGACTTCCACATAAATATAGAAATAAAATGTTTATTCCACTATGCAGATACTGCTTCAGATACCTTTAAGACATTAAATGCTATTTTAAGAGATTAAATGCATTAAAAAAATTTTTATCCTGTGATTTCTCCCTCCTCACAGACTTGAAGATAAATCATTGATATAAATACTTAAAAATGTTTACTTAATACTATCTATAGAAACACATGTAATTATGGTGTTTTAAAACTACATAAACTTAGCACACTGGCCATTTTCATGTAATCTGATTTTGTAGATCTTTAAAACATTTTTTATATCTACTGATTCATCTACCTCTAATGCATTCCTGTTATTCATAGTATTCTATGAATTAACTGTAAACCCCAAGACCCAAGAATTTCATAGAAATCCAAATAAAACACTCAAGAAAATTCTATCAAGATACATAATTATATTGCTTAAAACAGTGATACAGGATAAAATTAAAGCAGCCAGAACATAAAGAAAATTATTATAGAGAACAAAGATAAGGATTAAGTCATAGATCTCATTAAAATAATGCAATCTAAGATAAGAGAACATTTTTAAAGTGCTTAAATAAAAAAAATATATTAAAACCCATCAGCTTAGAATTCCATACCAACAAAAAAATAGCTCTCAGAAATAAAAGGCAAACTTGCCTGTTAAGTAGTAAAGGAAGCTCTATAAAGAAAAATTATACCATATGAAAACTGATCTATACAAAGGAATGAAAAGCATGGGGGAAATAATAGGTAAATACAAAAAAAATAGCATTATTTAATATTGCTAAAAGATAATTTTAAAGTAAAATAACAATAGTTATTTGTAACAATAATTGGTTTGGTTTTGCGGTCACACCCGGCAGCACTCAGGGTTACTCCTGGCTCTACACTCAGAAATTGGTCCTGGCAGGCTCGGGGACCATATGGGATATGCTGGGATTCGAACCACCGTCCTTCCGCATGCAAGGCAAATGCCCTAACTACATGCTATCTCTCCGGCCTCCAACAATAATTGTTAATAGGTGTAGGCTTCAAACCCATAAAAAGTAAACTATATAACACCGCCACAAAGGTTAGAAGGAGGGCCGGAGCAGTGGCGCAAATCTGCCTTGCCCACACTAGCCTAGGATGGACTGTGGTTCGATCCCCTGGCGTCCCATACGTCCCCCAAGCCAGGAGTGATTTCTGAGCGCAAAGCCAAGAGTAACCCCTGAACATCACCGGGTGTGGGCCTCCCCCCCCCAAAAAAAAATGGTTAGAAGGAATGAAAGTACACACTGCTGTAAGGTTTGTTTTAGTGGAGAGTTTGAGGAGTTTGGACCATTATTAGGCAGTGCTGGTGGTTGAACCAGAGTTGGCCATGTGAAGTGCTTTAACCTTTGTACTATTTCTCCAGCTCAGTAAGATTCTTATTTATACATAAAGTATTATTATTAACTGAAGCAACCTGGCAATGTTAAATACCCAATTAATGCTCTAGAACTCAGAAATGCAATGGTCAGAAAAGTTTGATTTGTACACCAATAAAGATTAGATGTCATGAAATAAAAAGATCTAATTAATGAAAGTAAAATGGAGCATATCATGCAGCAGCAGGGTTCATGCTGCATTATTTAAGCTCGGGGACACCAGGATACTTCACCCTCTCACTGCTCTGAGAGCCATGTGGTACCAATCAAACCCAAGGCTCCACACAAACAAAGAATGAACTCTACCATTCGAGCCACATCCACACACACACCCTAATCCACACACTCCTGAAACTCAAAGCTAGTAGTAACATTACTGACCACTACTGGAGAATACTAATAAACCAACACATTATTTTGAAATTGGAAAATGTAGAGTCATGCATTTATCTTTCATCAAAGATGAAATTTCATTAATATAAGTATTTTACCTGATAAAAAAAGTGGCAGAATTAGAATATTGCCATTTTGCAAACATAAACAATTACTTGATAAGCAGTGGTGGCCAATGTTTACCAATATCACAACTGGAAAGACAACCTACTAATATGTGCTTCTTGATTAGTAGCTGAAGTAGCTATGCCTAGCCCCAACAAAAAAGAGAAGAAAGCAATTCATGATTAAGTCTCCAGATCCATCAAAAACAGAAGAGAGCAAAGTAACAGATGATACCAAATAAATGCAACCAGTAAATCTCAGTAATATTTATTATATCTAAGCTTTGCCTAAGATGAAATCACACAATTCCTTAAAGTTAAAATTCTAAGGAGGAAGGAGAGGAATATAGAAAGAAAAAAAACACTACGCATGGGCATTCTCAACTGTTGAGAATATAGCAGCAATAACCTTTCCTCCATGATGGTCTCACCTAATACATGAGGTGTTTGTGGGTTTTGTTTCTGTTTTTGTTTTTTTTTGTCAAACCCAGTAGTACTCTGGTGCCAGACCAATGGGGGTACAAAGCAAACATCCTACTTGCTGGACCACTTGCAGCCCAATCTAGGAACTTTTTCATCCTTTTAAGTAATAAAGGCATGTCAGAGATTCATCAACTACTTACCATTGTCAAACGTTCACATACTATATTTCATTTAATCCTACAATGCTATGTTAGGTAGGTCTTTATACTTTTACTTTTCATGAGAAAATAAATCAGACTCAGAAGTATTATGCTCACAGTTAAAACACCATCTAAATGCAGAATTTAGAAAAGCCACTATTCAATGATAAACCTACTTCAGCGCTTAATCCCTACAAGGGCTTGTAGTTTTTTTTAACATGTGGGGCTGATAGATCCGACAGTCCCAAACGATTATATCATGTAATTCATTCCATCTACACCTGTTAATTCTCAGGAAAGCTTGCTACTCTAACACTTCTGTATTATTATTCTGTATTATTATTAACACTTCTGTATATTCTCTATGTTACTTAAAAAAATTTCATGTCTTGGGGTTGGAGTGTTGGCACAAGCAGCAGGGCGTTTGCCTTGCATGCAGCTAACCTAGGACAGATCATGGTTCGATCCCCAGCATCCCATATGGTCTCCCAAGCCAGGAGAGTCAACCCTTGAGAGTCACCAGGTGTGGCCCCAAAACAAAACAAAAACCCAAAAATAAAACAATTTTCATAGCTAGTGGGTAATAAGTTCTACCACTAAAAGAAAAATGTTTAAGGGGCCGGGAAGGTGGCGCTAGAGGTAAGGTGTCTGCCTTACAAGCGCTAGCCAAGGAACGGACCTCGGTTCGATCCCCCGGCGTCCCATATGGTCCCCCCAAGCCAGGGGCGATTTCTGAGCACACAGCCAGGAGTAACCCCTGAGCGTCAAACGGGTGTGGCCCAAAAAAAAAAAAAAAAGAAAAATGTTTAAATATCTAAGCCACTCAAGCAAAATCGCTACAAAAAAAAATTTTTTTTTTGCTATTAGGAAATGTACCTCCAAGGGCCAGAGAGACAGCAACAGATAAGGCACTTGTCTTGTGTGTGGCTGATTAGGGCTCAATCTCCCGAATCCCAAAAGGTCCCTGGAGCATGACAGGAATAATCCCTGAGCATTGCCAGGTGTGGGTCCAAAACAAACAAGCAAACAAAAATCACTGAAGGAGGGTGGCCCTGAACCCCCCAACTATATGACACATTTTTTTTTTGGTTTTTCGGGCCACACCTGTTTGATGCTCAGGGGTTACTCCTGGCTAAGCGCTCAGAAATCGCCCCTGGCTTGGGGGGACCATATGGGACGCCGGGGGATCGAACCGCGGTCCTTCCTTGGCTAGTGCTTGCAAGGCAGACACCTTACCTCTAGCGCCACCTCGCCGGCCCCTTTATGACACATTTTTAAGTGCTTCTGCTTCAGGGATTAGAATTTAGCAGGTCTGTGTAAATATTTGATGCACATTTCTAGTTAACATTCACTATAAAGGCTTGGGTATAGTCTATTATAGCGAACATTTTTCTTGTAGTGATATAAAGGTATCACATTAAACCATGCTATTCTCTATTCCAGAACCATGTTGGGTTATCAAAAATCCCCACATAAAAATTCATTATTTAAAATAGGGTGATAATATTAATTTATTAATTCAACATATATATAATGAGGTTAGAGATTGTTACATGAGTGTAGATACATCCTGATAAAGAACTCTTTAAACTAATAATTAAACAAATAAAATTTGTTTTTGTTTTGTTTTATTTTGGTTTGGTTTTTTGGGCCACACCCATTTGATGCTCAGGGGTTACTCCTACCTAAGCGTTCAGAAATTGCCCCTGGCTTGGGGGGGACCATATGGGATGCCGGGGGATCGAACCGTGGTCTTTCCTTGTCTTCCTTCCTAGGTCTTTCCTAGCGCTTGTAAGGCAGACACCTTACTCTAGCACCACCTTGCCAGCCCCGAAATTTGTTTTGATTCATGACTCTTTTTTTTTTTTGAATCATGACTCTTTACTGGTGTACATAATTCTAAAAATGCAAGACTCGAGACAGTATCTTGGAGGTAGGGCATTTGCCTTGCATGCAGAAGGACGGTGGTTCGAATCCCAGTATCCCATATGGTCCCCCAAGCCTGCCAGGAGCGATTTCTGAGCGTAGAGCCAGGACTAACCTCTGAGCTCTGCTGGGTGTGACCAAAAAGAACAAAAAAATAAATAAATTTAATGACTGTATCTTACATGTCAGGCAATACAAGATGATAAATGACAGTGCTGAAAAAAGACTTCATATATAACATAAGAGTGTTCTCTGGGGCTGGAGAGATAGCACAGCGGTAGGGCATTTGCCTTAGACGCAGAAGGACAGTGGTTCTAATCCCGCCATCCCTCATGATCCCCCAAGCCTGCCAGGCGCGATTTCTAAGCATAGAGCCAGGAGTAACCCCTAAGCGCTGTCGGGTGATTCACCCCCCAAAAAAAATTAAAAAAAGAGTGTCCTGTGCTAGAGCCAGAGCAATATCACAGAAGGTAGGGCATTTGCCTTACACACACCAACCTGGGTTCCATCCCAGGCATCTCATATGTTCCTGAGCCTGCCAGGAGCAATTTCTGAGTGCAGAGCCAGGAGTAACCCATAAGCGTCATCTAGTGTGGCCCCAAAACAAACAAACAAAAAGAATGTTCTCTGTTTATTTTGAAACCATATGTGATTATTAGTTCAAAGATTCCTTGCATAAGTTTTATGATCAACCAAATCATTGTTTAGTAAAGGGTCACAACAGAAACCTAGGCTTTCAACTATACAGTGTAGCTCAGTATAATGGTTAAAATGTTCTCCTAAATGACTATTTAGGTATGGCTCTTAGGATAAATGAGAAAATTCTAAGCTGTGTACCTGCATATTTTGTTACTTGGTCATTACAAACATACTATTTCCTCAGTGTTTACATTTTACAGCTTTTACAGCCAAAAGCACTCTACTCAATTCAAAATTTGACAGGCTCTAGTGAAGACAAATAAATCCTTTGCATTCTATCAACTTTAGAGGTCACCAATACATCCTGCTTTTCAACTTCATCTCACAATCCAAACTGATACTGCAAGAAGAGCAGCAAGAAATATAGGGGACTGTGCTTCCCTTTCAATCCATCTACCCTTTTCTCCAAGCCTCCTAGTCACAAGGACAGTGAAACACCTTAGATGCTGGGAAGCTCTTCTCTAAAACTGGTGCCGTTGGCAAGCTTACAGAGATGAAAACTTAAATAAAAGCTATTCCTAACAGGAAAAAGAAAAAGTTATTCCTAATATGTACCTCTAGCTCCTAGGGAAAACAGAATTTGCTTAAAGAAATCAGTATCAAAATGCAAACTTGAATACAGGATCAACACAGGTAGGTAACTTTCAATCAAAATAAGGCCTGACCACCTTTACTTCTTTCGTAAATACATCATCTAAAGATGTTAAGAGACTTCCAGATAAACCCCAATTGTAAGTTTTACTCAATCTTGACCCATAATGGAAGTCTTTCCCCTAGGTCTTCATGGACAGGATCAGGCGAAGTGCAATAAGCATATCAGGAGTCTGCACACTCAGAAGAGCCACTCTCAGAGGGTTGCACTTTTTTTTTTTTTTTTTTTTGGTTTTTGTTTTTGGTTTTTGGGCCACACCTGGCAGTGCTTAGGGGTTACTCCTGGCTGTCTGCTCAGAAATAGCTCCTGGCAGGCACAGGGGACCATATGGGACACCGGGATTCGAACCAACCACCTTTGGTCCTGGATCGGCTGCTTGCAAGGCAAACGCCGCTGAGCTATCTCTCCGGGCCCAGGGTTGCACTCTTTAGTTGTGCTCATGAATGTTCTGGGTGTAGTGTTCATCAGGGCTGCTGCAGTGCTCACAGTGACCATCCGGAGTTGAACTTTCTGTTGTTTTTTAAGTGGCACAAACTGGTGTTACACCCTCTTCGTTGACGTCTACCTGGATACAGTGTGGCAGGAAACTCCCTGTTGCTTAAGAGTTTAACAGTGCATGCTTCGGTTCCAGAGACTGAACTCTTGGAATAGCATTTGCAAGGTAGGCATTTTAAATCACTGAGCTATTCAACTTGGGCCCCTGACAGTCTCATTAAAAAAAAAATTACTTCATGTTGCCGTAATTATGCCTCCTACCCCTAAAATATATGACCATTAATTTAAAGCCCAGTATTAAACAAACAAACAAACAGATCTAAAAGTAAAACTAGTTCTTTCAAAGACTCAAGTTTCTTTTCTTTTCTATTTTTTTTTTTGGTTGTTATTTTTGGGCCACACCTGGTGATGTTCAGGGGTTACTCCTGGCTCTGCGCTCAGAAATTACTCCTGGCTTGGGGGATCATATGGGATGCCGAAGATCGAACCGCGGTCAGTCCTAGGTTAGCCGCATGCAAAGCAAATGCCCTATTACAGTACACCACAACTCTAGCCCCAAAGACTCAATTTTCTTATTAATAAAAACCTTAACCAGAGAAATCTTTCAGAAGCATCTAATTCTTACATTGAATAGCTTTCTGTTCTCAACAAACTTTCAAACTATTTGATAAAAGTCTAATCTAACCATCTGGTCCATGCAATACTGCATATCAATCAATCAGGGTGCCCACAAATGCTACTTGATACCAGTTCCATTCTGCTTTCATTAGGGTTCTTCCCTCTTTTTTGATGGGTCTCCAAAGGGGTGCTCAGCTGAAGATTCAATACAAGGGTCCAAGAATGCAGTGTTCTTTGGATACCCCGGGGATCACCCAGATTACCAAGAAGTGGTTGACTCCTCCAAAACCACACCTAGCAGTGCTCAGAGGCCTCCAGGGCTGAGACCAGTGATGACCCTTAACCTGTGTACTGTCTCTCTGGCCCTGATTTTCCCCACTTTTAATATTAAAATATTTTTAAATTTGTTTTTGTTTTTGGATCACAAACAGCAGTGCTCAGGACATACTCCTGGCTCTGTGCTTGGGTGACCACTCCTGGTAGGGCTTGGGAACCATATAGGATGTTGGGGTTCAAACCTAGGTTAGCCATAAGTCCTATTCACTGTACCATTACTCTTCCCACTTTTTTTAAATTAATATCTTTATTTAAGCACCATGATTACAAACATATTTGTAGTTGAGTTTCAGTTATAAAAAAGAATGACCCCTTCACCAATGCAACATTCCCACCACCAATGCCCCTCATCCTCCTTTACCCCACCCTTGCCTGTATTCGAGACAAGAGAATTTCTCTCACTCACTACCACTGTCATGATAGTTGTCAGTATAGTTATTTCTCTAACGGAACTCACTACTCTTTGTGGTAAGCTTCATATCATGGCTGGTCCTTCCAAGCCCTCATCTCTATTGGTACAGTATTATTATAATACTGTCTTTTATTTTCTTTTTTTTTTGGTTTTTGGGCCACACCCTGTGACGCTCAGGGGTTACTCCTGGCTATGCGCTCAGAAGTTGCTCCTGGCTTCTTGGGGGACCATATGGGACGCTGGGGGATCGAACCGCGGTCCGTCCTAGGCTAGCGCAGGCAAGGTAGGCACCTTACCTCCAGTGCCACCGCCCGGCCCCGTCTTTTATTTTCTTAAATCTCATAGATGAGTGAGACAATTCTGTGTTTTTCTCTCCCTCTGACTTAATCTCATTCAGCATAATAGTTTCTATGTCCATCCATGTGTAGGAAAATTTCATGACTTCATTATTCCTGACAGCTGCATAGTATTCCATTATGTCTATGTACCACATTTTCCTTAGCCACTGATCTGCTGAAAGGCAATTGGGTTGTTTCCAGATTCTGGCTACTGTAAATAGACTGCAATGAATACAGGCATGCAGAAGGCATTTTTGTATTGTGTTTTTGTGTTCCTAGGATATATCCATAGGAGTAGTATAGCTGAATCATATGGGAGCTTAATTTCCTTTTCTTTTCTTTTTTTTTTTTTTTTTTAAGAAATCTCATGTTGCTTTACATAAAGACTGGACCACCAGCAGTGAATGAGAGTTCCTTTCTTCCCATATCCCCACCAGCACTTATTGTTCTTATTCGTTGGGAAGTGTATCAGTCTCTGAGGTGTGAGATGGTACCTCATTGTTGTTTTGATTTGCATCTCCCTGATGATTAGCAATGTGGAGCATGTTTTCATGTGTCTTTTGGTCATTTGTAGTTCTTTGAGGAATTGTCTGTTCATTTCTTCTCCCCAGTTTTTGATGGGGTTAGATGTTTTTTCTTCCCACTTTTTTTTGTTTGTTTGCTTGTTTGGTTTTTGTTTTTGTTTGGTTGGTTGGTTTTGGTTTTTGGGCCACACCCGTTTGACGCTCAGGGGTTACTCCTGGCTATGCGCTCAGAAATCACCCCTGGCTAGGGGGACCATATGGGACGCCGGGAGATCAAACCGCGGTCAGTCCTACGCTAGCGCTTGCAAGGCAGACACCTTACCTCTAGCGCCACCTTCTCGGCCCTTCTTCCCACTTTTAGAAGCATAAACTTACCCATGACTCAGACTAAATTTATATCTCCTACTCTCAAAATGCATTAAAAAAAAACAGTCTTAAGCTGCTGTACTATCAATGTGGCGCCTAAAACTCAGTATTAAACTTGCTCTAGCATCTCTTCTCACCCATACCTTCACTTCCATCCATGGAGAGGTCAATGTTCTCTTAAAAACATATTCCTCTCTTCTTTTTCCTCTCACATTCCTCTAAGCCAGGGGTCCTCAAACTTTTTAAACAGGGGGCCAGTTCACTGTCCCTCAGACCATTGGAGGGTCTGACTATAGTAAAAACAAAACTTATGAATGAATTCTTATACACACTACATATATCTTATTTTGCAATGAAGAAACAAAACAGATAACAAATACAATATGTGGCCCACAAGCCATAGTTTGAGGACCACTGCTCTAAGCAATTTTCTTCCAATAAAAACCATTTGCTTCACTTAAAAAGAAAAAAAGCCATGATTTTTCTTAGTGACATTTAACAACAAATTTAAGCAATTAACTCTTTAAACTGTCAAAATCTTGTATGGTGACAGGGTAGGGCGAGTTGTTACTGACCATTTTCAGAATGTGATGACAGCTAATGGAGTCTTTTCCTTTTAAAAAATGTTTTAAGTAGTGAGTTTCAAAGTAGTTTTCAAAGCAATAAAAATTTAAGGTAAACAGAAACTGAGAACTGGTCTTTCATAGGTCACTTATTAAGGTGGGAGGAGAAGAGCACCAGAGAGGAAGAGGTAGTGGGGAGAAAGGAAATAAGAGGATATTGAGACAACCATGGAGGGAATGAACACTGATGCATGGTGCCTATGATATTTTATTCATGAAACCCTACCAGTAACAGTACTAAAAACAAAAAAGTATTAAATTTATAGTGCTGAGATTGAGAAATTTTGCTCCAAAGTTATAATAATCAAGAAAGGTGGAATGGCCATTAGACAAAAATGAAGTGAAATAAATGTTCACACCAGACTACATTTATATAATCACAGCAAAGCAAGACAATTCAATAAGGAAAACTATTTCAAGAAAAAGCATTTTGAGGGACAAGAGTGATAGAACAGCAGTAGGGAGAGTGATAGCACAGCAGTAGGACGTTTGCCTTGCATGTGGCCAACCAGTTTGATTCCCGACATTCCACCATCCCATATGGTCTCATGAACCTGCCAGGGATGATTTCCGAGTGCAGAGCCTAAACCTCTGAGCACCACCTAGTGTGGCTCAAACCTCACCCACCTCCAATTAAAAAAAAAGCATTTTGAGTACAAGTTACCAGAATTAAAAAGCAATAACCTGGGGTGGGGAGGGAGCAATAATCTTTCTAGGCCCAGTCAACAGACTGAGCAAATGCTTTACAATCAAGACTGAATAAAGGTGAGCTGGAATAAGTTAATAGATTAAGGAGAAAGATACTGTTGTGAGACAGAAGTACAAACCCTGAGACAAACAAAAGATGAAATGAAACTTTTGAAACAACTGGAAAAGAACAGGATCCAGACACAGAAAAGTAGAGAAAAATGGAGTAATGCTGACAGATATTTGTCTGTGGGTGTTAAGTTTGGTTTTTTTCACCCTCTGTGAAATAGAGGATGAAATCATCTGCAGAAGTGAGGAAGAGGTGGAGTAGGTAGGAACTTTAGGAGAGTGGCAGAAGTGTGAAATGGCTACTGTGAGCAGTGAAGAAAATAACTGACTTGAGACACACACAGAAGACTTGCTGGAGAGTGAGATCAGGGTTGAAGTTCCAAGAGCTGGAACCAGGGTTGGAGAGATAGTACAAAGGTTAAGGCAATTGTCTTGCACACAGATGATACAGATTTTAATCCCCAGCACCTCAAGGTCCCCCAATCTCCTCTAGGAGTGATCCTTAAGTACTACCAAGTGTGGTCCCAAACACCTTAAAAACAAAAACAAAACAAGCAATTGAAAAATCCCCAAAAGCCGGAACAAATGCTTTTAATGTAAGAGACCCATATTTAATAACCAGCACTAGATGGTGCCCCAAATAAAAAGCTAGGTAGTCTCCAGCAAAGTCACTGTGGGCCAAACTGCTCCCTTGCACTGTGCCATCCCCCCACTCACAGTAAATGAAGTTTATCAAATTGACCTGAGTGTTTCTAAATGCTTGGCTTCAATCAAGTTATTGTTAAGGAAAATGGTACTTTTATGACCAGCAGCTTTGGAATCAAGTTTGTAATCCACACTAGAAATAGCATTGACCTATAGTATTTATTTGACTTCTTAGCTCCTTATGAAATAAATCTGATTGGGACTGGAGTGATAAAACAACAGGAATAATGTTTACCTTGCATGCAGTCAACCCAGATTGATCCCCAGCCTCTCATTAGGATTGATCCCTGATGGTAGAGGCAGGAGGCAATCCTGAGAATCATCAGATGTGGCCCCCACAAAAGATAAATCAATCCAATTTTAAGAGTCGTTTTATATTTAAAAGCACCATAATTTACAAAATTGGCTGGTTTGGGGTTTTGTTGTTTTTGGATAGGGGCTCAGGGATCTCTCCTGGTGGGGCTCAGAGATGTAATATCAGAGAGTGAGCCAGCTTTGGCCATGTGCAAAGCAAGTGCTTTACTCCCTGTACTTTCTTTCCAATGCCATACAATGTTTTTTGCAGCGCTTAGCGGTTTACTCCTGGCTTGTGCTCAGAATTACTCCTGGCAGGTTTAGGGGACCATATGGGATGCCAAGGATCAAACCTGGGTCAGCTGAGTACAAGGCAAAACCCAATGTGCAACTGCTCCATTTAATAAGAATTTGGGGTATTCAATGTTCCAACTCCAAACTCACCAGTGTCAACTCCTACTACCAATGATCCAAGATTTCCCTCTCCCCTCATTTAACAGTTTCTTAGGATCCATAAGCCTGAAAACAAGAAGATAGCAAATAAGAACCTCCTTCATCTCTTCTCTTAACAGTCACTATATCTCATCTTTCACTCTAGCCAGAGTGGCAAATTCTAAGTCCCCAAAAGAAGTTTCTCATGTTCTTGTGACTTATACAGAGATTTCTCTTTGTCCAAGATGTTTTTCCCCCTCACTTACTGATTCTTCCCATAAAAATTTAAATCAAATGTCACTGATTTAGCATACTAATAATACTACAACACATATACACTGCACTACAGGGGATAACATTCATAATATAATGATATAGGAAGTGTTTCCTTGCAACAGAACAGGCTGGGGACTGTATATGTCTTTCCATATACATATACCCTGTACATATTGTGAGATTATCAACTAATTACTAAACTGCTATTATTATCACTATTTTGGGTTTTGGGCCACACTCAGCAAGTAGTGTCAAGACTTACTCCTGGCTCAGGTGGTATTGAAGATAGAAACTAGACTGGCTGCATTTACCTTATATACTACCTATCTAGCCAGTAGCTGTAAATTATTATCATTATTATTATTTTGGGATTTTTTTGTTGTTGTTGTTATATTAGTAGCCCTCAAGGCTTACTCCTGGCTTTTCACTTAGGGATCCTTCCTAGTGTGCTTGGGGTCCCACCAGGGACCATGTAAGGTACATGTAAGGCAAATGGCTAGCCGAATGTACTATCACTCAGGCCCAATAACTATAAATTATTATAGTACAAGTTTGTTCAAGGTAGGGATTATGTCAGAGAAGCTTCATTGGCCTCAGAAATTAGACTAAATACCATAACCATTCTACTTTCCTTTATAAACCAAAGATGAAAAGTCCTCATAGGCGACAATAAATTTCAGCTAATATTTGTTCAAAGTTTACCATAGTCAAAGCACTACACTAGGCATTTTACGTGAATTATTTCATTTAATTATCACAAAACCTAACAGTTCCTATTTCCATTTTTAGGACACAACTGGTAATGCTCAGCATATACTCCTGACACAGCTCAGGGGATCTTACAGGGTGCTGGGGATCAAATCTGTGTTGACTACATGCAAAGCAAATGTGTTACCTGTTGTATACTATTTCTCCAGCACCTGATAATCCCTCCTTTTTAGAAAGGAAATTGAAATAAAGGGATAAAGCAACCTGCCTATAGTCACTAAATCTATAAAGTCAGTAAGTAGCAGAATGTAACCAGGTAAATGTAAAAAGGGGGGTTAGGGCTTAAAAGAAGGTGGATCATTCAGCAGTATTCAGGACTATTTTTGGCTCTATATTTGGAGAATTTATTACTGATGATACTCAGGTAACCTTAGGTGGTACAAGATTATTATTATTATTATTATTATTATTATTATTATTATTATTATTATTATTATTATTATTGGTGGCATCCAGCCACCACAGCCAACATGCACTGAAAGTGCCTTACCTCCTGTACTATCTCCCCAAAACCAGATAAATTATCTTAAGACTCTTAACATCTGTCATTCCTACTTAGCACAATTAATTTTGTTCCCATTGTTCAAAGTACTTGAATAAATGTCTACCAACTTAAGAATGACTCTAGGACCAAAACATCAGTTCAATAAAATAAGTGAATACTTGGTATGTAAACATCTCTGGCACCAAATGGTCCCTCAAATAGTCAGGAGCAGCCAACCCCATACCCTGAGTTTGGCACACAAAACAAAAATCATAGACCTTTTATTTATAGCCCTACTAAACTTTTGCTTGTCAATTTCTGCCTATCACTCTTTTCTTTTTGGGACACACCTGGCAGTGCTCAGGGGTTATTCCTGGCTCTGCACTCATGTACTTCTGGTGGTGTGCGGTGGACCATATGGAATGTCTGGGATTGAACTGGGTTGGCCACATGAAAGGAAAGTGCTCTACCACTGTACTATCCCTTTGGCCCATCATTTTGTTTGTCTCGTTTGTTTGTTTGTTTTGTTTTTGGGTCACACTTGATGGCATTCAGGAGTTACTCCTGGCTCTGTGCTCAGAAATCGCCTGGCAGACTCAAGGGACCACATGGGATGCCAGGAATTGAACGGAGGTCCATCTGGGGTTGGCTGCATGAAAAGCAAATGCCCTACTGTTGTGCTATCTCTCCAGTCCCTGGCCCCTCTACTGTCTCTGAACACTTGTTATCTGCTATGTTAGCCATCTCTCCTAACACTCATGGAAAAGGAAATTTGATAAGACTCCTATGTTACTGTCCTAGTTATCAATAAGAATATTGTGGAGTACTATAATTATGTCCAGTAAACTATTTCTGACAGGGGCCAGCGTGGTAATGCAAGCAGTAGGCGTCTGCCTTGCCTGCGCTAGCCTAGGATGAACCTCGGTTCAATCCCCCGATGTCCCATCTGGTCCCCCAAGCCAGGAGCGGTTTTGGAGCGCATAGCCAGGAGTAACCCCAGAGCCACCGGGTGTGGTGGGAAAAAAAAAAAAAACCAAGGGGGAAAAAAACTATTTCTGACATCTTAAGTCTTTAAATTCAACAAATAACTGAAATCACAGCTATTACAACTATTTAAAAGAATAAACCCATGATTTATAGGACTTCCCACAGAACATGATACCATTACTATTCTCAAAGCATGCAGTTTTCGACAGTAAATACCGCTTATTTGTTTTGATTTTCATTTAGTTTAATTGTTTCCAAATACACTTCTCAGGGCTTCTCATTTTGTCATTTTCCCTTCTGCTAGACACTTGTCATAAAAGCTTCAAAGAAATAATGGGGAAAAGTCTTATTATTAACTGGACTTTTATGAGGGTAAGGGGACTTTACAAACAGTATCTTTAGAGAAGAGGATTAGGAGCTGTCAATATATAGATACATACTGGGGCCGGGAAGGTGGCGCTAGAGGTAAGGTGTCTGCCTTGCAAGCGCTAGCCAAGGAAAGATTGCGACCACGGTTTGATCCCCCGGCGTCCCATATGGTCTCCCCAAGCCAGGGGAGATTTCTGTGCGCCTAGCCAGGAGTAGCCCCTGAGCATCAAAATCAAAGTTCAATAAGAAAGTCTTGACAGGGGCAAGAGCAATAGAACAACAGGTAAGGCATTTCTCTTGCAGGAAGCCGACCCGGATTCAACCCCAGCATCCCATATGGTCCCCCAAGCCTACCAGGAGTGATTTCTGAGCACAGAGCCAGGAGTAACCCCTGAGAACTGCAAGGTGTGCCCCCCCCAAAGAGAAAAGTTTGACAAAATGAATTGTTTTAATGCCTAAGTCCTAAGAACAGAGATAAAGCTCAACAGGCTGGCATGCATTCCATGCATGCAAGGGGCAGAGCCGAATCCCTGCACTACCTGGTCCCCTAGTACTGCCAGGAGCAACACCCCAATACTAACCAAGAGTAGCCCAAGTACCTTCAGGTATAGCCTAAAATAAAAAAATACCCAAAACTTCAAGTCAAAACAAGTAAAATAAAATTTAAAAATTGATTAAGGAAGTAGTCAGAGATTGTAGTAGGGGAGTTTAAGTACTTGCTTTGCATGTGGCTAACTGCAGTTGGGAGTCCCAGTACCACATATTGTTCCTGAGCATCACTAGTTTATCCTTAAGCAGAGAACTAGGAATAAGTCCTGAGCAGGTGTGGCCCCAAAACAAACAAAAATGAGAAGAATCTAGACCATCATCAATTTTAATCTACTGGCTAGGGATGATAAAAACTCAGCTTGTCTTGCTTTTGTGAGATCCCAGGGATGATAAGAACTCAGCTTGTCTTGCTTTTGTGAGATCCCAGGTTTGATCCCTAGCATCATACACAATTACTTTTTCTTTTAGAGACATTAAGCTTTTATGACTTTTATGACTATCACTCGATATTTGCTCATCCCATTTTGTCTATTTGAGTATTCCAGAAGGGTTGCCAAGCTGAAAAGGTAAAAAGAAAAAGCAGGTAAGAGAAGGCTGGAGAGACATTACAGAGGTGAAGAAATATGCCTCGAACCCCACTTCAAATCTCGATACTACATTCAGTGTACAAGCACTGTCGGAAAAAAATTCCTCAACACAGTTCCAAAAGTAATCCTGAGCACCAAGGATATGACTCCAAAACAGATAAAGCAAAGAAAACAGAAAAAAAGATAATGATGGCTTAGCTATTGTTTTACAGATAGAATAGTTGTCAATCTTTCATAATTTAATAATTTTTTCTGAAAAACACTCAATATCCTGATTGTTAAACAATATACATAGCTTTAACAATAAACTTTTCATCATTATTCAAAGATATTACAGTATATATCAGTACATTTTTGGGAGGGAAAAGATGGTACCTCTCAAGAAATACTAAGAAATACAGGGCCCAGAGAGATAGCACAGCGGCGTTTGCCTTCAAGCAGCCGATCCAGGACCAAAGGTGGTTGGTTCGAATCCTGGTGTCCCATATGGTCCCCCCACCCCCACCCCGTGCCTGCCAGGAGTATTTCTGAGCAGACAGCCAGGAGTAACCCCTGAGCAACGCCGGGTGTGGCCCAAAAACCAAAAAACAAAAAACAAAAAAAAAAAAACAAAACTAAGGAATACAGGGTAGTGGAGCTGCCAGCTATTCTTGGCCAACCAAGTCAAGTTCACTGAACAAAGTTCAGTGCAAGGATGCTTCAATGTGAGGACCAAGGATGCAATACTCCTTAGGCAGCAAAAATCAGAGATTACCCAGGCTACCCTGAAAGTATTCAAGAACCTCCAGGGTCATACCAAGTGATCTAGACCAGGTGATACGAGGGATTATTATGGGGTTGGTTGCATGCAAGGCATGTACCTTCCTTAACTTAACCCCTGAACTATCTTGCTTTAAACTTTGAACTATCTCCTCAGTTCCATATTAGTAAATTCTTTAATGTGAACAATATCAGGATTTGGCTTTAATATGGATTTTTCTTTTAAATCTTTGGCTTTGAGAATCCTCAGTCATCCTCTGAGACTTTCTAAGTGTTCTAGGACGTTTACTAATGGTATTTACATTTAGTGAAAGAACTAAATGAAAGGAAATGAGCATAAACTTAGTAATTGATAGAAAACTTTTAACCATGAAGACAGGAAAGCCCAAGTCATTAAATAAAGATTGTAGAGTCACTAATTAGTTGATTCACCTTTATTTCTTATTGATTTTCATAGCTTTTTAAATATTAAAGAGTAGTAACTTGCCTTTTGTATGTGTTGCCATTATTTCCCTCCAGGTTTTTAAGGGCGTTTTTACAGTGTATTTTATCAAACATGAATTCAAAATGTCTGTACAAACATATCTGATGCTCGTTTTTGCTTTGAAATTGCAGTAGTAAGCTTTTTCTCTCCAATATGAAAATATTGGTTATCTGTAGTTCCTTTATGTTTCTTTTTTTTTTTTTTTTTTTTTTTTTTTGGTTTTTGGGCCACACCCGTTTGACGCTCAGGGGTTACTCCTGGCTATGTGCTCAGAAATCGCCCCTGGCTTGGGGGGACCATATGGGACGCCGGGGGATCGAACCGCGGTCCTTCCTTGGCTAGCGCTTGCAAGGCAGACACCTTACCTCCAGCGCCACCTACCCGGTCCCTCCTTTATGTTTCTTATATTACAACTTTAGTTTGGGGGTCGGAGAGATAGCACAGCGGCATTTGCCTTGCAAGCAGCCGATTCAGGACCTAAGGTGGTTGGTTTGAATCCAGCATCCCATATGGTTTCCCATGCCTGCCAGGAGCTATTTCTGAGCAGATAGCCAGGAGTAATCCCTGAGCACCGCCAGGTGTGCCCCAAAACAAACCAACAAACAAACAAAAAATCCCACAACTTGGGGCCGGAGAGATAGCATGGAGGTAAGGCGTTTGCCTTTCATGCAGGAGGTCATCGGTTCGAATCCCGGCGCCCCATATGGTCCCCCGTGCCTGCCAGGAGCAATTTCTGAGCCTGGAGCCAGGAATAACCCCTGAGCACTGCCGGGTGTGACCCAAAAACCACAAAAAAAAAAAAAAATCCCACAACTTTAGTTTGGATTTTATTTTTGAACAGGATGAATACATATCTAATTTCATCCCTCTCAATCACTAGCTAATAAACTTCCAACAAAGAAACAAAATTGGAATCAGAGACAGTATAATAATATATACTTATAGATAGAAGGTCCAGGTTTGATCTCGTGGAACTAGATGGTTCCCTCCTGAGCACTGAGGATGAACACCATGGGTCCAGTCAAATTATTTTTTTTTCTGGATTTTGTTGACTATATTTAAATAGTCATCGCTTAAAATGTATAATGAAATAAATTATAATTTTTAAAAGGAATACTCAATTATCATTTATTATGACTGATACTCTCATTTTATTGATAAAAAAACTTCATAACGGTATGTTACTGCATTTTTTCGTCAATCAATGTTTAGGGTCTTTGAGTAGATAGCTTAAAATTGACTGTTATAGTTTTTTCACCACAAAAACTGCAAAGGCCTACAGATAAGGACTTATTTTTCTGAGATGGACTTATTAAACGTTTGTAATACCACTAAAACAAACCATTCTTTTTTTTTACTAGCTTTTTTCTTTTATTAATATCACTGATATTTTTGACATTTAAAAAACTTATTTTTTATTCCAATATAGAATAAATTTTAAAAGCACAAAGACGGGCCCGGAGAGATAGCACAGCAGTGCTTGCCTTGCAATCAGCCGATACAGGACCAAAGGTGGTTGGTTCAAATCCCGGTGCCCCATATGGTCCCCTGTGCCTGCCAGGAGCTATTTCTGAGCAGACAGCCAGGAGTAACTCCTGAGTACCGCTGGGTGTGGCCCAAAAGCAAACAAACAAAAAGCACAAAGACAATAAACAATAGGGAAAAATTATATACTGCTGCTTTAGAATTTACATGTCAAATCCATTCCTCAATAGTTTTTGTTTTGAGGGTTTTTTTTGTTTGTTTTTCTGTTTTTGGGCCACAACCAGATGAGCTCAGGGATTAGACCTGGTTCTGCAATAAGAAATCACTGCTGACAGACTCAGGGGACCAAATCAGATGTTGGGGATCACACATGGTCAGCCATGTGCAAGTCAAATGCACTATATCTGCTGTGCTATCATTCCAGCCCCATATTTGGGGTTACTCCTGGCAGTGCTTGGGGGATCCAAATGAATGTTGGGGATCAAACTGAGAGTCATATGCAAGGCAAACTAACTACGTGCTATACTATCCCTCCAGCACCATTCTTCCTCAATAGTTTAGAGGATCTCTAACACACACTGATCTGCTATTAACTTTTAAAACAATAAAATTGAAATTCTTTCCTGTGTTGCACCAGAGACTGCTTTGATATACTTTGATGTATTAGTTCATTTCTAGACAGTTTCTATCTTTCTCATATAACATCACAACACTAATAAAGGATAAATTTTTCCTTAAAAATTAAACATTATAAAAATAAAAAAAAAGAAAAAAAGGGAAAAAATTGAACATTAGGGGCCGGAGAGATAGCATGGAGGTAAGGTGTTTGCCTTGCATGCAGAAGGATGGTAGTTCGAATTCAGGCATCCCATATGGTCCCCCGAGCCTGCCAGGAGTGATTTCTGAGTGTAGAGCTAGGAATAATCTCTGAGCGCTGCCGGGTGTGACCCCCCCAAAAAAAAAATCAACATTATTGGGGCCAGAGCGGTGGCACAAGCGGTAAGGCATCTGCCTTGCACATGCTAACCTAGGACGGACCGGGTTCTATCTCCCGGCGTCCTATATGGTCCCCAAGCCAGGAGCCATTTCTGAGCGCATAGCCAGGAGTTACCCCTGAGTGTCACCGGGTATGGCCCAAAAAAACAAAACCAAAAAATTTTCAATATTATTATCTTTATGCAGGATGACCAGTTTCAGTCCCCAACTTTGTTCTGTATTGATCCCCAACTCGCTGGAAGCAACCTTGAGCACTGAGCACTAGCCTCTTGGCACTGCCAGGTATGCCTCCAAAGCCAATAAATAAAGGTATTGGTTTTTACCAATATTAAAAGTTTACCCAGACTGTCTGGTAATTAGACTTTTGCATCTATAGCCATTAACCATCACAGTTTTCCTATTTTAGTTTTTTTGGTTTTTGGGCCACACCCACCAGTGCTCAGGGGTTACTCCTGACAGGCTCAGGGGACCATACAAGGTGCCAGAGATAGAACCTGGGTCTGTCATGGGTCAGACACATACAAGGCAAATGCCCTACCACTGTGCTACCATTCTGGCTCACATTTTTCCTATTTCTTCCCTACTGAGGTACTTTAAAAAGTCAGTGATTCGGGGCTGGAACGATAGCACAGTGGTTTAGGGAGTTTGCCTTGCATGCATCCACCCAGGATGGACCCGGTTCCGAATCCCATATGGTTCCTGCCCCCCCCCAACCCTGCCAAGAGCTATTTCTGAACCAGGAGTAACCCCTTTTGGGTCAACAGCAGGTGTTACCCAACCCCCCCCAAATAAGTCAGTAATTCATTTACAGACACTGATTTCAACTGCATCAAATAAACCATTTATCTGCAATTTCATCTGTAATTGTGAAAAGACAACTAATTTCTAACAGAAACCTTGTAATTCACATTATATTTATCAATTTGTTTTATTTTGGGGGGCCCATCCAATACCAATTTTCTTAACAGTAAAAAGCTTTATTTGGGGGACGGGGTGATATGGGGCACACCAGGGCATGCTTAGTGGTTACTCCTGGCTCTGCACTCAGAAATCACTCCTGGCAAGCTCAGAACTAGGGGGTGTGGTAGGGGGGACACTGAGAGACCATATGGGATGCCAGCAGAGATTGAATCCGGGTCGGTTGCATGCAAGGCAAACACCCTATCCACTATGCCAGGGGTTTTCAAACTACAGCCCATGGACCACATGCAGCCGCAGAGGAGTCTGATCCGCCCGCCAGCAGTGAGCACTGTTTGGTTGCCAAGATACCTGCCAGCATATACACTCAGTGTCACGGTTTCTCAGGGAAGACGTCAACCGCCTCCACCCACAGCATGTTGTGTGCTGGGAGGGTGGGCATGAGGGTGGTGTTGAGAGGGACACTGATGCGCCCTTGCACCTGGCGCTTGGTGCGCGCATTGCTGATGACGTCACTGGAGGGTGCCAGACGCCGCGTGGCGAGGAGTACCACATGTGGGTGACTATATGATGTAAAAAGGTGCCTGCTCCACCTCCAGGCAACGTGGTGTCTGTGTGCTGTGCCTGCCTGTCAGTGAGGTTTTCCTCTACTCCCTCCACTGCCAAAGGTCAGTCAAAAGTGCCACAGAAATAAATTTGTGCCAGATGGGGGGTTCTGCCCAACTGGGCTGTGGGTGACTCATATGAAAATTCCTCTTTGGGGGTGGTGAGGTGTTCAGTGCTGAAATCAAAGTTAGGGGGTAGGCGGTGGTTGGGAGGTTAGGGATTCGGTGCTGAATTGCCCATGTGGAAAATTAGGGGTTCGATGCTGAAGCATTTTAAAGGGGTTACATTGAAAATTTTATATGCATTTTGCAATTCCTTTTCAGTGTTCACATGCTGATTCTGAACATATCAATTTGGGCATTGTATAGGGAGATATAACTGAACTATCAGGGACTGAGCTGGTCTGCTTAGAAAAGCCTGCAAGGGGTAAGTGTTCACATCAGGGACTAATGGGGGTTCATAGACTGTGTATATATACACACATATTTGTATTTCACTAATATCAGTTTGGAATCCCTAGCAAACAATGATGTCAAGAAAAAGAAAAATTGATGGCGAGTGTAGGATATTCAAAGAACAGTGGACTTAGGATTACTTTTTTATGCGGTACAAAGAAAAAGATGTGTGTCTGATATGCCAGAATATAGTTGCTGTGTTCAAAGAATACAATTTGCGACGCCACTATCAAACTCAACATAAAGATAAATATGATTGTTTGGTTGGAGAAGTGAGAAAAGATAAAATATTACAACTGAAACATACACTGACGACTCAGCAAAATACTTTTGTGGAGCAGAAGCAGTTAAATACTTCCTCACTGTGGGCAAGTTTTCAAGTTGCCAAGTTAATAGTGCGCAATGGCAAACCATTTGTGGGGGGAGAATTTGTTTAAGAATGCCTTATTTCTGTTGCCAAAGAGATGTTTCCAGAGAAGGCCGATTTATTTAGTACAGTGAGCCTTTCAGGAGTTACAATGACATGAAGGATTGAAGAAATGTGAAAAAATTTGCTGCACCATTTGCAAAACTCTGCAAAGAAACTTTGCTATTTTTCCTTGGCACTTGACGAAAGCAATGATGTTCGTGATTCTGCCCAACTTCTCATTTATATGTGTGGGACAAATGAGTATTTTGAAGTCACAGAAGAGTTTGCTGCACTGCAAAGTATCAAAGGTACAATGACAGGAGTGGATATATTTGAAAAGGTTTGCCAAACTGTGAATGGTTTGGAGCTGGACTGGGTTAAACTAGTCAGTGTAACAACTGATGGTGCTCCTAGCATGGTGGGGTCTAAGAGAGGAGTAACTGCTCACATTACACAAGAGATGGACAAACATAACCATCCTCATCCAATTGCCATACACTGCGTCCTTCACCAACAAGCGCTGTGTTGTAAATCACTGAAGTGGGACTCTGTTATGAAAATTGTGGTATCTTGTGTTAATTACATTAGAACTCATGCACTAAACCACAGACAATTTCAGGAATTTCTATCTGAAGTATATGTTGCCCATGAAGATGTTCTGTACCACACAGAAGTCTGTTGGCTGAGTAGAGGGAGAGTTTTGAAACATTTCTATGACTTCCGTAGATTACAGCTTTTCTACTTTCAAAACACCAAGAAGTGGCCTGGAGAAGTAGCACAGTGGTGTTTGCCTTGCAAGCAGCAGATCCAGAACCTAAGGTGGTTGGTTCGAATCCCAGTGTCCCATATGGTCCCCCGTGCCTGCCAGGAGCTATTTCTGAGCAGACAGCCAAGAGTTAACCCCTGAGCACCGCCGGGTGTGACCCAAAAAACAAAACAAAATAAAAAACCAAAAAAAAAAAAAAAAAAAAAGAAGTACCAGAGCTCAATGATGCAGAATGGAAATGGCACCTTGCCTTTCTGACAGATATAACAGAACTAACTACTCAATAGTTTCAATCTGCATCGCATGTGAAAGCATTTGAAGTAAAATTAGGCCTTCTCAGGAGGAAAACTTCAGTCATCTCCCAACAACTCAAAACCTGTCAGCAGACAAACCATTGGTTGCATTCCCAAAGGAAACATGTCTGGCTTCACTAGAATTGTTGCAAAAGGAATTTCAATTTAGATTCAAAGAGCTTCATCTCCATGAACAGGACATACAGCTTTTTCATAACCCATTTTCTGTTGAGATTGAAAATGTCCTTACAATTTACCAAATGGAACTGGCTGAACTGCAGAATTGTGACTCTCTGAAAGACGCATTTAAGTCAAGTAACCTTTTGAATTTCTATGCATCTCTCCCCTCTGAGACATATCCAAATATCAGGAACCATGCACTCAAAATGGTAACCATCTTTGGTAGCACTTATGCCTGTGAACAGACTTTTTCAAGAATGAAACATCTGAAATCTACAACCAGATCAAGATTAACTAATGCCCACTTGCATCACTTGTTACGGCTGGCAGTGACAAATATGGAACCGGACATTGACCATCTCATTGGCCAAAAGCAGGCCCACAGTTCCCATTGAAATACTGGTGCGTGATCTGTTTATTTATAAATGGTTTTCATTTTATTTATATAAGATATATGCAGTGTGAGTAGGAATTAGTAGCTCATATAGTCCGGCCCTCCAGCTCTCTAAGGGACCGTAATCCGGCCCCCACTTTAAAAAGTTTGAAGACCCCTGCACTATGCTATTACTCTAGCACCAAGGCCTTTTGGCCTTTTGTTGTTGTTGTTTTAGTTTCTGGGACATACCCAGCAGCGCTCAGGGGTTATTCCTGGTTCTGTGCTCAGAAATCACTCCCTGGCAGGCTTGGAGGACCGTCAAAAGCCATTTAGAGGGCTGGAGAGGTGGCGCTAGAGGTAAGGTGTCTGCCTTGAAAGCGCTAAGGAACACTTGCGACTGCGGTTCGATTCTCCTCCCCTCTCCCCTCTCCCCCCCCCCCCGCGCATGTCCCATATAGTCCCCCCATGCCAGGGGCAATTTCTGAGCGCTTAGCCAAGAGTAACCCCTGAGCATCAAACGGGTGTGGCCCGAAGAAAAAAAAGAGAACAAAAGCCATTTAGATATGAATCCCAACTACAGTACTTATTCTAGGTGGCTACATAAACAAATTGTATAATTGGATAGACTTAATTAATAGTTTGCACTTAAACCAAAAGACTTTTTAAAAACATTTGGTGTCAGGATGAGAGAGAGAGCTCAAAAAGCTGAGTACATATTTTATGTATAGAAGGCCTGAGTTCTCCTGAACACCAACCAAGCCAGAGTAGTCCCTGACTATGGCCAATATGGCTCAACAACAAACAAGATGAATTTGTCAGGCAGTTTTGAATTCAGTATAGTATTCCATATTACAGTCTATAAAACAAATTCAGCAAAGTGACCTTTGCATACACACAGTTCAGGCTAGATAGAATATACAGAGTAACAATTTGAACCATTTTTAATCATCAATATTACAGACTCAAAATCAAAGGGATTTATGGTATCTATAGTAATATTCTTAGTTTTGTTTTGTTTTGGGGCCACACCTGGTGACACTCAGGAGTGTCACCTGGCTCTATGCTCAAAAATTGCTCCTGCTTCAGGGGACCGTATGGGACAGGAGGGAATCAGACCTCCATCCGTCCTAGGTCAGCCACATGCAAGGCCAAAGTTCTATTGCTGCGCCACTGCTCCGGCCCTATAGAAATATTCTTTGGGGGGGGGCCGGGCGGTGGCGCTGGAGATAAGGTGCCTGCCTTGCCTGCGCTAGCTTAGGACGGACCGCGGTTCGATCCCCCGGCGCCCCATATGGTCCCCCAAGAAGCCAGGAGCAACTTCTGAGCGCATAGCCAGGAGAACCCCTGAGCGTCACAGGGTGTGGCCCAAAAACCAAAAAAAAAAAAAAAAAAAAAAAAAAGAAATATTCTTTGGGAAAAAATGGCTCATTTACTAAAAATTGAAAAATACACAATGGACTGGGTGATACAAATCACAAGCATCATGAGTTCATGTGACTGTATTTGGCCAATTTCTAAATTACAAAAGACCAATAGGAACTTAAATTTTATCTTCAACAATGTAAATTTTATCTTCAATAATGAAACGTCTTCAATTATTTCCTGTCAGAAATTAAATCAGATCTTAGGCTCCTATTTTTTTAATTCCCTTTAACTCAACTTGGGACAAATAACAAACCAAGAAAAACTGCAGAATGGAATATTCCTTCTCTGCCTGGAGTCTAGCTTTTGACTGGTATATGTTTCAATTACACATCTGATTCACACTGAATTTTGTTTTACATATTAGGAGAATAAATAGCGTTCTAAAAGTCACAAGTTTGAAAACTTCCAGTTCCTTCCCTAGTTGAAGAGCTTACAAAACTCCATGAAACAGATAGCTGATAATAGTAATCATATACTTAACATTGTAAGTTTAAGTTTAATCCAAAACCAATTTCAATTTCAGCAAATTCTCAAGAAATTGTCTCAAAGTAGATACAACGGAAGTAAAAAAAAATAAGTTCATCTGAAAGAATGATTTAGAAACATATCATGCAGTGCCCCCTAAATTTTCTGAGGCTTGATATTGTTTCAAAAAATAAAAATGAGAAGCATAGTAATTCTCAAAGCAGACATCTGTAATTGTGAATAGACTGACCTGTTTTCCACCAGAAACCTTGTGGTTCACATTATATCTGTCAATTTGTTTTTGTTTTTGTCTTTTTGGGCCCATCCAGTACTAAAAAGATCTGGGTTACTCCTAGGGTCAGTGCTGGAGGTTGCTCCTAGCCGGGCTTGCCCTATCTTCTAAGCCATCTGTCCAGCCGGTTTTAAAACCTCAAACTAACATAAAAAGCAACTAGCAGTGTAATCTAAACATTAATTTTCAGGTGCTTTGCCCATGGGTTTCATTTATATAATTGCCTTTTTACTTGTTCTTTTGAGGCCACACATTACAGTACTCAGGGCTTATTCCTAGCTCTGCACTCAGGAATCACTTATGGGAGACCTTATGGGATACTGAGGATCAAACCTGGAACAAGCGCATTCAAGACAAGAGACTTACCCACTCTACTATCCAACCCAATTGCTTTTTTGTTGTGTTGCTTTTATAAGACTATTTTCTCCATTTTCACTGGGTATTAAATTGGGACAGGTCTTACAAGTAAAGCAAGAGTAAAAGTTCTGGCTCAGTCTCTAGACAGTTGTGTGACCTTAAACAAATCCCTTAGCTCCTCTGGATCTCAATTTTCTTATTTATAAAATGAGGCCATTACACTTAACGCATTCTTTTTTCTGTTTTGGGTTGTTTTCATTTGTTTGCTTTTTGGCCACACCCAGCAGCGCTCAGGGATTACTTCTGGCTATGTGCTCAGATACCACTCCTGGCAGGCTCATGGCACCTTATGGGGTGCCAGGAATCGAACCAGGGTCTGTCCTGGATCAGCAGCGTGCAAGGCAAATGCCCTACTGCTGTGCTATCATTCCAGCAACCACTTGATGCATTCTAATGTAAATTCCAACTCTGCTCATTTCTTTCACGTGGAACTCTAGGCATATGAGAAGGGAAAAAACTAGACCCTAGGGAAAAAACATTTACCAAAATCGATCTTTGTAATGTTTGTGAAACAAATGTATAAAAAAATGTAAAGGCACAGGCGTCTGCCTTGCCCATGCTAGCCTAGGAAGGGCCACTGTTTGATCCCCCAGCGTCCCATATGGTCACCCAAGCCAGGAGCAATTTCTGAGTGCATAGCCGGGAGTAACCTCTGAGCGGCATCAAGTGTGACCCAAAAACCAAAAAATATAAATAAATAAATAAATAAATTGTAAAGACACAAAGTAATTACAATCCCAAAATAATACAAATATACATAGATTTCTGATAAAATATTGATAGGGTGGGGGTAGGATAGATACCAAATACCTGATCTCTGTAAACATTCAAACAAAGCTGTTGTTTATTTTAGCTAAATGAATAAGGTTTAATTTTTTTGAATAATGTTATATAGATATATACTATACTCTTTTTCATTATAAACTGAAACTGGTAATAATTTAGCTACACATAGTACCAGGCACAGTTTTAGGACTATTCATGTTGATATTGACTAATTTATTTATTTATTTATTTTTGGATTTTGGGCCACACCCGATGCCGCTCAGAGGTTACTCCTGGCTACATGCTCAGAAATTGCTCCTGGCTTGGGGGACCATATGGGATGCCAGGAGATCAAACCGTGGTCCTTCCTGGGTCAGCCGCATGCAAGGCAAACGCCCTACTGCTGCACCATCGCTCAGGTAACAATAATGACTAATTCCAATAATAATCCTACAATAAATGGTACTACTGCTACCCCCAGTTTACATACAAGGAACATAAAACACACAGGTTAAATAATTTGTACACAGCAATATAGGAGTAGAATAAAATCCAAGTAGTCTGTTATTTAGTGCAAGCTCTTTACAAAACATTACTGTCCCTTTGGACCTAAATATTCTTAGATAACTTTTTAACAGCTTTTGCTGAAAGTTCTTCTAAATTACATTTATTTAAACTGAAAGGAAATAGTGAATACTGTGATTAAAAGTCCAGCCAAACTTTGAACTTGCTGGTTTAGAATTATGATTCATGGCCAAGAAGATAGCTCAAAGGGCTAGAACAGATGGTTTGCAGGCAGAAGTGCAGGTTGGATCTCCAATACTGCAAAGGCCCCTGCGTAGTGTACTAAGGAGGAACCCTTGAGTACTGTCAGGTATGGACAAAAAATTCTTTGTATATGACTAATTTCCAAGTCATCACTTCAAAGCTACAAAGTATAAATTAATCTCTATACATACTACTAATTAAGCACAGGAAAAAATAGCATTAATTACTAAATTTTATATCCAAACTTGTTTTAAAGGTATTTATTGATGACATAATTTATCTTCATAATTCTTCCAGGAAAAGGACCTCTAAAACCAACTACTAGTTTTCTAAAATTTGTTTTAGTAAAATGGTGTTTTTAAAGAGCTTTAGACATAGACCACTGGTAAGGTGCTCTTGCATACGATTGAACTGGGTACAATCCTTGGCACCCCAAATAATTCTCTGGGTCCCATCAGGAGTGAACTCTGAATGCAGAGCCAAAAGTAATCCCTGAGCAATGCCAGTGTGGCCAGAAAATAAAGTTATTTTTAAACCATGTCATAAATTATTTGTACATTGTACTTTTAAAAGAATGTACAACAATATTTACTTTGAACACTGGCATACCTAATAAACTTCATTATTATAGAAGTTTGTATGTATAGAATAGGGAAAATAAAGAGTAGAAGCCAACCAATTAACCAAAGGTTCTTACCTAATTCTCAGGCAAGTCAAATTCAAACTGGTATAATCCCTATTTTACAAAGTGCCCACATTACTTAACATACTTAGACTTCTAGACTATTTGCTTTCTGATTTGGGGCCACACCCAGTGAATGGTGCTCAGGGGCTACTTTCATTCCGAGCTCCGAGGACATTGACTAGGGATGGATGCAGAACATATACTCAGTTCACAGTACTATCCTTATGGCCTTTGACTACATTTAAAACTTAAAATTTCCCACATCTTTATTACTACCTTATCTAACCCCTAAGTTTTTAGGGGAAAAAAAAGTAAAAAAGAAGAAGAAAACAAAGAATATAAAGAACAAAGGGGGTTGGGGAACTCACTTTCACCAGGCTGCCTGTTAACTTGGATGTACAAAGAGAGATTCACCAGATAATTGCACCCTTTGGGTACTTATACTGAAAATATAATAAAGTAAAATAAAGTCACCTGGCTTTTATCAATTTACTTATACGATTTACAAATATGTATTCTTGTATAAACTGAAGAATGTTTTTATCCATCAAGACAGAAAAAAGAAATAAATAGCTTAATCTGGGTCAAAGGAATAATTTTATCAGTTTGTTCAATGTCTCCACCTTTTCTCTGTAGCTTCGAACAAGAATTTTAGGTTAAGAAATAGAAAAACAAAAAAAACCAAAAACCAAAAAAAAAAAAGAAATAGAAAAACAAAGAGTTTGTGTTGCCCATTCCCCTGAAAGGAGTTTGCTGCCTATCACTACTGAGCTCTATATTGTTTAAACTGAAAACAAAATAGAACTTTATCTAGATAACTAAAGAAATGAACAGGGGATGTCTGATCTAATTGGGAAGTAAAGCAAACAGGACAAGGATCGGGTATGCCATTTTTGCCTTCTGTTACTTTAAACAAACAAGACTTCACAAAAGCAGAATATTCCAAATAATTCAGGGCAGATAGGATAATTTCTTTACAGAGAACATTATTCCAGTTTGCTCTTTGAACATACCAGGTCAAATTCTTCTGAGCCTGCTGTAAATTAGATGAATGCATAATCCTGGTCATTAAGCTTCCCAGCATCCACTGCTGGAATTCATCCCTCCCACTTATAACTGACTCCATTCTCCATGGCTCAGGGGTGAACCTGATTGCTCCAAAAGTAATCTTATCTCCACTGACAGAACTGGTTCAGAAATGAGAATTACAGGGCTGTAGAGATAATAGAGCAAGTAAAGGTGCTGGCCTTGCAAGCAGCTGACCGGGGTTTGATCCCTGACACCTCATATGGTCCCCAGAATCCTACCAGGAATAATCCCTGAGCAGAGAGCCAGTACCCTGAGTACTGCCTGGTGTGGCCCCAAACCAAATAAAAACAGAATGAATATTACAAACCCAATAAAGGCCAAAGAAATAATAGAACTATGCAGTCAAGTAAACACTCTTCAGCACCTGTAGCATAGTTGGACCAAACTGAAATGTGTTTGTGTCAGAGACACACAATTGGCAGGGCACTTGCCTTGCACATGGTAAATCTCCATTCTATTCTATCCAACATGGTTTCCATTGCCCTGCCAAGAGTTATCCCTAAGAACAGAGCACTGAGTATCAACAGATGTGGCCCCAAAAAACAAAAACAATATAAACCCCTCAAATTGGAATGTTTCAAAAGCAGTAAGATATACATTTAGTCTTCTACACGTTAAATAAAAATAGAATGTGCGGGGCCGGTGAGGTGGCACTAGAGGTAAGTGCTAGCCAAGGAAGGACAGTGTTTCGATTCCCGGGCGTCCCATATAGTCCCCCCAAAGCCAGGGGCAATTTCTGACCACCTAGCCAGGAGTAACCCCTGAGCATCAAACAGGTGTGGCCGCAAAAAACAACAACAACAAAAAGAATGTAGAAGATCTCATTAATAATTGCCATAGTGGGGCTGGATTGATAGCACAGCTTGCCTTACACGTGGCAGACCTGGGTTTGAGCCCCAGCATCCCATTGGATCCCCAGAGTCTGCCAGGAGTGATTCCTGAGTACAGAGCCAGTAGTAGCCTCTGACCACAGCCATGTGTTTGGCCCCAAAACAAAACAAAATAGCTGCCCTAGTAATTCTGAAATGATATTGTAAAATATATTTAATAAAATATATTAAAATTAATTTACCTATTTCTTTTTACATTTTTTATGTCACTATTAGGAAAAATTAAAGCATTTCACCAGAGAGAAGCACAAAGGCTGAGTGCATGCTGTGTATATAGGAGGTCCAAACTGCAAAGTCCCAGAGCAAATAGCCAGGAGCAGGCCCTAAAGACTAAATCAGTAATTTTGTGTTCAAGGCTCTGGTGAAAGTGGCCTCAAAACAAACAAACAAACTCCAGTGTGCCTTGCCTAACATCTACTATACAGCTGGTTTGCTGAGGGTTTCTGTGAAAGCACCCACCTTCCTTCCTACAATGGTTGGGGGTGGGAGATTGGGGCAAGTGGTGATAGATCAAAGGGGAGTGGGCAACACATGATTTGCATGTGACTTGATTCGCTGAACAGCATGGCCTCCTGGGCACTGCAGGGAATGAATTCCCAACTCCACCCCAACTGGTTAGGTGTGCCCCTCCCTGACAAAAAAAGAAAAGCAGCTTTACTAAGTCACACTTTATCCTTTTTACACCCAAGCAGTTAGACCGGAGAAAGCAGTTGAGAAGCACTATCCTAAACTACTAAAGCCATATAGCTGTGACACAGCTCTTTTTCTGAAAGGTATATTTGTAAATTTACTACCCAAAGTCAAATTTTAAGAATCCTAAAACCAAAACAGGTTAAACCAACTTCTAGTTAACATAAGCAGTTGCCCCCACTTCCTTAACCTGTTTACACACACACACACACACACACACACAAATATACAACACAACACACAAAATACTTAGTATCTGACCCTTCTTTAAAATTTAAAAATCTGGGACTGGAGAGCGAGGGGAGGCTGTTTGGAACAATGCCTAGCTGCCAGTGACCCTGATAATCCCTCACACAGCTGGGCCTCAAAGCAACACACCGCAGCCTTTTTCCTCCTCTCCCTGCCCCCTCAAGTTAGCATAAATTGCCAGGAAGGACTCCTGGACTTCCTAAGCACCCTTTTGAGGCTCCCCAACCCCAGAGTGCTTTCTCTTCAATGCTTTCAAATTAGACTGGGAATGTGGCTCAGTGGCAGTTTGTAGGCCTCAAAAGTTCAGTAAGGTCCTAGGTTCAATCTCTGTCAAAGCAGGGGTAAACATTTATTTTAATCACTCCCAATTATTTGGGAAAGCAAGCAAATGAATCTAGAACACTGCAAAATGTAAAAGTATTTTCAGGACAATATGATTACACTCATATTTAGGAAGGAGTAATCTATTTACAAACAGGCAGGCTCGTAGATTTGAACTGAAGTGTATAAAATCCTCACCAACAATTCAATAAGAAAAATAAGTTCTTGGGGGCTGTGAGGTGGCGCTAGAGGTAAGGTGTCTGCCTTGAAAGCGCTAGCCAAGGAAGGACTGCGGTTCAATCCCCCGGCATCCCATATGGTCCCCCCAAGCCAGGGGCAATTTCTGAGCGCTTAGGTAGGAGTAACCCCTGAGCATCAACCAGGTGTGCCCCCCAAAAAAGAAAAGAAAGATAAGTCATCAGATAAACATTTAAAATCTGAGCCCAAAAAATAAATAAAATCTGAGCCCAAATATCAGAACTTCATAAGCCACCATGTAGAACAGTCATTAATCTCTGCTTCCTTTATACAATTTTTTTTGGGGGGGCCACACCCGGCGGTGCTCAGGAGTTACTCCTGGCTGTCTGCTCAGAAATAGCTCCTGGCAGGCATGGGGGACCATATGTGACGCCGGGATTCAAACCAACCACCTTAGGTCCTAGATCGGCTGGGCTGCTTGCAAGGCAAACGCCTGTGCTATCTCTCCGGCCCCTCTATACAATTTTATAAGCTCATCAAAATCTGAAGTCCTAAAGCAAGTTGTCTGTGTGGTCACTAGCAGACTGTGCTTATCCACAAATAATGCCACAATGCTTTACAAATATTAAGGCAATTTTAGAATAGAGACTTTGAAACCGCATTTTATAAACAGAAAACCAAGACTCAGAAAATTTAAATAACCTCATCAAAGCTTTAAGGTAGCAAAAGGAGTGGGAAGCAGGTCAAAAAACTTGTCTCTTGGCACAGCGGTAGGGCTTTTGCCTTGCATGCGGCCAACCTCGGATAGATCTGGGTTCAACTCCGGACATCCCATAGGGTCCCCCAAATCTGCCAGGAGCGACTTCTGAGTGCACAGACAGGAGTAACCCTAGAGCTCCGCAGAGTGTGGCCCCGAAAAATAAAACAAAATAAAAACAACTTGTCTCTTAAATAGAGATGAGAGGCAGGGAGGACCAGTCCCTGGTAGGAAGCTTGCTACAAATAGTAAGGGAGTGCAATTAGCGCAGAGAAGGGATCATTGTGACAAGGATACTTGGAAGAGATCACTCTGGACAAGAACTGGGTGCTGAAAGGAGACACAAAGACACATAGATAAGCATGAGGCCCCTTCAACAATATTGCAAACCAGTGTCTAAAAGGAAAAACAAAAGGATGGGGTGGGGGCGGGAAATGTCTGCCACAGAGGCAGGCAGGGAGAGGGGCAAGAGAGGGCAGGAAAGACATTGGGGACATTGGTGACAGAAAATGTGCGCTGGTAAGTGAACAGGAGGAAGGGCAGGAAGGTAACTGGGGACACCGGTGGCGGGAAATGTGCACTGGTAAAGGGTATTATAACTGTTAAGACTGAAACTCAAGAACAACTTGATAACTGTGTAATCTCAGTAATTCAATTAAAGAATTTATTAAAAAACAAACTTATCTCCTAATTAAATGACCTTTATTATCCTGTCCCTAAAATAAATAGATAAATAAAATTGAACCCTATGTTCAATTCATGACACCAAAGATAAAAATCTTTCAAATGAGGCCAGAAAGATTTGGACAATGGACTGATGTATATATACATCAGTATATATATACTGATGTGTGTATATATATATATATATGTATATATATATACATATATATATATATATATTGCATGCAGGGTTCCAGGTTCCATTCCTTGCACCACTTAAGATTCCTTGATCATTGTTAGCAGATCATGATCATGTCTGACATCTTTATGTATATTCCCTCTACTAAAACCACAATAATAATATTAACAGTTTCCTTTTAAGTCATCTTTTCACAATGCCACAGTATCAAATTTTTCTACTATCTCGGCCTCTGGAACTACCTACTAGGTCCATGGATAAATTGTCACATGCTTCTTGACAGTATTCCACCTGTTGCCTCAGGCAATCTCTCTATCAGTGGTCCTCAAATTACAGCCTGAGGGCCATATATTGTATTTGTTCCCGTTTTGTTTCTTCACTTCAAAATAAGATATATGCAGCACATAGGAATTTATTCATAGTTTTTGTTTTTACTATATAGTCCCGCCCTCCAACGGTCTGAGGGACAGTAAACTGGCCCCCTTTTTAAAAAGTTTGAGGACCACTTCTCTGTACTATACCTATGCAACAACAGTTTCAGTGATGAAAGCATTGTTGATATGCACTGAATGAGTCAATCAGCAAACAAATCACTGGAACATTTTGGATATGCAGGGAACCAGAAGGGAAACCAAAAAATGATCTTACAAAAAAAGTTTCCCAAACCAGAAGACAGGAATTAAGGTGATTTTGCCTGGTGTGCCCAAGATCTGCTGCACTAACATTCTCCTCAACACAGAGCTAAGCAAGGAGTAGCCCCCAGCACTTCAGAGAGCAGAATGCCCCCACCCCAACTCCAAAACAAGATCATCTACCCAAAGGCTTCTTTCAACTGGTTTTATGACAAAAAGAATTTTCTTTGGCCTTGACCATTTCCATCAAGGAAATCAAATACAAACAAATTAGGAAAATATGTAGTAAAGAATTCCTAAACTGTTAGGGCATTTTTTGGTTTTTGGGTCATATCCAACAGTGCTCAGGGGTTACTCCTGGCTATGTTCAGAAAATCTATGTTCAGAAATCACTCCAGGCAGGCTCGAGGGACCATATGGGATGCAGGGATTCGAACCACTGTCCTTCTGCATGCAAGGCAAACGCTTTACCTCCATGTTATCTCTCTGGCCCCAACTCATTTAATTTTTTTTTTTTTTTTGGTTTTTGGTTTTTGGGCCACACCCAACGGTGCTCAGGGGTTACTCCTGGCTGTCTGCTCAGAAATAGCTCCTGGCAGGCACGGGGGACCATATGGGACACCGGGATTCGAACCAACCACCTTTGGTTCTGGATCGGCTGCTTGCAAGGCAAACGCCGCTGTGCTATCTCTCCGGGCTCAACTCATTTAATTTTTAAAAAAGCAATTTAACAGGACCGGAGAGATTGCACAGAGGCAGGGCATTTGCCTTGAACGCAGCCGACCAGGATGGAAGATGGTTTGAATCCCAGCATCCCACACAGTCCTCTGAGCCTGCTAGGAGCGACTTCTGAACACAAAGCCAGGACTGGGTGTGACTCAAAAACCAAAAATAAAAAAGTTTGGGGCCCGAGCCAGCGGTAGGGCATTTGCCTTGCATGCGGCTGACCTAGGACTGACCATGGTTCGCTTCTCCCCTCCCCGCAGTCCCATGACAGAAGAGATTTCTGAGCGCATAGCCAGGAGTAACCAACCCCCTGAGTGGCACCGGGTGCGGCCCAAAAATCAAAAAAAAAAAAAAAAGAGGCAATTTAACTCTACAATATAGACATCAATGAAAACTTTAATGCTCCAAAAATAATAACTACCTCATTACTCGTCCAGGGCCAGCAGTGCGGATGTGTGAGATGTGTGCAGAACTCTCCAAGTCCCTCTGATCAGTCTCCCGCAGGGGTCCTCAAGCTACGGACTGGACCGTGGGCCATTATTGTTCACAGCTTTTGTTGTGGTGTTTTGGAGGGTTTTTTTTTTGGGGGGGGGGCTGTTGTTTTTGTTTTGGGGAGACACCCGGCAGCGCTCAGGGCTACTCCTGGCAGGCTTGGGGGCCCATATGGAATACTAGATCGAATCCGGGTCGGCGCTATCGCAAGGCAAAAACGCACTACCCGCTCTTTTTTAAACTATATTCTGGTTCTCCAACTGTCTGAGGGACAGTGAAGTGGTACCTGGCTTTAACACACTCCAGTTAAAACATTTTGCAAATAGAAGAGAAATACATTGCACACCCCACATTCCCGACTTTCAGGACATGTACCAGTAGTACTAATTAGTGGCTAAAAACATTGCATGTACGGGCTGAAGAGACAGGACAGTAGGCAAAATACTTGTCCTGCACATAGGCAACCCTCATTTGGTCCCTGACACTGAATTTGGTGTCCCATGCACTGCCAGGAGTGATTTCTTTTTTTTTTTTTTTGGTTTTTGGGTCACACCCGGCGGTGCTCAGGGGTTACTCCTGGCTGTCTGCTCAGAAATAGCTCCTGGCAGGCACGGGGGACCATATGGGACACCGGGATTCGAACCAACCACCTTTGGTCCTGGATCGGCTGCTTGCAAGGCAAACGCCGCTGTGCTATTTCTCCGGGCCCTCCAGGAGTGATTTCTGAGCACAGAACCAGTGGTAAGCCCTGAGCACTGCCAAGTGTGCACTAGCACCTCCCCCAACACAAATTTAAAAGTTGCACGTAAATGTGAGGAAGATTGCTATGTTAGCTTATTGGGAAAGGCAAATCTAATTCTTCCTAAAATACATTTTTAGGGGGATGTTAGAGAGGGGTCTGCTAAACTTCCAGGGCTACACCAAATGGTGCTGGGAGTAGGAAGCATCAGCATGGCTGTGGAAGGAATTGAATTCAGGGCCTGAAGTATGTGCTTCACCACTGTAAGCTATCTCTCTGACCATAAAAGTTCATTATTTAATTTTTCAAAATTATCTTTTGTTTTTTTTTTTGTGGGGGGGGCACACCCTGTGACACTCAGGGGTTACTCCTGGCTTGGGGGACCATATGGGACACCGAGGGATCAAACCCAGGTCTGTCCTGGGCCAGCCAGCTCAAGGCAAACACTATGCCACCACTGTGCTATCGCTCCAGCCCCTATCTTTTTCTTTTTGTATGTGATATAAGAGATTGAATTCAGGGCCTCACACATGTTAGACAATGGCTCTACCACTGAATAACAGTCCTTATTAAAAAATATTTGACTTTTTTTTTCTAAGCTGATGTTCAATACTATAACATGAATTTTCTCCCAAGAACAAAATTCATTTGTTTGTTTTGATTATTTTGGGGTTTTGAATATAATTTCAATAAAACACTGTCAGGAGTCTTAAGTACAAAATGACTTCTGTTACAAAGTATGGAGCTTCCAGCCCCAAGAAACCAATTTGGTATCACTAGATGGTACTACCTTTATTACCTAACTTTCTTTGCTTTAAATTTTATGACCATAAGCCTGTTTTTAAAAGTTTATTTGGAGGGGCCGGAGAGATAGCACAGTGGTGTTTGCTTTGCAAGCAGCCAATCCAGGACCTAACGTGGTTGGTTCAAATCCCGGTGTCCCATATGGTCCCCATGCCTGCCAGGAGCTATTTCTGAGCAGATAGCCAGGAGTAACCCCTGAGCGCTGCCGGGTGTGGCCCAAAAACCAAAAAAAAGAAAAGTTTATTTATTTGGAGTTAAAATTAACTCTATAGATTTCCACATTTCTAGTTTCACACTGATATTTTGTTATGTCTATAAGAGCACCAATTCCCTTTTTATGGTGCAAGCTCCGTTTCTTTAAAGCTCTTTTCACAATTCGGACATCCAAAAGAATCCAGCTGTGGCTGTTAATATCAATACTATGGATTCCTAACTTGTAAAGCACAGTTAATAATATGTATTCTTATAATACTACTCTTTCCAATGAAATTAACTCCAAAATTTTCCCAAAATATATCCTAAACAATTTTCCAAATTACTATTTTTGCTATTTGAGGGATATGAGGACCAGAGAAAACATCAGAAAGAGATGTTGCCTCCAATTTTCTCAACTAAGATGAGCAAACTATGCAATCTCTGCCATGCATAAGGATTTACACTTAATAATTTTCTTTAAATCAGCCACCTCACTAGAATCTTCTTTAGCAATTCGTATTTTTTTATCCCAACACAAATAAAATGAATTTCCAGGAAGTCAAACTTTGAAAATAAGGTTGTTCTTCATTCTTATATTCTGAGGGAAAAAAATCCATTTTAGGGGCCGGGCACAGTGGTAGGACGTTTGCCTTGTATGCAGGATGGTGGTTTGAATCCCGGCATTCCATATGGTCCCCTGAGTCTGCAGGGGGCAATTTCTGAGCGTACAGCCAGGAGTAGCCCCTGAGTGCTGCCGGGTATGACCCCAAAACAAACCAAAAAAAATTCGTTTTATAATATAAACTGTAACTTAAATAAAAAATATTGCAGATGACAGGATTGGAGAGATAGCACAGCAGTAGGGTGTTTGCCTTGCAAGCAGCTGATCCAGGACAGACCATGGTTAGAATCCCCTGTGCCTGCCCGGGGGCAATTTCTGAGCACAGAGACAGAAAGTCACCCCTGAGTGCTGCATGAGTGTGGCTGAACCCCCTCCCCGCCCCAAAACAAAACCACAGGAGAACTGGTCTATGGTAGAAAGTGCTGCTGAGTGTAACCGAAAACACAAAAAATAAATAAAAATATTAAAGATGACTAAAATATCTACCAAGTCTGTACAAATATGTACTGACTATATGTACTTACTATATGCAGCTTGCTTTTTAATTTTACTGTAGAGGCCACACCTGGCAGTGCTTGGCAGTCATGCACTTGGGACCTCACACATGAAAAGTATATGACCTACTCTACTATTCCCAGCCCTAGTTTGCTTTGGTGGGGAGTAGGAGCTCCCAAGTGGGGCTCGGGGAGCCACTCCACGTAATTCTCTGCCAACCTGATAGATCAGTGTATCAAAGTGAAGGCCTGAGAATACAGTATTGGTCAGGGCCATAAGGTGCTGGGAATTAACTGCTTCACCCCAGCAGTGCTCAGGGGCCTAACGAGCTACACATAGTAATCATAAGGTTGCTAAGGAATTGAACTAGTCTCAACCCCCGTGAAAGGCATATGTCTTAACACCTGTACTATTTCTCTGGCTCCCTAATTTGCTTTTATTTATTTTTTTTTTTACTTTTTTTTTTTTGGTTTTTGGGCCACATCCGGCGGTGCTCAAGGGTTACTCCTGGCTGTCTGCTCAGAAATAGCTCCTGGCAGGCACGGGGGACCATATGGGACACCGGGATTCGAACCAACCACTTTTTGGTCCTGGATCGGCTGCTTGCAAGGCAAACACCGCTGAGCTATCTCTCCGGGCCCCCTAATTTGCTTTTAATTGAGAAAATACAGCAGAATATTTTTCACTCTGCTTCACCATAATAAGCTTGTCTCTTTGTCATACAGACCAATAGAGACTCTACTTAACATATTTAAAGTCATGACCCCACCAAAAAAGATAAATAAAATAAAAAATAAAAAAGGGGTCAGAGAGATAGCATGGAGGTAAGGCGTTTGTCCTGCATGCAGAAGGATGGTGGTTCGAATCCAGGCACCCCATATGGTTCCCTGAGCCTACCAGGAGCGATTTCTGAGCGTGGAGCCAGGAGTAACCCCTGAGCTCTGCCAGGTGTGACCCAAAAACCAAAGAATAAAATAAAAATAAATATAAAGTCATGATCCCAAAAATATTCAGTATGTTGATTTCACCTGGTAAATCTGATCTCTGAAGCCACGTATTTTGATTTTGCTACCAACAATAACTTCTAAACCAGCTAACATTGGGTGTCAGTGAGATAGTAGAAGTAGCTGACCCTGGTTTTATCCTCAGCACTGTACCTGGTCCCCAGAAGACCATTAGGAGAGACTTCAGAGCCTGAAGTAAACTTTGAACACCTCCAGATATGCTTCCCCCCAAAAAATTTAAAAATAGCTAACATTTATTGTATCATTATTTTATGCTAGACAATATACTTATTGACTCTAAGGATTACTTTATTTAATCCTCATACCATTTTCATAATAAATGGTACTTTTATTCATTTTAGGGGGACAATAGGAGAGGAACATTAAGTCCTGTGATCAGGACTTAATTCTGGCTCTGCAGTTAAGGATCACTCCTAGTGGGGATCAGGAGACCATAGTAATCCTGGGTATCAAATTCAAGTAGGTTGTGTGAAACAAGCGTCCTGGTCACTTCAATTTCTCTCCAGCCCCTATCCTTATTTTGCAGATGACAAATATAAATAGTTAATCAGAATTAAAAAGAGCTTGTATCACTATAGTTGGTTTAAAATATTTAAATGAAAGTGATTTATTTGGGGCCAGAGAGACAGTACAGGGTAGGGGATTTGCCTTGGAAGCAACTGATCCAGGATAGACGGTGGTTCGAATCCCGGCATTCCATATGGTCCCCCATGCCTGCCAGGAGCAATTTCTGAGCACTGAACCAGAAGTGCCCTGAGAGTCGCCAGGTGTGACCCAAAAACTAACAACAACAAAAAGTGATTTATTTAATATTTGAAATTTATTAAGAAAAATAAAATCCAGGGGCCGGGTAGGTGGCGCTGGAGGTAAGGTGTCTGCCTTGCAAGCGCTAGCCAAGGAAGGACCGCGGTTCGATCCCCCGGCGTCCCATATGGTCCCCCCATGCCAGGGGCGATTTCTGAGCACATAGCCAGGAGTAACCCCTGAGCGTCAAACGGGTGTGGCCCAAAAACCAAAAAAAAAAAAAAAAAAAAAAAAAAAAAGAAAAATAAAATCCAAAGTTCTCCAACTTGAAGTACAAAAACAACCAAATAAATCTCCAAATCTTTAATCATTGAATTAAGCAAATATATAATCAAAACACTAATTTTATAAAGTAAAAACTTTTCCCAGACTCACTTTCATCAAAAGGGCTAATATATACCATTAATTCAGTCTATTTTATTTCCTATGTCCAATGTCAAAACTGTCTTTGTCATCAAATCTCTCTCCTGTCAAATTCCTCAAACTTTTTTTTTGTTGTTTTGGTTTTTTTGGGGGTCACACCCAGCAGCACTCAAAGGTTACTCCTGGCTCCATGCTCAGAAAGTGCTCCTGGCAGGCTCGGGGGACCATATGGGATGCCGGGATTTGAACCAATGACCTTCTGCATGAAAGGCAAACACCTTACCTCCATGCTATCTCTTCCGGCCCCAAATTCCTCAAACTTTTTTAAGTATACACTTTCTTAGTCCCTAAAACCTTATGTTATAAAAGCCTCTGTTCTAAAATTTTCACATCTTTCCTTTCCGGTAGTAAATGTGAACTACAATGGGGCCGGGCGGTGGCGCTAAAGGTAAGGTGCCTGCCTTTCCTGCGTTAGCCTTGGACGGACCGCGGTTCGATCCCCCGGTGTCCCATATGGTCCCCCAAGCCAGGAGCAACTTCTGAGCGCATAGCCAAGAGTAACCCCTGAGCGTTACCGGGTGTGGCCCAAAAACAAAAAAAAAAAAAAAAAAAATGTGAACTACAAAGTGAGTTGGGTTTGAGTTCTGGTTTTGCATTATGAAAATGTCCACGTGAGACCTGAAGATCAAGTTACATATAATTCTTTTATAACACACCAACAAAATTCTGGACAAATTGAGTATATCGCAGACTAAACCCATGATCATATTACCAAGTATACTAGAATCCGTACTCTGAGATAAAACACCACAGCAGGTAGTTGTTAATGAAACCTTAATTGAACTGTCAAAGCACCATCTTTACCAGCAACCTAACAGGTAATTCACTACTTTTACACAACTGTCCGACATTGATAAGTCATTTCACTGTTTAAATTCAGCAGAAAGATAAATCAAGCTTGGCAAACTAGACTATTAAATAGTAAATCTGAATGGTAAAATGCTGCATCACTTCTGCTTAAGTATCTTTCTTTACCGACATGGAGAAACAATATTCCTTCAAAAATACTTGCAACACTGTGGCCAGAGAGAGAGTACATCCATAGGGAATTTGTCTCACATAGCCAACCTGAGTTCAATCCCTGGCACCCTATATAGCCAACCCCACCACCACATCAGGAGTGATCCCTGAGCAGTCAAAAATAAGCACTGAATACTGCCCTGCCCCCACCCAAAAAATTGCATGTAATGTTTCTAGTCATTGAGTGCATGTCAAGAAAAAGAAATGAATGGAGACAACATTGCTGGTGGGAATGTCCCTGATAAAATGTCACTGTGTACCTAAAAAATTACTGTGAAAGATTTGTAATCCACTTTGGTCCCAAAAAAAAAAAAAAAAAATATATATATATATATGAAAGGAGAAAAAAAAGAAATGAAGGCAAACACACTTTCGTATACAATGCCCAAAAAAAAATGTCTTAAAGTTACTTATCTGAATAAAAGTGAACTTTATGGGGACAAAGCAGTGGCGCAAAGCAATAAGGTGTCTGCCTTGCAGTTCAATCCCCCAGCGTCCCATATGATCCCCCAAGCCAGGAGGGATTTCTGAGCACATAGCCTGAGAGGTCACCGGGTGTGGCCAAAAAGAAAAAAAGTGAACTTGATAACATCCCAGCAGTAACATGGTACTTTAAATCAGATGATAGATAATTTTGAGAATATTTTTATGTTCCATTTTAATAATTTTAGAAAATAGCTGTTTGAGATTCATTAGGTGTTTTCTAAATCACAAACATCTGATTCAGTTACTTTAAAAGGCAGGTAAACAGTGAGTTTCAAAATACCAATATATGGGCCTGAAAAGATAAAGCACTTGCCTAGCATGCCAGTAACCTCTGAGTTTAATCCCTAACACCGCATGGTCCCCAGAGCATCACCAGCAGTGATCCTAAGCAAACAGCCAGGAGTAAGTCCTGAATACAGCCAGGTATCGTTCCAAAATAAAAGAAATATACAATAAAAGTGTAACTCAATCTGGTTTGGTGCTCAAATCTCCAATTTTAACAATCTTATGAAGTTAGTTTCTTATAGTAGTTACATTCCAAATATAGCGGCTGAAAGGTAGCTCAAACGATTTGAGTGGATCAAGGCCAAACCAATACAGTGAGGGTGTAAAGCTTGCTTGAAACAGTTGACTGGGATTTGATCCCCAGCATTCCATATGAGCCCTAATTCCACCAGGAGTAATTCCTGAGAGCAGAGAAACTCCTGATCATTGAAGGCTATGGACGAAAACAAAACAGGTTGCTTAGCATGCAGAAGGCCCAACTGGAGCCTGAAAGTTCTGAAAGGAGTGACCTCCAAGGTACAGTGCTTAGGACAGTCCATAAGCAATGGGGGGTATGAGCCCCTCCCCATCCAAATCTAATGAACAATTCAGAAAGTGATCAATATATAAATGTAAAAATAGAAAAGTATTTACATACTAAAACACACACCTGGAACTCTTCCCTTTTTTTCATATCAAATTGTTTTTCACCTGTAACAGCTGATAAAAAAACACTCCTTGAAGCTAACTAGAAAAACCTGGTTAAAGAACAAAGCCAGACCTGACCAGGAGAATCAAGTAACCAAGCAGTAAAGATGCCCACAGCACTATTAGGTGCTGAGAAAAAAAAAAGTCACCAGTTCTTACCCTCAAGGGGCTTACAAACAGCCATTAAGACAAGAGAAAACACTGTATAATATCTAGTGTATAATAGAGGCTAGTGTACAGAAAGTACATTTACCATAACACAGATGGTGGGGGGGGGGTCAATCAATGAACCGTCTAAATGGATTCAAATCAAACACATGCAGATTTTCATAGGTGGGTCATTCTGAATACCCTCTACGGGGCTGGGGGTGAGGAGAGGAAAGATAGTTAAACAGACTGAGTGACCACTTGCTTAATAGATAGAAGGCTCAGATTTAACACCTTCCATCACATGGTCCTCAGAGCAACCCACCAGTACAAGAGCATAGAGCACCAGCAGATGAGGCCCCAAAACAGAAAACACAATGCCCTCTACCAGAATGTTTGCTGTGCAGATGATCTAAGTACTCTAGTTCCTCATCTCTCTTCTCTTCTTTCTTTGAAAACCAACTTAAAGTTAAAACTTCTACTAATCTGGCTGAAGCAACAGCACAGCAGGTAGGGCATTTGCCTTGCATGTGACCAACTCAAATTCAATCTCTGGCATCCCATTTGGTCCCCTAAGCCTGCCAGGAGTGACTTTTGAGCTCAGAGCCAGGAATAACCCCTGGGCACCATCAATGTAGTCCCCCCCCCCCCCCGAAAAAAAAAAACCAAACACAAATAAAACAATTCATTGGAGCTGGAGTGGTAGGTAGGCATGGCTGACCAAAGATTGATCCCTGAGTGCAGAGCCAAAACCCTGGGTATTGCCTAGTGTTGGGGCATCTCCCCCCAAAAAGAAACTTCAACAACTCATAAAACCATCTGATAGAATTGTAGATAGGGAAGTCAGCACCTTTAGAATATTGTTAAGAATAGTGTCAAGAATGTAATACCCTGTTTTCCTTTCAATATCTATAGTTCCTAGCATATGCAAAACACTTAAGATGAAATAGAATATGCAGATCTAAGAAAATCTAAACAAATAAGCAATCACTGTTAAACTCTAAAGCCAAGGATAAACTTCTTCCTGTCCTCCCCAAGCTTTGAAATCCTTAAGGGGTTAGTCAAGGAATGGAAGCTCTCGGTGTATACAATCTCTAAGGATCAGCTAAGGAAGAGAGGAGAGGACTGTAGGAAAAGCCAAGTCCCCAAGCAGTGACTCCAGAGGCACCATCACTCCTCTCCACTCCACTCTCCTCCAGGAATCCCACACACCTTGGAGAAAGGCAGCACTGCAGCAGCAACGGCCTTGCAGAGCTGGCTGAAAAGACAGTGGACTCTACTAGTTAAAAAAAAAAAAAAAAAAGAATCAAATTGTTTAATAGGCTACATTGTAAAATCTGAACTATAATAATGATAGTCATATCATTAGACTGGAGTAGTGACAAAAGGAGACATTTATTGGGCTAGTTTCAAAGAATACATTTTCCTGTGCTTTGGGGGGCTTTTCTAGAGATGAACAAGAATGTATTTCTGAATACACAGAGAACAACAATTCATCTCTCCACACCAGGATCCTTCGTCCTTGGAAAAAGAACTCGATTCACTTTAATTTTGAAAGGAACAGAACCTCCCAACGGTATATTCATTGCACACTACTGATTATCCTAAGAGGGGCAAAGAGACAAATATGTTGCGTTTACGCCCATAGGCTTTTAAAAACTATCCCAGCACTAACTAGCAAAAGTAGAGCAGTCTCACATATTTTTAAAAGTGAAACTCCTACTAGAGCAAGAAACTGAGGGATTACAGCAACTGAAGAGGCATGAAAGGACACTAAAACATTACACCAAATGTGGGCCACTGCCTAACTACAGTCTACTGACCTCATTTGTGGTACTCATGTGTGAGGCTATATTTAATGAACTCTTATCAAAAGCCGAAGGCCACATACTTCCCCCAACTGTAGCTTCCCGGTTTAAAATAAACCACTCGAGCAATGACTTAACTCATTCAACTACGAACCCTAACTTCCTTCTGGGGATTAAAATCACACATTCCGGAATGAAAAGACAGAAAGTGGCTCAAGTAGTTATGCTAAGAATATACCTCTGGGCCCGGAGAGATAGCACAGCGGCGTTTGCCTTGCAAGCAACCAATCCAGGACCAAAGGTGGTTGGTTCGAATCCCGGTGTCCCATATGGTCCCCCGTGCCTGCCAGGAGTTATTTCTGATCAGACAGCCAGGAGTGACCCCTGAGCACTGCCGGGTGTGGCCAAAAACCAAAAACCAAAAAAAAAAAAAAAGAATATACCTCTGACAAGACTATTAAAAAGAACTAAGTTGGGGTGGGGCACTGTGACAAGTGCTACAATGGGCAGCTAATGTAAACGAAATGGGTCGAGATAACCACAGACTTGGTAGGAATAGGCATTGCATCCTCTCATCTGTTGAGTCCAAATTCCAGGGGCTTGTGTCAGGTCTAAGCCCGAAGTTTGGCAGACAGCAAACGGAAGTGCGTGGCTCATCCAAAGAGCTGTCACCCCAGTTTGCCGTGTCTACGAAACCCACTCATTCAGGTTTCCTTCCTCTGTATGTACCAGAAGGTGGCTGCCTACGGTCGAGTTGAGACGCTCGGCTTCTCCACTTGGATCCACATGGAGCAAAAGCAGGAGGGCAGTCTGGCCCAATGAGAAGAGGCACCAAGAGTAGAAACCAACCAGACTTTTTCTTGGGATACTCACCAGACAACACCAAAGGCTCCATATCCAATAGGTCTATCGGGCTCAATGTCCAGCTGCTGTTGTGGATGATGCGAGTGTTGATGATGGTGTGCCTTCACTGTAGCAGCTGCAGCGGCCTGTACCTGAGCTGGGGCTGCTGCAGCTGGTCCAGGAGCCTGACCCGGTGCCGGTGATGGGAAATATGGCTGTTGTTGCCCAGGGTTTAACATGGCAGCAGCTGCGGCCGCCGCTGCAGCCGCTGCGGCCGCCGAAGAGGTATGCTGCTGTACAGGGTGCACGGCAGCGGCCGAGCCTGGGTGCAGATGGTGCTGGGGGTGGTGGTGGTGGTGCAGGTGAGGAGGAGGCAGGTGTGGAAGGTGGTGGTGATGGTGGTGGTGGTGACCTGCTGCTGCCGCAGATGCACCGCCATTGTAAGCCGCCATCATTTTTGCGTTGGCTCTGGCGCCACAAAGAGACATTCAAGAAAATGCCCTTTGATTTGGTAAGCAAACTGGGTCAAGCTGTCATTTGGCCATTTAAAAAAATGAAGGGGAAAAAACCACTCACGCCACCTCCGAAACAACATAGAGCGGTTGGAGCTTTATGTCTTCATCAGTCAATCCAAAGGAGTGAGAGGATCTTGGTGGATAATTTGAGGGTGGGGTGGGGGGGATAAGCGTGTGTTTGTGTGTTTGTGTGTGTGTGTGTGTGTGTGTGTGTGTGTGTGTGTGTGTGTGTGGCCAGGGATGGGTTGCCAACCAAAGAAAAAGGAAAAGGAGAAAAAAAGAAAAAAGAAAAAAAGGGACAAGGGACCCGTTCCCCCCAGGATTCCTGCCACAAGTGGGTACTAAAACTCCATCCTTAATTGGGGGGAGGTTCCAACTTGGAAGGTGGGAATGGAGAAGGCCAAGCCTCGCGCCCCCCTGAACTCCACAGTCGAAAAAGAAGATCAGGGCACACGCCACCCCGAGAATCTTGTGCGAGGGTGGACTCAGCTACCCCTTCCATCCCCACATCCTTTGCTCAAGTCCCACAGCACCTCCTCAAAAAGGCAACAACCAGGGGGAGGACTCCCAGCACCAGTCTAAGACTGAGGAAGTCTTAAGAGGATGGGGAGAAAAAATGTCCATGCAGGGAGACCAGCTTCCCCCCCCCTCGATGGCTCAGGCCTTCCTACATCTCCCCCTACTCTTCGCCAGGCAAGGCCTGCTGGGGGGGGGGGGGGACACTAAACTTTGCAGAACAGAAAGAGCCAGGGGAGGTGGAGGAGGAGGAGGAGAGGGGGCGACAGGGAGGGCCGGAGGGAGAGAAAGGGAACCGGTGCAAAGTGAAGGAAGGGATCAGACGTGCGGAGAGAATGAAAGAAGAGGTGGGCAAGCGCTCGGACGCCCAGAAGCCCAGGGAACCGCCCCGGGATGAGCTTCAGGGTCCCGGGGCCGGAGAATAGGAGCCCGGGAGGCCGTGGGAAGCGAGCCGGCTCCGACCCCCGCGGCCGCCGGTTGCTGCTGCTGCCGCTGCTGCTGCTGCTGCTGAGGGTCGGGGGGGAGAGCGGGTGGGTCCCCCCGAGCGACGGCCCCCGCAGGGCTCAAGGCTGCTCCGTCTCCCCCCTCCCCCCCACCCGGCTCCCGGGACCGCGGCCGCTTCGCTGCTCAGACGCTGCGGCCGCTTTTCTTCCTCAGCCGCCGCCGCCGCCGCCGCCTCCTCAGCCGCCAGTGTGCCGCCCGCCGCGGCCGGACTCACCTCCCCTAAGCCTGAGCCAAGCCGGATAGAGCGGAGCCAGCGGCGGACACGCGCAACCAGCCGCCGAGGCCCCGCCCCCCGCCTCACTCTCACCGGCTGTCCCAGCCAATCCACGCCCACTTGTCCGCGTCCGCGTCCAATCCCGAGCCCGCAGCTTCAGACGGGCGTGCCGTTCGGCCAATAGCGGCGAGGGGTGGGTCTCCTAGGGAAATCCCGCCCCGGATTCGGGATGGGCGGATAGAACGGCCAATCAAAAGGCAAGGTGTTGTCTGAGCGACGGGCCCGAGAGCGAATGAGAAAGCAAAGATCTCTGTGACATTTTCTTGCGCCTCTCTCCTCTTTTCTTTTTCTTCTTTTTTTTTTTTTTTTTTGGCAGGAGCAGGAAGCTGCGTGCTAAGCCCGCCTGCAAAAAAAGCTGGAAGAGATGGGTGGGATTGAAGAGCCAATCATGGCCAGGGGACCAAGAACAGACTAGCCAATCCTGGGATTGAAGATGAAGTGGGCTGGGACTTGGCGATGGGGGGCTCGGATAGACACTTGACTTAACAAATTAAAAGGAAGATTGGTTTTGATCCCACCTTTGAGACGTCCGATAGGTCGGGATCGTTGGAGCAGTCACTGTCAAATCAGCAACGATCGCGCTAGGGGCGGAGTCCCACTAATGGGGTGGGTTCTCCAGAGAGGGGCGTGGTTAGAGTGAAGAAGGCGGAGTCTAAATTCTCCAGATCCATTGATAAGATTCTATCTCTCTTTTAAGGCAGAAAGTGTGAAGAAATGAGGGTAGGAGTAGGGAAAAACAAATGGAAAGTTGGAGCAAGAAAAATCACAGAAGAAACTCAATAGGCTTTGACAGCAGCGTGTTCTCTACAGCAAATTCTGATTTTGGCAAAAAGGAATTATTTCTACCGTGCACAACTCCGTTCCCCATAGAAGATCTTTAAGACATTAACAACAACAAAATTAAAAAAAAAAAAACCAACAAAAAATAATTGCCATAAAAAGTGTGATTTTATTCCATGCTTTCTAAGTCTGGTAAGTTATGATCATTGAAGTCTTCCTAGAACATTTCTTGTTGGCATAACTTACTTTCTGAATTTACTTTTCTTATAAAACATGAAACAATAAATTTGGAACCTGTGCTTACTAACACTTCTCAGAATTCTGGGAAAGTTATTTTTCAGAATATTCTTTAATTCCTCCATTGACTGCTCACTCCTCCCCTTCCAATCATTTTTTTACTTTGTTATATTTTAGATTTATCCCCCATAAATGGCAGAGGGTCAAACACACTTGGCTGTAGAGTGCACACATTTATTGTAGTGCTTGAAACTTGTATATAAAAAAATCACTCAGTTATGGTAGTGAAAATCCCAAATGGCAATAGTACCCGGAGTCAAAAATCTCTATCACACACTTACAAGGAAACACTAAACTATGCCGAAGGCCTAATAATAAGTCTTAAACACTCTTGGGTGTTTTTTGTTTGTTTGGTATCATACCAAAGGGTAAGGAAAAGCTTATTCATGTGGTATCCTGCTGCTTGGGGGTCACTCCTGACTGTGATGGCAGACCACATGGTTTCAGGAATAAAATACAGGGTCTCTTTCATACAAAACACATTGTATGATCTCTATAGTCTATAAGCAATTTTAAATACTTTAAAATATTCCCTTATCCGAGTTACCACAGCATTATCCAAATCTATACCAAAAGCACCTTCAATACTTTATAAAGCAATCCTCCTCTAATCCTTCTCTTCAATCTCCTTCTCACTGCAATCTTTGAAAAACTACAAGCCTACACTAAAAAAATAGTAAGTCTAATGAACTTAACTTGTTCTGGTTCCTGACTTCCCCATATGTTGTATCCCTCACCTCCACCTAAGCCTCAGACATTCTAAATGTCTTTTAGTTTTCCAATGGCTTGTTGGTTCTAAGACTTCTAATTATCTTCCACCCCAAATACTCCCCACCCACCCTCCACTCCTCTATCTTATCAGTTAGGTTGTTCCCATCTTCACTAAATTTCACTTTTTTTTTTTTCCTGAAAAGCTTTCCCTGAGCCTCTTGTAGCATATTTGTTGCTTATCTATCTCCATGTACTGCCTCCCTGATAGCAATGAGAAGAACTCTGTGTTTTCTTTGTTCTCTGAGTACCACCAAGACAAAAGGCTGGTTTGTTCCACTCATTCCCGCACTCTTGTTTCCTAGGACAGTCTATAGGCTGTAGAGATTTAAGATCTGCACAATTTCTGAGTGCAGGAGAAGCTGCTACTAATCCGAGATCTGTCGTTTCCTAGCTCAATGACTTAAACTAGGCAATTTAACTATCCAATCTGAATCTCAGTTGCCTTAATTGAAAATGAAAACAATGTGAGTCTCATTGAATTGAGGTAAGAGTTAAATGAGGTAATGTACTTAAAAGTTATGGGGCCGGGCGGTGGCGCTAAAGGTAAGGTGCCTGCCTTGCCTGCGCTAGCCTTGGACAGACCGCGGTTCCATCCCCCGGTGTCCCATATGGTCCCCCAAGCCAGGAGCAACTTCTGAGCGCATAGCCAGGAGTAACCCCTGAGCGTTACCGGGTGTGGCCCAAAAACCCAAAAAAAAAAAAGTTATTGTGAAAGAGTAAAAGTTAAGTGTAAGCTAATTCGCTTTCTCTATTTTTTCTTCACATAATATGGGGTGATTTTCCAACTTCCCAAAGTATATCAGACTTGTCTAAAATGTAGTTTCCTAGAAGCCTATTATATAGGCTTCTATGTCACAGTCTCAGGTCTCACCCCAGATCTACTGAATCAGAATCTCTTGGGATGGAAGACTAGAAATCTGCCTTACAGGCATTCCAGATGATTTTCACACACTTTAGACTTCAAGAACAAGGGGCTGAGCCTTCTTCAGCACAGTTTGCTTTTCAGCACCTCGATGCATGTGGTATCAATCAATAAATCCCATCCACCAAAAAAATAATTGCACAGTGAGAGTTGTTTATATCTGCAAAACATTTGTTGGGCACTAACTATATCTAGGCACCAAAATAGCCTCAGCATTGGGGGAGGATAGGTCTGTGAATTAACAAGATCTCTACCCTCCAGAAGCTCCATGTATGGTGCATGAGTCTGTAAAATGGTGTGTGCTCACTAGGGCATTTATTAAGTCATTAAACCCCAGGAAAAAAGTTAGCACAATTATTTCTGCCTACTTCTTACTTCATCTTTCTAAAAAATGTCCATTTGGGGACCAGGAATATGACACAAGTGGTAGAGTACATTAATTGAGTGAGACACAACCTGGACCCTGACTATGGTCCCCAGTACTACCATTGCTACCACAGCAATAGCTAAGTGACCATCTGCCAGTGATTTATAATATACATTATATACAGAGTAGTATATGTGTACAAAATTTACAAAGAAATGATGACCTCCTGCATGAAAGGCAAATGCCTTACCTCCATGCTATCTCTCTGGCCCCCCAGGAGCCTGGCTCTACGATCAGAAATCACTCCTGGGGGGCCGGAGAGATAGCATGGAGGTAAGGCATTTGCCTTTCATGCAGGAGGTCAGCAGTTCGAATCCCGGAGTCCCATATGGTTCCCCGTGCCTGCCAGGAGCGATTTCTGAGCCTGGAGCCAGGAATAACCCTGAGCACTGCCGGGTGTGACCCAAAAACCACCAAAAAAAAAAAAAAATTAACCAGATTAACTAAATTCCCTTAAAATGCTTGGATTAAAATAAATTATTATTAAAAAAAAGAAAAAGAAAAGAAATCACTCCTGGCAGGCTCGGGGGATCATATGGGATGTCGGATTCGAACCACCGTCCTTCTGTATGCAAGAGAAACGCCTTATCTCCATGCTATCTCTCCGGCCCCTAGACTGGGCTATTTTACTTACTTTTTTAGCAGTTTATTGATTGATTGATTGATTGATTGGTTTTAGGGCCGCACCTGGCGATGGCCAGGGGTACTCCTGGCTCTGTGCTCAGAAATCGCTCCTGGCAGGCTCAAGGGACCACATGGGATGCCAGGAATTGAACCTGGTCCGTCCTGGGTTGGCCAAATGCAAGGCAAATGCCCTACCGCTGTGCTATCTCTCTGGTCCCTAGACTTAGCTATTTTAAATATATTTTAATGTTTTGTTTACCTCAATATATCCAAAATATTGTAATCAACAGGGGCTGGAGAGATACCACAGCAGTATGGCATTTGCCTTGCATACAGCCAACCCAGGACAGACAGAGGTTCAATTCCTGGTTTCCCATAGCATCCCCAAGCTGCCAAGAGCGATTTCTGAGCGCAGACCCAGGAGTAACCCCTGAGTGCGACCGGGTGTGACCCCAAAACAAACAAACAATGTAGTCAATATAAATGTAATCAATATAAAAAGGATGTTTAGTATTTGTCTATATTGTTACCATGTCTTCAAACTCTGACTATTTGCGGGGGGTGGGGGTGGGGCGCGGGGAAGGAGGTTATTTGTTGCGGTATTTTTGTTTGGTTGGTTTGGAGCCACACCTGGTTGTGCATTCAGAAATAACACCTGGTAGACTTAGGAGATCATAATGGATTCTGGGGATCACAAACAACCTACCTGCTGTGCTATCCTACAACCCTTTTTAGGTTTGTTTGTTTTGGGGCCACACCCGGTGATGCTCAGGAGTTACTTATTTTGTTTGTTTGTTTGTTTGTTTTTAGGCCACAACCGGTGACCCTCAGGGATTACTCCTGGCTATGCGCTCAGAAATCACTCTGGCTCAGGGGACCATATGGGACACTGGGGGATCGAACCGAGGTCCGTCCTAGCTTAGCGCATGCCAGGTAGATCGCTTGCGCCACCATTCCGGACCCAAATTTCAGGGGCTTATTTTTGTTGGTTTGTTTTGTTTTGTTTATTTGCTGTTGGCGGCTTCTGTTCTACAGCCATCAGTGAGATTTTGGTGAATCCACTTTAGGGAGAGTGGGTTGCACGGAAGCTGAAATATGAAATATAAAATAATGAAACCACACACAGAGAATGTGGGGTCAACACATTTTTCTGGCAGGAGTGCCGACAAGTTTATTTTCCAAACAGGAGGTTTTATAGGGTTAAGCCAGTCACAGGTGAAGAATAATTATAATCACAAAGCAAGATACAACAGTAACACGCAGGGGGGAAAGGTGTCCACAGCGGCCTTTGAGGAACCTCGTGGGGGTAATTTCAATTCTCCCCACCAGGAAAATCTGAGGATACATCTGGTTAGCTGAGCCCCCCTAAAAGTTTAGGTATGCCTTGGCATTTATTTTTTTATTTTTTGGGTTTTTTGGTCACACCCGGCAGCACTCAGGGGTTACTCCTGGCTCGACGCTCAGAAATTGCTCCTGGTAGGCTCGGGGGACCATATGGGATGCTTGGATTTGAACCACCATCCTTCTGCATGCAAGGCAAACGCCTACCTCCTTGCCATCTCTCTGGCCACAAATGTCAGTTTTCTTAATCCCTCTAGTCACATGTTAAATGCTCTTTAGCCTAAGGTGCCTAGTGACTACTGTATTAGCACAGATCTAAAACATAGATTTAAATCCTTATCTTTTTCTTCCTAGGTCTTGGAACTGGGGCAAGTTTATCAGGCTGTCTTAGTCAAAATAACCTTGTTTGTAATAGAAAGAACTGGCTCTCTACTCAGGGATATGGGGTAACAGAGAATAAACCAAGGCAACTGTCTTCCCTACCCATTGTACTATCACTCCAGCCCCAAGATTCCTTCAATATAGCAATTAAATAGGTCATCATTAAAAGCACATAATCTGGGGCCAGTGTGGAGGTTGGTATTGCAAGTACCCTATGAATCAGATGAGAATACACTTCAGGCACTGCTCAGTTCATGTCTCCGAAATGCTGTCCACATGGGACTGGTCTGATAGCCACCCAACTCTCTTAAACACATCATCAGACAGTACAATATCCGGTCCTTTCTATTCCTTTCCATTTTCAGGAGCTGAGCTCGATGAACGAGAAGTCGGAAGTGAGTCAGCAGGATAGCACTTAGAGCCTAAAAAAGCAAGCAGGACATCAGAATGCATAAGCAGGAATAGAATGTGCAGGAAGTGGGAGGTGATCTTCCCTTTCTTCCAAGAACTAGCTTGCCTATGAGTTGTCTGCAGAGACTTTGCAGAACTTGAACCAGCTCTGGGGGCGAAAAAGCTACAAAGGGAGCAACTACTCTCAAAAATTTAGTGCTCTACATGTTATCTCTTAATAAATCAGGGACCAGGGAGAGAGCTCAAAAGCTGAAGTGCACGGTTTGTATGCAGGAGGACCAGGTTAAATCTCCCAACACTGCCCTGAGTGTCCCCAACTTTTCACCTACACACATGCACACCACACACACACACATACACACACACACACATGTACACACACCTACAGTAGTACATTCCACTTTGCAAATGTAGAAGACTCAGAAAAAAGCTAAATATCTTATCAAACCTCATAAAATAGGGAGTGTCCAGCAACACAGTGCATAAGATTTTCACTGCACCACAAAGCTGGAGGGACTGGCCTAGCAAGTGGTTATGCTGTAGATACAAAAAGAATAGTAAGAAAATTGCTCCATTTTTAAGCCTGGCAGTCAAGGACCTCCTCACTGGGGCCATGAGAACTTTGAAACTTTACAACAAAAATTTAAGTATCATGGACTGCAAACCTGATAATGCAGGATTTTATGCAGAAAATATTTCAATGTTATACCCTCCAACATAGCATCCTCTTCCCTATACATCATTGTCCTGAAGTTCTGCTCCTCGACCCAAATCTTTTACCAGTATACTTCCTATTGAAGACAAATTCTCAGTTTCTGTTGCCTTTGAGCCTTAGTTATTCCCCCACGATGTCCCACTTCTGAGAGAGATTATTCTGTGTATGTCCCTCACCTTCTGATTAATTAACTTCACTCAGCATAATACTCTCTAGATCTATCCAGGTAGGAGCAAATTGCATGATTTTATCTTTTCTTAAAGTTGAGCAGTATTCCACTGTGTATATGTACCATAGTTTCTTTATCTAGTCATCTGTTCTTGGACACTTGGGTTGGTACCAAGTTTTAGCTATTGTGAATAGTGCTGCAGTGAACATAGGACTACGAAATGTCTTTTCTGAATAGAGTTTTTGACCCTTGGGATAGAGACCCAGAAATGGAATTATTAGGTCGTACAGAAGCCCAATTCCTAGTTTTTTGAGAAAGTCCATATTCTGTGTCCATTAAGTATTCCCAGTATTTTCCTAAAAGACTGGATCGATATTCCCACCAACAGTGAATGAGGGCCCTTTTTCCCTCCCTTATCCATGTCAAAACTGGCTGTTTTTGTTCCTTGTGATGCATGCCAAATTCACTGGTTTGAAATGACATCTCATTATTATTTCTCTGTTGATAAATTATTCCAAGCATTTTTTTATATACCTTTGGATATCTGTATGTCTTTGAGGAAATTTTTATTCACCTCATCTTTCTATTTTTTTAATAGGCTGGTTGTGTTTCTCTTGTAAAGCTCTAATAATGCTTTATGTATCTTGGATATCAATTCTTTATTAGATTAAGCAAATATTCTCCCTGTGAGGTGTCTTTTTATACTCTTTTTTTTTTTTGGTTTTTGGTTTTTGGGTCACACCCGGCAGTGCTCAGGGGTTACTCCTGGCTCTATGCTCAGAAATCACTCCTGACAGGCTCAGAGGACCATATGGTAGGCTGGGATTCGAACCACCGACCTTCTGCATGAAAGGCAAATGCCTTACTTCCATGCTATCTCTCCAGCCCCCAGCCCCTCTTATTTTTATTTTTTTGTTTTTAGACCATACACAGCAATACTCAGGAATGAGTCCTGGAATTACTCCTGGCAATGCTTGGGAGGCCCTATGGATTGCTGGGGATTGAATGCAGGTCAGCCACATGCAAGTTAAACACTTTACCAGCTATACTATTTCTCAGGCACCTAAGATGTAGTTTGTCTTTGTTTGTCTTTGCTTCCATTTCTTTTTTGACCATTGTGTTGAATCATTGAAATTATCTCTAGCTTTAACATCATGGAGTGTTAACCTATATTTTCCTTGATATTTATGAATTCAGATCTGATGAAACTCAGCATAGTACCTAACATAGTCATTAAATAAAGGTAGCTTCCTTCCCTATTTTATTTTCTTTTTGTTTTTGTGAGCCATACTCCGCAGTGCTTAGGGGTTATTCCCTGGCTCTGCACTCAAGAATCACTCCTGCAGGACTTGGGGACCATGTGGAATGCTGGGAATTGAACCTGGGTCAACCATGTGTAAGGCAAGCACCCTACCTACTATACTATCATTTCATACTATTCCCAATTTCTATGTTACTATTTACTGATAAAATCTTTTTTCCAGGTGCCTCCATTTCCATTGCTCTTCTACTTGGGGAACTAAATGTGGGGAACAAGACATTAAGTTTTGGTAAATTGTAGGTTGCTTTTTCCATTCTCCCTCATCTGTTTCCTAAGTTACTACTGGTTCTCCAACAGCCTTGTGATGAGACTGTCAGTGCTAAAGGAAGGAGGCTAGATCAATAAAGTGTTTGGTCATTCTGTCACTTGAAAGACATATGTCTAGGAGCTACACAAAAGCATAACAAAGCATGCCAGGAGGGTAATGGAAGAATCAGTCTTGGGGGCAGGAGGACAGAAAAACAAGCAAGAAAATGTTTACAGTCAGTAGGAAGTAAGACAGAGGTGAACCCTTGTACCAAGGTGGAGACTAGGTAAGTCAGACAAACCCAAGTTCACTTATATCCAGGTCTTCTCCTGAGGCCCTGAGCCTTCTTCCCTGAGAGTGAAGCCTCAGTGCAAATCAATAACATAACTTCTGAGCCCCAGACACAATTCTTTTGCAGGTATTTGAGAATGCTTATCCCATCTTCCCACTCCATCTTTTGGAAGGGTAGGATTTGGGCCACACCCTGTGGCGCTCAGGTGTTACTCCTGGCTCTGTGCTCAGAAATCACTCCTGTCAGGCTCAGGGGACCATATGGGATCTAGAGATCAAACCCAGGTCTATCCCAGGTAGTCTGCGTGCAAGGGAAACGCCCTACTGCTGTGCCATCACTCCGCCGCACCCCACTCCATCTTTTGAATACAAACCCTACCACTGAACCTTACCCTTGTCTATGACCTTGACAAAGCAGCAAGGTTTTCAACACATTCCCCCTTCCCAGGTAAACTGGTTAACTTAAAAATAATTTTTGAAAATTATTCAAATTTTCAAATAGGGAAATAACTCAGAAAGTTGAAACATATGCTTTACATATAGGAACCCTGGATTAAATTCCCAGCACAAGTCAAGCAATAGTATAATTCCTCCCTTTCCAAATAGCTCAAAGTATATTTAAAACCATTAAGCTTGACATTTTTGTTTTCGGTTTTTGTTTTTTTTTTTTTGGCCAACACTCAGGGGTTAATCCTGGCTGTCTGCTCAGAAATAGCTCCTGGCAGGCACAGGGGACCATATGGGACACCGGGATTCGAACCAACCACCTTTGATCCTGGATCAGCTGCTTGCAAGGCAAACGCCACTGTGCTATCTCTCCGGGCCCAAGCTTGACATTTTTAAGCACTCTGTATTATGTTTATATTCCAATTAATGAAAAATAGTTCAAATGCATTGGACATACAATAAAATAAGGTACACCTCACAAAACTATGCAAGAAACATCTTGTAGATTCATTTTCAACTTGATTCCAAGATACTTTCAATGAAGGACAATACATGAGATTTCATAAAACTTCCATCTGTCACCCCCCAACATGTTACTTTTCAGTGGTCAACCCTCAGAACAGATAAAGACTGAAAGTCGACAACAGTAAGTCAAGCCTGATTGGTTGATTGAAAGTGAGTCATTGTTGATTGCAAGTTATCAGTATAACTTCACTTAGGGGAAATTGGGAAGATAGATACTATAGATTCCCAAACCAGATGACAACTAACCACTGCCTGGTACCCCTTCCATATCATTGGTCTGGACATAGAGTGACAGATGGGGTGTGGGTGGGGTGGTGGATAGCCCAGACAGCAAGATTTTATTGTTGTTGTTGTTTTTGCTTTTGGCCACAGCTGGGGGTACTCAGGGGTTACTCTTGGCTCTGCACTCAGAAATCGCTCTCGGCAGGCTTGAAAGACCATCTGGGATGCCAGGGATCAAACCCCGGTTGGCCTTATCCAAGGCAAATACCCTACCTGCTGGGCTTTCGCTCCGGCCCCATGGACAGCAACATTTTTTTAACTTTCCAGTAGAGGGATAGACGAGTATAAGGTAAGGTGCTTGTTTGCTTTGCACACAGCCAACCTGAAATTGATTGACCCTGGGTTTCTTTGCTACTGGGTTCGATTATGAGCATCCCATGTGGTCAGCAGAGTTCCACCAGGAATGATCCTTGGGCACAGTAAACCCTGAGCACCAAGGGTGGTGTGACCACCTCCCTTTCCCTTCCCACAATACAACTTCCTATTAGGGGCTGGGAGATAGCATGAAGGTAAGGCGTTTGCCTTTCATGCAGAAGGATGGTGGTTCGAATTCTGGCATCCCATAAGGTCTCCAGAGCCTGCCAGGAGCGATTTCTGAGCATAGAGCCAGGAGTAATCCCTGAGTGCTGCTGGATGTGACCCAAAAAAACAAACAAACAAAACACAAAACAAAAAACTTCCCATTAGTGCAGTAAAATTTGGAATCCTGAGCTAAGAGACATAAACATAAAGACCCAGAACCAGAAACAGACATGCCTTAATTTCCTTGCGGTGAGAAATATAACCAAGAGTTATAATCCTTCTCACATTGGGAGATTTTCTCTTTATTAGAATGCAAATCATCAGCAGGAAGTTGTCTGGTAGGGGAGAGAGCTACTAGTCCAGCGGGTAGGACTCTTGCCTTGCATACAGTCAACCTATGATGGATCCCCAGCACCCTACATGGTCCCCTAAGTGCTGACAGGACTGATTCATGAGTACAGAGCCAGAAGTTACCTGGGAATAGGTATTAACATTCCTATGTTTCCCCCCGCCCCCAAAATAAAAGTTGCCTTTTAATATTATTTATTATTATATAAGGTCTTAGAACTGTGCAACAGAGAGTGAGGACTTGGAGAGGAGAGTGATGAGAGAGCTAAAAAGTTGCAGTTATTATGCCAGTGTGATTTCCTGTCTAGAAATTCCAGGTGATTCTGGGAAGTCTGATGAGTTTCTGCTCCAGAGTTAGCAAGACTTGTACTAAAACTGCCTTTGATCTGACCAGATGCTAAACTCTTGGTCTGCTTCATTCTTTTTTGTTTGTTTGTTTTCGAGCCATACCTGGCAATGCTCAGGGCTTGCTCCTGCCTCTACACTCAGAATTACCCCTGGTGGTGCTCAGAGGACCATATGTTATGCCAGGGATGAACTAGATCAACTGCATACTAGGCAAATGCCCTGTTTGTTGTGCTATCTCTCCAGCTTCATTTCATTCTTGTTATTAAATCTTCAGTTGTGCTGTTGAACTACTGTACTGATATTTTGGTTGAAATATACCTAACTAAATGTCTATGCTAGCCGGGGAGAGGAGACAGATTTTTTTTTTTTCTATAGAAGGATTCTACCCCTGAACTCCAACAATTCTCAGGGCTTATTCCTGGCTCTGTCATCAGAGATCACTCTTTTTTTTTTTTTTTGTAGTTTTTGGGTCACACCCGGCAGTGCTCAGGGGTTATTCCTGGCTCCAGGCTCAGAAATTGCTCCTGGCAGGCACGGGGGACCATATGGGGCACCGGGATTCGAACTGATGACCTCCTGCATGAAAGGCAAATGCCTTACCTCCATGCTATCTCTCCGGCCCCCAGAGATCACTCTTGACAATGTCTAGGGGACTACATGGGATACAGGAAATCAAACCCAAGTCAATTGTGTACAAGCAAGCACCCTACCCTCTATACCAGGGGTCCTCAAACTTTTTAACTAGGGAGCCAGTTCACTGTCCCTCAGATCATTGGAGGGTCTGACTATAGTAAAACCAAAACTTATAAACAAATTCTTATGCACACTGCATATATCTTATTTTGCAATGAAGAAACAAAACAGATACAAATACAATATGTGGCCCGCGGGCCATAGTTTGAGAACCACTGCCTCATTCCAGCCCCAGACATTTTAAACTTACTTTTAAAAGTCCAAATAAACTGGGGCCGGAGAGATAGCATGGTGGTAAGGCATTTACTTTTCATTCAGAAGGTCATCGGTTCGAATCCTGATGTCACGTATGGTCCCCCGTGCCTGCCAGGAGCAATTTCTGAGCACGGAGCCAGGAAAAAACCCTGAGCACTGCTGGATGTGACCCAAAACCACAAAAAAAAAAAAAAAAAAAAAAAGAATAAAAGAAAAGAAAAAACTTCAAATAAACTGGGGCCACAGAGATAGCATGAAGGTAAGGTGTTTGCCTTGCATACAGAAGGACGGGAGTTCGAATCCCTGCATCCTATACGGTCCCCAGAGCCTGCCAGGAGCAATTTCTGAGCATAGAGCCAGGAGTAACCCCTGAGTGCTGCTGGGTGTGACCCAATAACCAAAAAAAGAAAGTCCAAATAAACTTATGAATAAATTCTTTTACAAAAAAATCCAAGTTGACTCACAAAAATCTCCTTTGATGGTATTCTGGATGGGTGCAGAAGGGATAGCAGTGGTTATTAGCAGCTAACTATGCATTCCAATAGACTCTTTCGTGTGTATGTACAAACACACATATACATATTTGGAAACATATGGTTTTATTTTTTTGTGTTCTTAAAATATATGCTATAATACCACAGATTTAGTTTTTATAACATGCTTTTTCAGTTAACAATATGTTTTAGTGGTCTTTTCATAAGAATCTACTTACTGATCAGCTTTGGTCTTCAAAATCCTTAATTCAGGATTCAACACAAGTCTAGTGATCCTAGAAAACACTAGTAGAGAAAAGGAAAAATGACACAAGGTAGGAAGTTAATAAATAGTGTTTCATCACATAAATTATAGCCAGAGCTCTATTCTATCAGACAACTCTAGGAGCCAACATACCATATGATAGCCAAATCCCTCTGCCAAAGTAAGTGGAAGCATTAATCTGTTAACTCTTCATCTACCGTTGGTTGAGGACTGCTTTGGAGAGGCATTAAATCCCTGATGTTTTTGCTCAGCCATGCATTGGGCAAAGAGTGCTTGTGTAGTCAAAGAGATCCTGGGTCAAGCAGGGCATGTGGGAGCAATTGGAAGAGTGCCAGTATACAAGTACATGGCAAATTCCAGATTATATGAGTTTCAATCACATTCTGCTACATAATAAATAAACCACACATTATTCTACAGTTTGCCACTGTAAATGCTTATCATTTTTTAGCTTCCATTAAAAAACCAACTTCAGGGGTCGGCGCGATAGCGCAGCGGTAGAGAGTTTGCCTTGCACGTGCCCGACCCAGGACAGATGTTGGTTCTATTCCCGGTGTCCCATCTGGTCCCCCAAGTCAGGAGCAATTTCTGAGTGCATAGCCAGGAATAACCCCTGAGCATCACTGGGCGTGACCCAAAAATCAAAAGAAAAAAAATAAAAGAATAAAATGGTCATTGCCACCTATGACTCACACACACACTCAAAAGATTTTGTAGTTTGCGGTAGTGCTCAGGGTTTTCTACTGGTTCTGCACTCAGGAATTATACCCAGTGGAACTTGGGGGACTTTATGCAGTTCCAGAGATCAAACTCAGGTCAGCTTTATGCAGGGTAAAAGCCTAACCTATTGTACTAACTCTCCAAACCCATTTTTTTTTTAAAGAAAAGATCTCTACAAAATGGGTCCTTTCTTTATACAGTAATTCTTACCTGGAAAATTTAGCTTTCCCAGGCTAGGGAACGCGTACAGTGATCCATTCTGAACTTTAGGCTGCTGGAATGTGGCCATCTTCATTAATTTCTCAGTCTGTTGTCTCAGAAATGCTTCTAAGACTGAAAAGATATAATAGCTGATGCCTTTTCTTCCAATCAGTATAGGATTCCATGCATCATCCTTTCTCTTCACAAACTTTACCATTGTCTCCTCCTTTCAAAACCTATTGTTGTTGGTATATCAGACTGACAAGTAGCATTCTCGTAATATAAATAAAAATTTGGAGCTGGAGAGATAGCACAGTGGATAAGGTACTTGTCGTGCATGCTGTTGACCCTAGTTCAATACTCAACATTTTATATGAGACCCCAAGACTCACTAAGAGTGATCCCTGAGCACAGAGCCAGAAGTTATCCTTGAGCACCAGCCAAGTGTGGTCCTAAAGCAAATAAAAATACCCTCAAAAATTGGAGAAATGAGCTGCTTCTACTTGGTCAGATACTTCACTTTGGGGATTAGAGATGTGGCTTAGTGACAAAGTGCATGCCTTACATACATGAGACCTGGATTCAATCCCAAATACACACACACACACACACACACACCTCAAAATACTTCACCATCTTTTACTTGCTAGGCAAACCATCATTTCCAAATAACACTGTTCACAACAGCCCGAGGCTGCATCTCCACACTCCTTTTTCTACAGTTGCTACTACAAGGAAGCAATTAGGAATTTATAAACCTTTCAATTAAAAATCAATTCAAAATTTAATTTAATTTATTTATACAAGCATGTATCTCACGACTGGTGGTGCTTGGGGACAGGATGGGGGATGCAGTGCTGAAGATTAAGTCCAGTGTCTTGCACATACAAGGCATGCATTTGCAACATTTGAGTCTTATCTCAAACCTTTTTTACTCATAAATCAACTTTATGGAGTTATCATCTACAACCAGTTATAGTGTATATGTGTGCACCATATATATAGTTTGGGGTTGGTTTTATATTTTTGTTTTTGTTTTTGTTTTTGGGTCACACCTGGCGGTGCTCAGGGCTTACTCCTGGATCTCAGAAATCACTCCTGGCAGGCTCTGGGGACCATATGGGATGCCAGGAATCGAACCAGGGTTCATCCTGTGTTGGCCATGTGCAAAACAAACACTCTACCACTGTGATATCTCTCCAGCCCTATATAGTAGTTTTGGGTCATACCTTGTGATGCTCAGGGGATGCTCTTAGCTCTTTGTTCAAAGATTACTCCTAGCGGTGCTTGGAGAGCATACATGATGGTAGGGATCAAACCAAGGTTGGGTACAAGGTTGCACTCTTGCAAACCAAGAGTCTTTTTTGGGGGGTGGGGCTCACACCCAGCGCTGCTCATGGGTTACTCCTATCTACACTCAGAAATCTGCTCCTAGCAGGCTCGGGGGACCATATGGGATGCCGGAATTCAAACCACCATCCTTCTGCATGCAAGGCAAACACCTTGCCTCAATGCTATCTCTCCAGCCCCAAACCAAGAGTCTTAATCTTCAGCCTCAATAATATATGTTTTTCTCAATGATGTTTTGAGAGGTTGGGCCACACCCAGCTGTGTTCAGGACTTTCTCCTGGCTCTGTGCTCACGTGTCACTCTTGACAGTGCTAAGGGACCCTATAGAGTTGGGAGCTGAACTGGCACTTCTGCATGAAAGGTAAATGTCTTAATCTCTATTCTATCTCCTGGGCCCAAATTAGTTGTTTTTTAATGAGTACCATATCCAGTGGGATTCTCCCTGGATGTTTAATCACAGAGATTCACACCCTATAATGGTGGAGGTTTCATGCAGTTCCAGGGTTTTGGGGATAATACTCAGAACTATCCCTTAAACTATATCCCTATTCTCATTCCAAAAATTCAGGGTTTTTCTTTTAATGACTAAATATATTTCATTGATTTATCTAGTTTGTTTTTAAGTCCTCCAATTTTTTTGGTGGGGGGTTCTGGGTCACACCTGGCAGCGCTCAGGGGTTATACCTGGCTCCACGCTCAGAAATTGCTCCTCCATATGGGGGACCATCTGGGATATGGGATTTGAACCAATGACCTTCTGCATACAAGGCAAATGCTTTACCTCCATGCTATCTCTCTGGCCCCAAGTCCTCCAATTTTGCTGTTTTTCAAAAATAGTTTTGGCTATTTGGGAAGGTGGGCACACCCGATGACGCTCAGGGATTACTCCTGGCTATACTCTCAGAAATAGCTCCTGGCTTGGGAGACCATATGGGATGCCGGAGATCGAACCAGGTTCCTTACAGATCTGGTGCTTGCAAGGCAAACACCCTACCGCTGTGCTATCTCGCCGATGCCTGTTTTGGCTATTTTTTTAAGTGGGTGGAGATGGATGGGCACATCTGGCAGCACCTAGGGGCTACTTCTGGCTCTGTGTTTAGGGATTACTTTCAGCAGTGCTTGGTGGACTATGTGGTGCTGGGGATAAAACAAAGGTCAAAAACATAAAGGCAGGTACCTTAAACTTCTTGGGTCCTTTGTTTTAGCTATTCTTTTTTTTTTTTTTTTTTTTGGTTTTTGGGCCACACCCGGCGATGCTCAGGGGTTACTCCTGGCTATCTGCTCAGAAATAGCTCCTGACAGGCACGGGGGACCATATGGGACACCGGGATTTGAACCAACCACCTTTGGTCCTGGATCGGCTGCTTGCAAGGCAAATGCCACTGTGCTATCTCTCCGGGCCCTGTTTTAGCTATTCTAATGCATTTGCACTTTCACATAGATTTTTATGTAGTCATTGCTGTTGGGATGGAACTGGGACCTCAAACATTACACAAGGAAGAGCAATGTATTTTACTTCTAGGTTATATTTGACCACAGAGATAATCTGGAATCAACTTGTCAATTTTTTTTGTTTTTGTTTTTGGGCCACACCCAGTGACGCTCAGGGGTTACTCCTGGCTATGTTTTCAGAAATCGCTCCTGGCTTGGAGGACCATATGGGAGGCCGGAGATCGAACCGTTGTCCATCTTAGGCTAGCTCGGGCAAGGCAGACGCTTTACTGCTTGCGCCACCAGTCCGGCCTCAACTTGTCAATTTTTACCAAAATCTAAAACTCTAGGTACTGGAGAGATGATAGTACAATGGGCAAAGGAATTTTTCTTGCACACAGCTGATTCATGTTTGATCCCTGTCATCACATAAGGTGCTCTAAGCTGAACCAGAAGTGATCCTTGAGCAGAATCAGAAGCAAGCACTAAGCACCTTCAGGTGTGACCCTAAACCTACCAATCAAACAAACAACTCCCCCAAAAAACTATAAAATCAACAAATAATCCCCCACCACCACACACACACACAAAACCTCCTGGGTTTTGATTGGCATTTTTTTTGAGTTAATAGATCAATTTGAAGAGATTAACATATTTTTTGAAGATTAGATGAAAACATTTATTTTGTGTTACAAAAACAAAAATAAATCCAAGCAAGTAACGAAATAATCATCTTTTTAAAAGTGTGCCATACTGGTCCTTTGTACTAGAATTTAGGTAACCGTTTAAACTTAGGTTGCTTCAATACTTTCTGCTGAATGTTATGAAGTCTCCATCTTATAACCATGTTTCTCTAGCTCAGCATGCAACTGATTGGAAAAGTTGTCCTCAACATTGTCATCATCCCAATTATCCTCCCAGATATGTTGCATCTTCATTTTTATCTAAAATAGCAGGGAACTCCTCAAACTCATCATATTCCTCCAGGAGACCCAGATCTACTGGCTGCTTTTTTTTTGGACATAGTGACTCTAAGTCCCAAAGATACCAGGCCGGTGGAAAGTCAGAAGCTTCCTTCCCTACCTCTGTGGGCCCCTCATAGAGATTAACTATCTTTTTCTTTTATTTTTTTGGTCACACCCGGCAGCACTCAGGGTTACTCCTGACTCTGCACTCAGAAACTGCTTCTGGCAGGCTGGCTTGGGAGACCATATGGGATGTTGGGAATCAATCTACCGTTTGTCCCGGATTGGCCGCATGCAAGGCAAACGCCTACCGCTGAGCTATCTCTCCGGACTCTGAGATTAACATCTTAATAATATTGAAGTCCCAAGTCCCTGAACACAAAGTATTTCTCTACTTAAGTTTTGCAGTTTGTTTTCTTCTGGGCAGAGGGTCTTCCAAGAAGTGCTCAGGGGCCAGAGGGTTACTTCCACTGATACTAAGCCTGGTTGTTCATTGCTGCTTGGCTTAGTAGTATTGGTGATTGAACTTGAGCCTCTGCATGGGATCCACCCCTTTTAGTATATTCCCAGTTGGTTACTGTGGCTTTTAAAAATTTCCCTTATCATGGATTGAAGATGTGACTCAATGGTACTCAATTGTATGAGGTCCTGGGTTTGATTCCCAGCACTATACACACCCCCAAAATTATATATGTAATTCAATATTAATTAAACTTACTTAAAATGTTTTCTTAGTAATATCTTGCATTTTTCAGTATATATGCCTTAAACTCATGTTAAATTAGTACTTTAGGGCTTATTAGAAAATGACATTGGTTTAAATTTTTCATTTTTTTAGTGATTCATTATAGGTTTACAGACATATATTGATTTTTTTTAGGGTTTTGTATTTTAAATTTAGCCTTGCTAAATATAGTTATTATTTCCAGTAGCTTTTTTCTAGATTCCTGAGGATTCTCTATCATCTTACTAATCTATAAATAGAAAGTTTTGCCTCTTCTTTTCCAATATTTGTTCAAAAAAGTTTCTTTTCTTAATTCATTTCACTGACTGGGGATCCCATAAACTGCTTAATAGAAGTGATGAAAGCCACCTTCCTTGCCTTTTAAACCATCTTAGGAAATATTTTTCTATTTAGTCTTTTTTTTTATTTAATAAGATATTAATAGTAAATTTTTCACAGATGTTCTTGTCAAGTTCAAGTTGCTCCCCTCGAGTTTTTATCTGAATGTATTTTCAATTCTAATTGTTTATATTTCACTATCCTGAAGGAGGCAGGGTTCTTGGTCCTATTTCTATCTTCGCTCACAGTAGGGTGTAAAAAAATTGATTTGGGAGTCTAATAGACTTGAACTCTGTCACTTTGCAGCTCTTATTTAAGTTTTTTATCTTTTATCTCAACTTCTTCCCTTGTAACATTGAGATAACCAATTAAAAATATTTTTGATTTTTGGGCTACACCCAGCAGCACTCGGGGGTTACTCCTGGCTCTACGCTAAAAATTTGCTCCTAGGGCTCAGAGAGATAGCACAGCGGTGTTTGCCTTGCAAGCAGCTGATCCAGGACCAAAGGTGGTTGGTTCGTATCCCAGTGTCCCATATGGTCCCCTGTGCCTGCCAGGAGCTATTTCTGAGCAGACAGCCAGGAGTAACCCCTGAGCAATGCCGGGTGTGACCCAAAAACCAAAAAAAAGAAAAAAATTTTGCTCCTAGAAAACTCAGGAGACCATATGGGATGCCAGGGACTGAACTTGGGTTGGCTGTGTACAAAGAAATGCCTTACCGGTACATTGTGCTATCACTCCACCCCCCCAATTAATTTTGCAAAGTAATTGTGAGATAGTTGGTTGTTTACACAATCTGATATATAGTAGACACTTGAGACATTATTATGAAGGCCAGAGCAATAGCACAGGAGGTAGGGTGTTTGCCTTACACGCAGCCAACTCAGGTTTAATCTCGGTCATCCCATATGGTCCCCTGAGCCTGCCAGGAGTAATTTCTGCATGCAAAGCCAGAAGTAACCCCTAAGCTCTGCCAGATGAGGCCCAACCCCTCCCCCCAAAAAACCCTCCAACATTATTATCCTCTTTGCTATCCTTTCCTTTTCTTAGTAATAAAATTTTGGACCTTATGACATTTATAATGTCCAAGTATCACAATATTTTAAAGGGTTATAATTATATAAGATGGTTAAATCCCATTGATTAATAACAACTCTAGAGCTTTCAATAATAGGTGGTTCTGAATCAGACGCTTCGCTTTGCTTACTAAAGATGCTGTACTTTATACCTAGGCTAAGACTTTCTGAGATTAGCATGTTGTCCCTCTGAAACAAATGTTTAATTCTATCACATTCACTGTATTGTGTAGTATATCTGAAAAGAATAATTTACAAGTCATGATTCCAATTCAGGTATATGGAGAAACTTTATTATTAGTCTTTTGTGTGTGTGTGTGTGTGTGTGTGTGTGTGTGTGTGTGTGTGTATGTGTGTGGTTTTTGGGTTACACCCGGCAGTGCTCAGGGGTTATTCCTGGCTCCAGGCTCAGAAATTGCTCCTGGCAGGCACAGGGGACCATATGGAATGCCGGGATTCAAACCGATGACCTCCTGCATGAAAGGCAAACGCCTTACCTTCATGCTATCTCTCCGGCCCCTTATTAGTCTTCTTAGATATAGAATTCTGTAGCTCTGAACACAGCAGGAGTGGAAGGTACTAGAGCAAAAATGTGTAAAATAATATTATAGCTCCCAGAGCAGTGATTCAAAATGCCAGTCCCAGAACAAGTGCCTGATAAAGTATTTTACACAGGCCTCTGTACAACAAGAAATATAAAGATGATTTGTGAGTTCTTCATAAAGCTAAATGTATTATTCTGAGATTGCACTCTCCTAACTTTTGGGTGTGAAAGTGTCCATTGCTTGTTCTTTTTATAATGAGGACTATTATCCTTACTTGGTAAGATAAATTAGCAAACTTATCTTAACCTACCTTATACCACCTACTAAAAAATAAGTGGCTGGCCTGGGAAATAGCAGAATGTAATTTCTAAGAGAACCTCCATATGTCTGTATTTGTGCCCTGGAAACAAATTGATTTTTATTAGATTTCTTTGGGCAACTCTGCACCTGCTTGGAGTTACTTCAGAATTCTAGGCCCTATCCTTCAATTTAGTCAGGGGGACTTGGCCCTAGTGATGGATTTGCACTAGATTGCTTGCAGGGATCTTGTCAAATGTAGTGGACTGAGAGCAAACCTCTCCTCACCTGAAAACATAATGATTTATTTTGTGGTTCTAGACAGGAGGTTGTATCAGACAATTTGCAAAGGTATTGAGATGGAGAGACACCAAGAGAAAGGGCCCTCATCAATACGTCAAATGTTTGAGGGAGCCCTCCCAGGATTTGTGGGAAGCCTGATAGAAACAGAATCCCGAGTGAGGAGAAGCTCAGCCAAGTTGGCCAAGACTTAACCTTAGAAGTCTGGTTTCCATAGCTGCTAAGTGGAAATGATCCTTCTGCCTTGTCTCTCTAGAGTGTTTGCTTGTGGACTGAATGATAATGGATAAGGGAGTGCTTTGCAAACTCCTGCATCCCTGACAAATTTGAGCAATGACTCTGTCTCACTTGGTTGACAATTGAAAAGGCAACATTTCTAGACACATGACATAGCTGCAGGCAATCTTTGCTGAGAAGAGCAGATGAAAATGTACATGACCTATAGGCTAAATACTATCAGAACAAGTTTTCACCAAATAAATCTATCTGGATGATCTTCTTTTTAATATCATGTTCCTGAATCAAATAACTAGTTGGAGGGGCTCAGCTCTGACTGTGAGAGACTGGCTGCAAAGTGAGGTCTGAGATGAACCAAAGGGTAGTAATGTTGTGTTAGCTGCTTGAGCCCCCATGTTGTGAAGAAACTTTTCAGAATATATTTATCCCAACAGATGATGGTTCCTCTGAATACCAATCCTAGTACAAGCAGGTTTTTTTTTCCAAACAATAGATGACATTAATTTCTAAGTTTATGTATGTTGTTATAATAAGTTCCTCACAGGTAAATTTTCAATAATAAAAGTATCATTTATTTTAATTTGTTTATAGTGTATAACTTATTTATCATCTTTGCAAGGGGATTGTTTTAAGTGGTTTAATTTATTAGGTTATTTTATCCTCCTAACAAACTTACCAAGAAAGCTCAGTCATGATCTTCTTTTTCAAGATGAAGAAACTAAAGCTGGGCCGGAGAGATAGCATGGAGGTAATGCATTTGCCTGTCATGCAGAAGGTCATTGGTTTGAATCACGGCATCCCCTATGGTCACCCGAGTCTGCCAGGACCGATTTCTGAGCATAGAGCCAGGAGTAACTCCTGAGCACTGCCAGGTGTGACCCGAAAACCAAAAAGAAAAAAAAAAAAGAAAAAAAAAGAAACTAAAGCTTAGAACACTGTGTACCTTCCATAAAGTTGTGCTTTTATTTAGGAACTGAGAATGGATTTGGACAGGCAGTCACACCCCAGCTTTAACTTATACCACACCTCTATTTTTATTAAGCACATTTTCTATTCCAGGCACCAGACCAGTGAACTAACTACAATAATTCATAAAAGTAAATCCATTCTCTTGAAAAACTCTCATTTTAGACACAGTCCTAAGAAACTGAGGCAGACAGTCAGATCCACAGTTGAGTCCTCTTTGTGACTCAGAAGAGTGATTTTTCACCCCAGGTTAGTGAGCCCTGAGAAGAACTTGACCATGGAGCAAATTTTTCTAGTCATTGATCCACACCAAAAATACATGAAAAACACTCATTTGGGGCTGGAGCAATAGCACAGTAGTAGAGAATTTGCCTTGTATGTGGCTGACCTGGGATGGACCCAGGTTTGATTCCCAGCATCTCATATGGTTCCCGAACCTGCCAGGAGCGATTTCTAAGTGCAGAGCCAGGAGTAAGCCCTGAGCACAACCAGGTGTGGCCTAAAAACAAAAACCCAAAAAAACACTCATTCTAGGCTTTTGTGGATGGAGGATGGACAGTGGCATGGATAATTATAACACAACATGCAAAGTATGACGATAACTATGTATCTCTATTGTTCTCCAAAATATTCCTATTGTCATCTAACAAACTGCATATTTACTTATTCATTATTATTATTATTTTTTTTTTTAGTTTTTGGGTCACACCCGGCGTTGCTCAGGGGTGACTCCTGGCTGTCTGCTCAGAAACAGCTCCTGGCAGGCACGGGGGACCATATGGGACACCGGGATTCGAACCAACCACCTTTGGTCCTGGATTGGCTGCTTGCAAGGCAAACACCGCTGTGCTATCTCTCCGGGCCCCTTATTCATTATTTTTACTCCTCTATTAAAACTATAAACTTCATGAGATCAGGGTTTTTACTTTGTTCATTTTTTCTACCCAGGATGGAGAAAAGTGCCTAGCAGGTTAACCTATAAAAAAGATGCCTCCAAGCACAGGAGTGAAATTAAAATAGGAATGAACAAGAAATGTCACAAAATATCATGAGTATTCTTGGTGATCTGGACTGACAAGATCTCTGTGAAATGGACTGTACTGAAAAGCTTCAGGGAGAAGAAAGAACATCAGCTATAACTTGGGCAGAATAGCTGCTCTTGAAATATCCTGGAGTTATTTATTAAGTTATATTGGGGGCCACACTCAATTGGTGCTCAGGGCTTACTCCTGATTCTATGCTCAGGGATCACTCTGGCAGTGCTTGGGAAACTATGAATATCAGGGATCAAAGCTGGGTCAGTCATGTGTCATATGGGTCAGTCACCCACCATACTGTTGCTCTGGCCTCACTCTACAGTTACGTGATGCGTGAGTTTGTATACACTTCCATTCACATCACCTCCCTTCAGTCCTATTGAGTAACTGCCCTTTTGCAAAAATCCACATTTTTACCTTCACAGGTTTTATTCTCCTTCCTAGAGAGTCTCCCACCATGGTACACCTTTTTCACTCCCCCCTCTCTTCTGCTTCTCCATCTTTGTTGCATCCTCTGGAACTCATGATGGCTGCCACTTCCCCATTGAGATGACCTGCCTCTGTGCTGTCCCTTTATAGCATGCTTTAAAATCATTAAGTACCGCAATCAGTTTTACTTGTCTCTGGCTCTACACTGAAGGAAACTGCATACATTCATCCTGTACATTCAGAACCAAATAACTTGCCTCGTATGAGAAAGGCATTTATGAATGATTTTGAATGATTGGTGGAAGACTCTCTCTCTCTCTCTCTCTCTCTCTCTCTCTCTCTCTCTCTCTCTCTCTCTCTCTCTCACACACACACACACACACACACACACACACACAGTCAACCCTCAATCCCATAATACTCTACCCTATCCCACTGCAGGGACTATGTCCTCTTTCACTACATTTATGAAAGTGATCCACAAAAAGTTGTTTAATATAGTAAATAACCATAAAAACATAAAAAATAACCCCATAGCATTACTTGTAAAACATTTTATAGCCATATACAAAGCTACAACATAAAGTGTGTTAATTATGCAAGAAAAAGCAGTCTAATCAATTAAACAGGCTGGAAATCACTAACAAATAAAAGCACATTTAAGTGTTATACCACATATAAGTGGTATCTTATAAAGTTAGAAATGATGAATCATTCAGAAAATGCTGAGACAAATTGGTTAAAAGTCTGGGGTGAAAAAATTAAGTGGGACCAGAGAGATAGTTCAATGAACTGGAACACATGATTTGCTTACAGAAAGCTGGATTTGGTCCCTGGCACTCTATGGTATCTGCAACAGTGCCAGGAGCAACCCCCAAGCACAACAGGGTGTGTGGCCCCCTCAAAACAAACCCTTAAAAATCTCTGTATCTTACCATACAGTAAAATAAATAACTCAATAGTAACTATAGGAAATAAATTACTAGGTGTCAGTAGAAACCAAGCTCATAGCAAACATTGACTAATATGAACAACCTAAAAGTTCTATGAGGTAGGTACTATTTATTTTACTCCTATTTTCAGATGAATAAACATGAAGCTCAAAAAAATTGAAGTTAATGAATTTCTCACAGTAAGAGGAGGTGCTATTATTTCAACAGGAGGCCAGATAATCCTATAACTCTAATTCTAATGCACTAGACTGTTTTACCTCTCAGTGAAAAAGTGTAATCATGAACCACAGAATTTTTGTTGTTTTTGTTTTGGGGCCACACATAGAGGTGCTTAGGAACTTCTCCCTGGGCCATAGCTCAGGGGTTACTCCCAGCAGTGCTCAGGGGCCAGTCCATTAAATTAAATTTAAAATTTAATTTAAAATTTAATTTAATTTAAATTTGGACCTCATGTGTGTAAAGCAAGTGCTAAGCCCATGAAATATCTCTATTGGCTTAGTTCTTCTTTTCTTTTCTTCCTTTTTTTTTTTTTAGTGCCAGGAACTGAACTAAGGTTTCATACATGAAACTCCTGGCTATGCACTCTGAAATCATTCCTGGCTGGGGGCACCATATGGGATGCTGGAGATTGAACTGCAGTCCATCCTGGGTCAGCCTTGTGCAAGGCAGGCACCCTCACTCCAGCCCCCCCTAAAAATAATTTTCAAATAACACTAAAAGGTACAGAAGATAAAGGAAAAGACTGATGTATTTGAATACATAAATATTAAATTAGACATATAAACAAAGGGCCAGAGTGGTGGCACAAGTGGTAAGGCATCTGCCTTGCCAGCAACTAGCCTAGGATAGACCAAGGTTTGATCTCCTGGCATCCCATATGGTTCCCCAGGCCAGGAGCAATTTCTGAGTCCAGATGTAACCCTTGAGTGTCACCGGGTATGGCCCAAAAACCAATATATATATATATTTTTTTTATATATATTTTATATATATATTATATATATATATTTTTATATATTTTTATATATATATTTTAATATATTTTATATATATTTTGTTTATATATATATATAAACAAAAAACAAATTCAAGTTAAAATATTTCTCCCTGGGTGCCAGAGAAATTGCATGGAGGTAGGGCATTTGTCTTGCATGCAGAAGGATGGTGGTTCAAATCCCGTCATCCCATATAGTCCCCCGAGTCTGCCAGGAGTGATTTCTGAGCTTAGAGCCAGGAGGAACCCCTGAGTGCTGCTGGGTGTGACCCATAAAAAGAAAAGAAAGAAAAGAAAAGAAAAGAAAAGAAATTCCTACCTGAAAGACAAGAATTGTCTCAATTTATAAAGAATTGGTACAAAACAAAAATCCAAATGTGAGGGCCTAAAGAGATAGAATAGTGATAGGCATTTGCCTTGCAAGCGGCCTACTTACGATAGATCTGGGTTCAATCCCCAGCATCCCATATGGCCCCTCGAGCCTACCATGAGCAATTTCTGAGTACAGAGCCAGGAGTAACTCCTCAGCACTGCTGGGTGTGAAACCCCCTCCATATGGGATGCCGGAGATTGAACCAGGGTTGGTCCCGGTCAGCTACATGCAAGGCAAAAGCCCTACCTGCTGTACTATCACTCCAGCCATGCTAGGGGCAGATTCTAACACGGATGGGGACACTAACTATCCCTAAGTAAATTGTTCCATTCCCTAATCCCCAGTTTCTTGATTTGCCAAAAGGTAGGACATAGCTAAGTCCCATGCTAAGTGAAAGTTCTAGGAGACTAAACTTGCTCTCCTTGAATCAAGGGACTATGATTGGGTTTGAATTCACACTCAAATTAGTTTTCCTCTGCGGAATTTTTCCTGGATAGCAGTACACCAGCAAATTTGTTCAGGGCTGTTGTGGATATCTAGACAGCTAGTAATGGGTGCCTGTCCCATCTCAGGTGTGACTTTCTAAGTAAGGGATGATAGAGTGGCAAGAAGATTACAGACAAATCCACCTCAGTCCTGTGCTGGGACAATAGAGCTGATATGAGTCTATTTTACATTTCTGCATGCTTTCTCATTCAGAAACTTTTAATATTTGAGTAAAATACAAATTATAGGGGTTGGAACTATAGCACAGTGTTATGGCATCGCCTTTCACAAGGCCAACCCCGGACAGACCTCAGTTTGATTCCCGACATCTCGTGGGGTTCCCCAAGCCTGCCAGGAATGACTTCTGAGAGCAGAGACAGGTAGTGTGAGCACTGGTGTGACCCTGCCAAACAAACAAACAAACCAAAAACAAATAAAAAAAGAAGGTGTAGTCTCTGTGTATCACTCACTCCTAGTACTCTATTGATAACATCTTAGGTTACTATGGTATTTTTGTGACAAGAACTAATATTATTACACCAATTAACTAACCTCTACCCTTGCTCAGATTTCATCAATTCCTCCACTAATATTCTCTTTCTGTTCTGGGATTGCATCCAGGCTACTGTATTACATAGAAGCATTTCTCCTTAGCCTAAGGAGAATTTCTCCTCCTAGGAGAGTTTCTTTTCTTGTTCCTGAAGATGTTGAAGAATTTGAGGGATACTGCCTCACAGTTTTTCATGGTTACCCTGAATTTGGGTGTAAGACAGCCATAGTAATAAAGTGCTAAGGCTGGAGCCATAGTACTGCAGGTAGGGCATTTGCTTAGCATGTGGCCAACCCAGATTTGATCCCCTGCTCCTTATATGGACCCCAAAGTTTGCCAGGAGTGATTGCAGAGCCAGGAGTAAACCCTGAGCAGTGCTGGGTGTGGCCCCAAACGAAAAAAATTTACAAAGAAATAAACTAAATAAATACCATTCTCATAACATCATCTTTTTTTTGGGGGGGTCACACCTAGCAGCACTCAGGGGTTACTCCTGGCTCTACACTTAAGAAATCGTGCCTGGGGGCCGGAGAGATGGCATGGAGGTAAGGCGTTTACCTTTCATGCAGAAGGTCATCGGTTCAAATCCCGGCGTCCCATATGGTCCCCCATGCCTGCCAGGAGCAGTTTCTGAGCACAGAGCCAGGAAAAACCCCTGAGCACTGTCGGGTGTGACCCAAAACACACACACACACACACACACACACACACACACACAAAAAAAAAAAAAAAGAAATCGCGCCTGGCAGACTCCAGGGACCAGATGGGATGCCGGAATTCGAACCACCATCCTTCTGCATGCAAGGCAAACACCCTACCTTCACGCTATCTCTCTGGCCTCTCATAACATCATCTTTTTTTTTTTTTTTTTTGGTTTTTGAGCCACACCCGGCATTGCTCAGGGGTTACTCCTGGCTGTCTGCTCAGAAATAGCTCCTGGCAGGCACGGGGGACCATATGGGACACTGGGATTCGAACCAACCACCTTTGGTCCTGGATCGGCTGCTTGCAAGGCAAAAGCCGCTGTGCTATCTCTCCGGGCCCATAACATCATCTTAAGAGCATGTGCAGATAAGACAGAAGGACTTGTTTTTGTTGTTGATCTTGGCCACTCTCTGGTCAAGTTTCTGCCTTGCAAAGCTACTCTCCCCCCTCCACACCATATTTATTTTTAAGAACAAATTGTGGGGGCCGGAAAGATAGCATGGAGGTAAGGCTTTTGCCTTTCATGCAGAAGGTCATCGGTTCGAATTCCGGCATCCCATATGGCCCCCTGTGCCTGCCAGGAGCAATTTTTGAGCATGGAGCCAGGAGTAACCCCTGAGCGCTGCCGGGTGTGACCCAAAAACCACAAAAAAAAAAAAAAAAAGGACAAATTGTGCAAATTGTGGTGCATAACCCCGTGTAGTGTTGGAGATTGTGTGTTCTGTCTGCCTTACTGGAACTTTTTGTAGAAGGGTGATAATTAGAAACATTTTTTTTTTTTTTTTTGGTTTTTGGGCCACACCCGGTAACGCTCAGGGGTTACTCCTGGCTATGCGCTCAGAAGTCGCTCCTGGCTTGGGGGACCATATGGGACGCCGGGGAATCGAACCACGGTCCGTCTCCTAGGCTAGCGCAGGTAAGGCAGGCACCTTACCTCCAGCGCCACCGCCCGGCCCCAATTAGAAACATTTTATATGCAAAGCCTATTAGATACAGAGGGCCTATGTGACTCTTTTTTTGAGATTAATAGTGTAGCAAAAAGGTCACCAATGGGCAGATTTCTACTGAGCTCACTGATGACCCTTTTCCATTCTAGACTGAACTTTCTCCAAATCCAAAGAAGGATTGATTGGACAATCAATCAATTGTTACTCGTTGCCTTTTTATGTCATTTAAACTTAAAATTTTAGCATCCAAAAAAACGAGGGTCAGAGATGGTCACAAGCTTTGATTCATGACCCAGTTTTGACTGTCTGGCAGGGGCCATCTATGTAATGTTCTAGAATTTTAGAAGCTCAGCCTTAGACTAAGGAACTTTCAAGTCAGATGTCCTTTTCATGGATCCTTAAATATATGACTAGTCACTAAACAGGAACATGTAATATCTTGACTAAATTAATAAGTCATTTAAATAGTTTCATCATCCCTTACTCATTGCCCTCCTCATTTTGTTTTTTATCTTGTGGCTGCATAATTTTAGAAGTGACCCATGGAAAATGACAAAGTCTTTGAAGCTGGGCCATATTCTTTTTTTGTTTTGTTTTGTTTTTGGGCCACACCCGGCATTGCTCAGGGGTTACTCCTGGCTGTCTGCTCAGAAATAGCTCCTGGCAGGCACGGGGGACCATATGGGACTCCGGGATTCTAACCAACCACGTTCTGGGTCGGCTGCTTGCAAGGCAAACACCGCTGTGCTATCTCTCTGGGCCCAGGCCCATATTCTTAATTCTGTATTTTACTCCTATCAATACTTATGCAGCAAAGCTCAGTCATTTTTTTTTATTGCCAAGTGGTCTTTTTTAACTTGAAGGAACATATTCACTCAATTTCAAGATTCTCGAGGACTTTATTTATGTTGGCACAAGCCAGCACCTTTTAAAAAAAGTGACACTGATACATACTCACTTAAGTAAATGAAAGTACTCATCTCAACTGTTCCTTTTGGGTTTATGGCCAAGCTCACATTCCAAGGCACTCTAATACTGAAAAATAAAATTATGCTTCAGGTCTTACACTGAATACTCTAATACTGAAAAATAAAATTATGCTTCAGGTCTTACACTGATTCATCTATGCTGAGTTTTTGCTGAGATGATGGAAAGCACTTTTCATAGTTTCTGGCATAGAACTAACACTTAATAAACATTCACTATTATCAGATCTGGGATTTTTCTTATCATTTGTTGTTATTTTAGAGAGTACAAGGAGAAGTAGACATTTGGTTTTTTGGGTCACACCTGTCGGGGCTCAAGGGTTCTTCGCTCAGAAGTTGTACCCTGGTAGGCTTGCAGAATCATATGGGATGCTGGGATTCAAAGTGGGATCTGTCCTGTGTTGGCTGCATGCAAGGCAAATGCCTTACTGCTGTGCCATTGCTCCAGCCCCAGGAGAGATTTCTGAGTGCAGAGCTAGGAGTGACCTCTGAGCACCACTGTGTGTGGCCCAAAAACAGGAACAAAAGACTTGAAAGATAGAAATGATGGTTGTATACTATGATGAATCTACTGTTAATCTAAAGCAAACAAAACTTACTTAAAAATGGTGAATTTTATGTTCTGTGAATTTGATTTGAGAATAGTCCTTTCAAAAAGAATATATATATATGCAAAATCCCCTGGTTTAAGATGAGGTTGAAGAGTCAGCTAGGCCCAAATCAGGTAGCAACATGGAATCAAGTTTCAAGGAATGCCTAAGTGGGCTTGGAGAAATAATACAATACCATGCTTGCCTTGCATTCCACTGACCTATGTTCTATCCCCAGCATCTCCCATGGTACCTGATCACGACCAGGAGTGATTTCTGAAAACCCTTTTTTTTTTTTTTTTTGGTTTTTGGGCCACACCCGGCGGTGCTCAGGGGTTACTCCTGGCTGTCTGCTCAGAAATAGCTCCTGGCAGGCACAGGGGACCATATGGGACACTGGGATTCGAACCAAACACCTTTGGTCCTGGATCGGCTGCTTGCAAGGCAGACACCGCTGTGCTATCTCTCCGGGCCGTGAAAAACCTTTGATTATTTCCAGGTGTGCCCCTCACCACAAAAGAACTGGGAGAGCCAGACAATAGTACAGTTGGTAAGTGCTTGCCTAGAATGTAGCCAACCAGAATTCAATTCCCAGCACCTCATATGATTCCCCAAATCCTGCTAGGAGTGATTCCTGAGTGCAGAGCCAGGAATAAACTCTGAGAACCACCAAGTATGACTTAAAAACTAACATAAAATCCCCAAACAACAATAGCAACAAAATATAAAGAATGTCAAAGTTATGACTGATCAAAATGCTATGAAAAACCAGCCTTAGGCATTAGAACTATGGGGCAGAACTTTTACCTCTAAAGGAGAATTAGAAGCTTACTTGAAGGAGAAATAAATTGGTACTAAAGATAATAGATTGACAGATGCCTGCTGACACCAGTATGGTGGCCCATTCATCCTCCTCAGGATAGACATAGCTTTGCTGTCATCTGTGATGCTCCAGATCTGATTGCCAAGGTAGCTTCAGGGATGGCATTATCAGTCCTTGCTTTAACAAACTTCTCTTTCTTCTTGTAATACCTATCAATTCAATTGGACATATTCTATTTTTTTTTGTATTGGGGTCACACCCGGCAGAGCTCAGGGGTTCCTCCTGGCTCTCTGCTCAGAAATCGCTCCTGGCAGACTTGGGGGACCATATGGGATGCTGAGATTCGAACCACTGTCCTTCTGCATGCAAGGCAAATGCCTTACCTCCATGCTATCTCTCCAGCCCCTTTGTTTTTGTTTTTATTTAGAGATATGCCTGACAATACTTGGGTAGCTCTTGACTTTGTGTTTAGGGGTTACACCTGGCAGTACACAGGGGGATCATATATAAAGTCAGGGATTGAAGCAGGGGTGGGTTGGTGCAAGATAAGTGTCTTAACCTCTGTAGTATCTCTCTGGCCTAAATTGGACACATTCTTTTCTTTTCTGGGGGGGGGCACACCCAGTGGTGCTCAGGGGTCACTCCTGGCTCTGTGCTCAGAAATCGCTCCTGGCAGGCTCAGGGGACCATATGAAATGCCAGGGATTAAACTCAGTTTGGTTCCAGTTTAGCCCCATGCAAGGCAAATGCCCTACTGCTGTTCTATTGCTCTGGCCCCAGGACACATTCTTTAAGCTTGCTAAAATCTTTTTTTATTCAAAGGAGCCACTGTGCATTTTTTAGCTGATTATACATAATCCCACTCATTATCTTATTTAAGGTCCAAGTTTGAGTGTGTGCTTATGTTTAATAATTACCTCATTTATGGAGTCCATGTAGCCACAATACTCCCAAAGTAATTCATCTGGCAAGGCAATCCCTAATGGAATGCTTCTCAGTTAGAAAAAAGGTGCCATGGGGCCAGAGAGATAGCACAGTGGTAGAGCATTTGCTTTGCACGAAGCTGATCCAGGAGCAGCCTATGCAGGACGGATAGTGATTCAAATCCCGGCATCCCATATGGTCCCCCGAGCCTGCCAGGAGCGATTTCTGAGCGAAGAGACGGGAGTAACCCCTGAGCACTGCTGGGTGTAACCCAAAAACAAAAAAGAAGGAAAAAAAAAGAAAAAAAAGAAAAAAGATGCCAGAGTGGTAGTACACTGGGTAAAGCTCTTGCCTTGCATGTAGCCATCTAGGTTCAATCTCTAGCATCATAGCATCATATGGTCTCCTAAGTCAGCCAGGTGTAATTTCTGAGTGCGGAGCCAGGAATAACCTCTGAGCACAGCCAGGTATTTCCCCAAAAAAAAAACAAAACAAACAATAAAAATTTCACACACACACACATACACACACACACACACACACACACACACACACACACACACACACACACACACACACACACTGGGCCAGAGCAGTGGCACAAGCTGTAGGGTGTTTGCCTTGCACACGCTAACCTAGGACAGACGGTGGTTTGATCCCCCGGAATTCCATAGGTCCCCCAAGCCAGGAGAGATTTCTGAGCGCATAGCCAGGAGTAACCCCTGAGCAACACCGGGAGTGGCCCAAAAACAAAAACAAAATGAAAGAAAGAGGTGCTAGAGAGATAGCATGGAGGTAGGGCATTTGCCTTGCATGCAGAAGGATGATGGTTCACATCCCAGCATCCCATATGGTTCCCAAGCCTGCCAGGAATGATTTCTGAGCGTAAAGCCAGGAGTAAACCCCTGAGTGCTGCTGGGTGTGACCCAAAAACCAAAAGAAAGAAAGAAAGGAAAGGAAGGAAGGAAGGAAAGAAGGAAGAAAGAAAGGAAGGAAGAAGGAAGGAAGGAAGGAAGGAAGAAAAAGGAAGGAAGGAAGAAAAAGGAAGGAAGGAAGAAAAAGAAAGGAAAAAGAAAAAGAAAAAGAAAGAAAAGTAGAGGTATTGTGGAAGTGAAAAAGGGAAATATATCAATCATTCAGAACTTTTCTGAATCCAGAGCTTTTCTGAACTTTTCTTTTTTCTTTTTCCTTTTTTTTTTTGGGGGGGGTGTCACACCTGGCAGCGCTCAGGGGTTACTCCTGGCTTTACGCTCAGAAATTGCCCCTGGCAGGCTCAGGGGACCATATGGGATGCGGGATCGAACCACCCGTTCTCCTGCATGGAAGGCAAAGGCCTTACCTCCATGCTATCTCGCCGGCCCCCGTTTCTGAACTTTTCATGGTTGACATTCTACCTTATCTATTTTATCTAACTTTGATAACTAAGAAAGGGGAGTGAACAAGTATAAATATTTTGAGGAGATATATGGAGAATTTTGATTCTTTTGAGAACACTTACTGGATGATGCGACAGCACATATTATGCTGGGGACTTTAGATATAAAGACTCTGGTGGTAAGAGATCTATGCCTTACATCCATGACACGGAAGCCCAAACCTGCTTTTTGAAGAGGCAGAAAGACTCCACACAAGAGTTCCTTGCGGGGCTGGAGCAATGGTGCAGTGGTTAGGGCATTTGCCTTGCACGCGGCTGATCAGGATGGACCTGGATTCAATTCCTGGCATCCCATATGGTCCTTTAAGCCAAGAGCGATTTCAGAGTGTATAGCCAGGAGTCAACCTTGAGCCATCACTGGGTATGGCAAAAAAATAATAAATAAATAAATAAATAAAATAAAAAAATAAAGAGGAGTTCCTTGGCTACTTCCCCACCAGTCAGGTCTTAATCACTATTTTTGTTGCAGAACCACCCACCTCGTTGAGGTTTTCTTCTCAGAAAAGACATTTATCTATTAGAGTTCTCACCCACTGGAGAGTGGGAAAGAAGGGGACTGAAAGAGTGGGAGCTCCAAGGCAAAAAAAAAAAAAAAGAATTTTTTATTTGCTAAGTTTGCCTCTACTACTTCTTTGCACTTAGAAAGTTTTAGAAAGTGAAGGAAAGTGATTGAGTTCACAATCTTTTGTAGGGGGATAGAGAGTTACAGTGCAGGCTGAAACTTTATAAATGACCAAATATTCCAACTCACTTGGAATTTAGTCTAGATTAGTGAGATATACTGTGTGCAATGCCAGTTCCAAAATCTTTTTTCTTTATTTTTTATTTTTATTTTATTTATTTTGGGGGGGTCACATTTGGCAGCACTTATGAATTACTCCTGGCTCTGAGCTCAGAAATCCCCTCCTGGCAGGCTGGCTTGGGGAACCATATGTGATGCAGGATTGAACTAGGTCTGTCTGGGGGTTAGCTGCATGCAAGGCAAATGCTCTACCCGTTGTGCTATCACTTCAAGCCCAGCTCCAAAATTTTCCAATTGAAGAAGATGGTGCTTGTCCCATGCTGATAATCCTTTTCTTGGGGAGCTATGGAATACACATAAGATAAAAACAAAAGATGCAAATCAAAACAACTATGAGGTACCATCTCACACCACAGAGATTGGTGCACATCACAAAGAATGAAAACAAGCAGTGCTGGTGGGAATGTGGACGAGAAAGGAACTGCTAGTGAATGGTTAATGACCGTCAGTCTTAACCTCTATGGAAAGCGATATGGAGATTCCTCCAAAAACTGGAAATTGAGCTCCCACATGACCCAGCTATACCACTCCTAGGGGTATACTCTAGGAACACACAAAAATACAATACAAAAATCCCTTCCTCGTACCTATATTCATTGCAGTGCTATTTATAATAGCCAAATTCTGGAAACAACCAAGATGCCTTTCAACAGATGAATGGCTAAAGAAACTGTGGTACTTATACACAATAGAATATTATGCAGCCGTAAGGAGAGATGAATTTTCCTATACATGGATGTACATGGAATCTATTATGCTGAGTGAAATAAGTCAGAGGGAGAGAGATAGACACAGAATAGTCTCACTCATCTATGGGTTTAAAGAAAAATATAAGACATTCTTGCAATAATTTTCATAGACAAAGAGAGGAGGGCTGGAAGTTCCAGCTCACAACATGAAGCTCACCACAAAAGAGGTGATGAGTGCCAGTTAGAGAAATAAACTACATTGAAAACTATCATAACAATGTGAACGAAAGAGGGAAGTAGAAAGCCTGTCTAGAGTACAGGTGGGGGGGGGGGGTTGAGTTGGCGAGGAGGGAGATTTGGAAGATTGGTGATGGGAATGTTGTACTGGTGAAAGGGGGGTGTTCTTTACATGACTGAAACCCAACACAATCTTGTTTGTAATCAAAGTGTTTAAATAAAGATATTAACTAATAAAAAGAAAAAAAAAACAAATCCAGAATTATTGTTGTGATTCTACTGGCATTAGTTGACCATTTATGAATTTACTATTATTTTGTTTTGGGGCTATATTCAGCTGTTTTCAGACCTTATTCCTGGATCTTTGCTCAGAGATAACTCCCTGAGGCCTCAAGGGATCATATATATACATATATATATAAATTTTTTTTTTGTTTTTTGGGCCACACCCGGTAGTGCTCAGGGGTTACTCCTGGCTGTCTGCTCAGAAATAGCTCCTGGCAGACACGGGGGACCATATGGGACACCGGGATTCGAACCCAACCACCTTTGGTCCTGGATCGGCTGCTTGCAAGGCAAATGCCACTGTGCTATCTCTCCGGGCCCATATTTTTTTTTGAGATTGAACCCAGGTTGGTTTTGTACCGGCAACACCTGTACTAGCTCTCCAAACCTAAACTTATTATTTTGGGGTTAACAGAAGCTCTGAAAAAAAAAAGAAAAAAAAAGAAGCTCTGTTTATATTTAATCTGAATTTGCATGAAAAATGAATTTGCATTGAAAGTTTAGTTGAGGGCCCGGAGAGATAGCACAGCGGTGTTTGCCTTGCAAGCAGCCGATCCAGGACCAAAGGTGGTTGGTTCGAATCCTGGTGTCCCATATGGTCCCCCGTCCTGTTCCCCCACCCCTGTGCCTGCCAGGAGCTATTTCTGAGCAGACAGCCAGGAGTAACCCCTGAGTACTGGCGGGTGTGGCCCAAAAACCAAAAACCAAAAAAAAAAGTTTAGTTGAGAATGATTAGACAGTTATATTGGTCCCACACTAACAGTGTTAAGTATGTGCTTTTATAACCAGGGGCCTCTAAGCTCAGATCTCCAGTCTTTAGGCAGTAGTCAATGTTCCCCAGATGTTCAAAATTCTAGACAAAATACTATACTCCTACCTCAAAGAATCAAAAGAAAACCCTTCAAAAGTGCAAATCTTAGCCAGAGAGATAGTGCAGTGTATAGGACCTTGCCTTGCATGTGGCCAACCCAGGTTCAATCTTTAGCATTCTATATGGTCTCCTGAGCACCACTAGGAATAATTCCTGAGTGCAGAATAAGGAATAACCCCTGAGCATCACTGGGCATAGCCCAAAAAGCAACCCCCATCCAACAATAACAAACAACAAACCCCAAAGACAAAAGTGCAAATCCCTTCAAATTTTAATAGGGGAAACATAATGGGAGCTTCATGAAGGTAAGTCAGATATGACATACCTGAAGATATGTCAGGTAGTAAAGAATCAGTTGTGGCTGAATAATAATAATAATGCAGAAGAGGTTAGCACTAATCCCAGAGAAGAATTATCTCTTAGCCCCTATGTATTCATTTCCAAACTCGTTGAATTGTAGTAGTTCTCAATAGGAGTATGTAGGGGTTTAAGGAAGTATTCCTGATGTTGACACATGTCTCTGTAGAGACTTAGGTTTCTGATCAGACTCTACACACTGTGATCATTTCTGTATTGACTGAAGTTTCTCCATAAGAACTATGTCCACAGGCTGGAGCAACAGGGTGTTGGCCTTGCATGCGGCCAACCAAGATTTAATCCTAATACCCCAAATGGACTCTAGAGCCTGCTAGGAATGTCCCTGAGTACATAGCCAAAAGTTAGCTCTGGGCCCGGAGAGATAGCACAGTGCTGTTTGCCTTGCAAGCAGCCAATCCAGGACCTAAGGTGGTTGGTTCGAATCCCGGTGTCCCATATGGCCCCCCCATGCCTGCCAGGAGCTATTTCTAAGCAGACTTTATTCTAAGAGTAACCCCTGAGCACCGCTGGGTGTGGCCCAAAAAACAAAACAAAACAAAACAAAACAAAAGTTAGCTCTGACACCACTAGCTGTGGCAAAAATAAATAAATAAATAACTAAATAACTAACTAAATAAATAAATAAAGGGAAAAATTGTGTTCTGGCTCCCAAGCACAAGGACTCTTTTTTTTTTTTGTTGTTGTTTGCTTTAGTTGTTTTGGGACCACATCCAGCATCGCTCAGGAAGTTACTTCTTGCTATAAGTTCAGAAATCGCTCACTGGAAGGTTTGGGGGGACCATATGGGATGCCGAGGATCAAACTCATCTGCATGCAGGCAAATGCCCCTACCGCTGTGCTATCACTTCCAGTCACCCCCAAGCACACACTTTTTTTTTTGGGGGGTCACACCCAGCAGCCACTCAGGGGTTACTCCTGGCTCTATGCTCAGAAATCACTCCTAGCAGGCTCGGGGGACCATATGGGTGCCGGGATTTGAACCGATGACCTTCTGCATGAAAGGCAACCGCCTTACCTCCATGCCTATCTCTCCAGCCCTCCCAAGCACACTTAATAACTAAATATAGAAATGGAAAGCCTGAGGTACTTGAAGATTGCCAGAAAAGAGCCAAGTCAGAATCTCCTAGAAATCTTCTAAAGTTCGTGGTCTGGACCTCTTCTATACAATCTTAAATTAAAATATTTGACTCTTATATGTCCACCAAGTGATCTGATACAGCCACCCTACGAAATAGCCAGGAGGTGGCTTTTGAATGCTATGAGTGCATTGGCTGACATTGGTGGCAGAAAATGTGCACTGGACGAAGGTGTGTACATTGTATGACTTGAAACTCAATTATGAACAAATTTGTATCTGTGGGAAAGAAAGCCCCAAATATATTATGAACAGTTGGTAAGCTGGAGTTTAAACAAACAAATAAATAAAGTTATTTTAAATAAAGGAAAAATGCTATAGAGAATGGAGATGCTCTGACTCAAATGCATCCTGATTCTTTCACATAAATTCTATGTCTAGGAATCCCTGCATTCACTCTCCCCCATATTATGCCCCTTCCCTTGTTACAGTCCACAGAGCCCAGGCAGCAAGATCTGCTGTTAATATTGACAAGAGCCTGAATTTTGCCTCAGTTATTTGCAACTGAATGGTCTTAAGTATGCTACAATTTCCTCCTCAACCTTTCAGAGTCGGGGAGATGGTCAGAGAGTTGAAGTAATATACTCTGCATGTCAGAGCCTTTTGCTTTGACCCCCTTATCACTGCATGGTCCCTCTGAGCATCCCTGGAGCACTTCAGCTTCCATGTCTCTGAATGAAGATACTAATAACTACATGCCAAGGTTGCTGTGTAAAAGTGCCTGGTTGAGACCTGGTACTTGGTAGTTAGTCAGTAAATGCTGGCTCATTTTCTAGGGAGAGATTATCTGAGTACTCTTAGGAAGGCTTAATAGAGGCCTCTTATGTCAGGCACTCTAATTTCGGAATACTGATTTCAGTCCAGGACCTAGGTGAAAATGATAAAAGATTCTAGCTGCAGGAGACCAGAAGACCAGAAGATAACTTGGAACTTTTAAAATTTTTACTTTTGGTCAAAATTAAAAAATTACTAACATTTTAATATATGCTTGCTTCATTTAAGTTCTCTTAAACAACATGAGCTTTTGAATTTTTACTTTTAGTCAAAATTTAAGAATTACTACTTTTGTTAATATATATGCTTTAGTTAAGTTTCCCTTAAACAAAATTGCAAAGACAATTTCCTGAGGCAGCCATGATGAAACTCTTTCCTATAGGTTCAGGTTTCTTTCTCTCTATGGAGAAAGAGGAATTATATCTTATATACTTAAATACAAATACGTAGAATACCCAGGCTCCTTGGTAATATATGAAATGATTGAGGCAGGCAGCAAAAGCTTTTTTTATATGTGTCAGAAAACAAAAAGAAAAAGGTAAACATGACCATAGAAAATAATTCAATTAAAGTAAGTAGGGGCTAGTTATAAAACTTTCAAAATCAAATTGCTTGAAAAACAAGCTTTATTTTAAAAATCCCTTATAGTAAGTACTGTAATTTATAGATACTGAAAACATAACTATGTCAGATACAGTCCCTCAAGGACAGCAATCCAACATTTTCATAAAAGTATAAACAAAATTGGGGGCCGGAGAGATAGCATGGAGGTAGTGCATTTGCCTTGCATGTAGAAGGACATTGGTTCAAATCCCGGCATTCCAGATGGTCCCCCAGCCTTCCAGGAGCAATTTCTGAGTGTAGAGCCAGGAGTAACCCCTGAGTGCTGCAGGGTGTGACCCAAAAACCAAAAACCAAAAAAAAAAAAAAATTAGAAAAAATTACATGGATTTAGTAAGTTTTAGTAAGTTTGTTTGAGCATACTTTACTTTTAAAAATTGTGTGTGTGTGTGTGTGTGTGTATTTGGCCACACCCAGCAGCACTCAGGAGTTACTCCTGGCTTTGTGCTCAGAATTGCTCCTGGGGGCCCAGAGAGATAGCATGGAGGTAGTGCATTTACCTTTCATGCAGAAGGTCATTGATTTGAATCCTGGCATCCCATATGGTCCCCTGAGCCTGCCAGGAGTGATTTCTGAGCATAGAGCCAGGAGTAACCCCTGAGCGCTGCCAGGTGTGACCCAAAAACCAAAAAAAAAAAAATTACTCCTGGCAGGCTTGGGGGACCATATGGGAATATGGGATGCTGGGAATCAAACCCGGGTCCATATCGGCAGTGTGCAAGACAAATGCCCTATCGCTGTGCTATCTCTTCAGCCCCTTAAATTTTTTTTGTGTGATGGTGGTGGGGCACACACAGCAATATTCCTGGCTCTGCAAGCAGAAATCACTGCTGACAATGTCCAAGAAATCAGATGAGGAATCAAGCAATTTACCTTTGTATTATCTCTCCAGTCTCCCTGAACAGTTTTATTAGAAATGTGCTAATCATCTCCTTTTAGATTTTTTTTTCTTGGAATCAGATACTTGCAGGTTTTACTAAATACTAAACCTATCTTGAGTGTTGAGGGGTTTTGTTTGTTTGTTTGTTTGTTTGTGTGCTTGTTTTTTGGCCACACCATAGGTAGGCTCAGGGGTTAATCCAGGCTCTTAAATTTTTAAAGTAGTGGCAAGAATAAGATAGTAGAGGGCCAGAGCAATAGCATAGCAGTAGGCTGTTTGCCTTGCATACGACTGACTTGGGGCAAACTGGGGTTTCATTCCCCGGCATCCCATATGACCCTCTAAGCCTGCCAGGAGCGATTTCTGAGTGAAGAGCAAGGAATACACTCTGAGCAAGCCGGGTGTGGCCCCAAAATGAAAACAAAACAAGCCAACAATGACAAAACAACAACAACAACAAAGATTATGACAGTATGGAATTTCGATGAGAACCATGAGCAGAGGCCAGATTTTGGATTAAGTTTTGGGGTGGGAGCTGTCCAAACTCTTGGTGCTGACACCTCCAAGTTCCCTATTCTAGGCAGAAGCAATACATGAGCCAAATTTGGATTCAAAACAAAACAAAACAACAATCCCCCCCAAAAAACCTTTATCTAATCAATGTGTGTATCCCAAATGTGGTTACGTTAGAATGAAATTAAGGGGTCAGAGAGGTATCACAGCAGTAGGGCGTTTGCCTTGCATGCAGCCAATCCAGGACGAAAAGTGGTTCGAATCCTGGCATCCCATATGGTCCACAGTGCCTGCCAGGAGCGATTTCTGAGCACAGAGCCAGGAATAACCCCTGAGCACTGCCAGGTATGACCCCAAAACAAACCAAATCAAAACAAACAAAAAAAAATTGAGTTTTAAGTTTCTTGGTTTTGTTTTGTTTGGGGGTCAGAGTACTCAAGGGTTACTCCAGGCTTTGAGCTCAGGGATAGCTCCTGGTGATGTCAAGGATTTAACTAGGATCATCTACATGCGAGGTGTAGAGTAATTTCATACTCTTTCCAGTCCTGAATATGAGGTATTTTCACATGGATAGAATGTTCATAAATCAAGTCAGGTCATGAAAACCTAATGTCTTATATAAACCACAAAATCCACAAGAACTTGGGGAAATCACATCCCAAGAATTTCACAAGAGGAAGGGGAAGTGACAAGACATTTGTTGAACTGATAACTGTCCCTGTCTTTAATTTTAGTCATTAAAAAAATCTTTTTGCTGCTGAGCCTCATAAGTGGTGCTAGTGTGTTCCTCTTGGTACACCTTGTACCTCTTGTACCTTGGTACTAGGCTAGAAATAGTCCCAGAATGCAGTGATGCTTGGAAACTATAGCACCAGGGAATACCCAAACCACTCCAGTAGGACCAGAAGCCTCTGGAGATGTATTTGGTGATGCTCAGGAGGATCCTGTGATGTGTAGGTGATTGAATCTGAGTCAATTTCATGCAAGGCAAGTGTTTTAACCCTTAACTATTGTTCTGGTCCTTGTTCACTCATATTAATACCCTCCACTTGGTTTTGCAGCCATATCCAGTGGTTTTAGGGTTACTCTGGGTTCTAATGCACAGGTATCACTCCTAGTGATCATATATGGTACCAGGGATTGAAACTGGATTAGCTGCATGCAAGCAAATATTCTATCTACTCCAGTCTAATTTTAATATTAAAATTATTTAATTAGGGCCCGGAGAGATAGCACAGCGGCGTTTGCCTTGCAAGCAGCCGATCCAGGACCAAAGGTGGTTAGTTCGAATCCCGGTGTCCCATATGGTCCCCCATGCCTGCCAGGAGCTATTTCTGAGCAGACAGCCAGGAGTAACCCCTGAGCACTGCCGGGTGTGGCCCAAAAACCAAAAAACCAAAAAAAAATTATTTAATTAATTTATACACTGTTATTTACAATAATGTCAATGATCATTTCCTATGTACTTAATTCCAATACCACACCCACTCACTAAGATTTTCCAAGGTTTGAAAGGATTCCCTTTCAACCTCTCACTCCAATACACAGTTTTGCAGATCAGTTCTCCCATTGTGTTGCCTTTGGCTCTTTCTTGCTGTCTTGGTGTGTATCTTTAAGTTCCACATATCATTTATTTTAATCTTTTTTTTTTTTTTTTTTGGCCACAACCGGCGTTGCACAGGGGTTACTCCTGGCTGTCTGCTCAGAAATAGCTCCTGGCAGGCACCGGGGGACCATATGGGACACCGGGATTCGAACCAGCCATCTTTGGTCCTGGATTGGCTGCTTGCAAAGCAAACGCCCTGCTGTGCTATCTCTCCAGGCCCTTAATCTTAAAAAATATTTTCTAGGGATCAGAGTGATAGCACAGTGGTAGGCATTTGCCTTTCATACAGCCGACTCAGGATGAACCCAGGTTCAATTACTGGTACCCCGAGCCTGCCAGGAGCGATTTCTGAGCACATAGCCAGGAGTAACCCTTGAGCACTGCCAGGTGTGGCCCCAAAACAAAAACAAAAATAATCTAATATCATGATTTACCAAGTTGTTCATATGACAGTCACTTCAGGCATTAAATGTTTGAGTACCAGTAAGTATGACCTTCCCTTCACCAGTATCTCCAATTTCCCTTCCATCACCAAGAACTGCTTCCTTAAAGGCACATATTTACTTCATGCTATTTGTTACAACACAAAATCAAAAGGAATTATCAAAACTTAGGTCAACAAGGGTTAATTTGAAATAATAGTTCGATCTTCCTGTGGTGTTACTAAAGTCAGTGTCTAAGGATTTACTTAGGATTTATGTGGTTGGGATTAGTTGAACCTTCTGTTGCTATTTAGGCTCACTGAGTGTGGTAGATTACTATGTAATTTTCCCTTCACATTTCCTGTAATACTACTGGGCTGACACTACTATAAAAAAATTATTTTTTTTTGGGGGGGGGCCACACCCGGTGATGCTCAGGGGTTACTCCTGGCTCTCTGCTCAGTAATAGCTCCTGGCAGGCACGGGGGACCATATGGGACACTGGAATTCGAACCAACCACCTTTGGTCCTGGATCGGCTGCTTGCAAGGCAAACGCCGCTGTGCTCTCTCTGGGCCCAAATTTTGAGGTGACCACAAGTGGCAGCATGGTCCAGGATTTATAGATCTGAGGCAAAAAAAAAATTTTTTTTTTTGGGCCACACCCGGCGGTGCTCAGGGGTTACTCCTGGCTGTCTGCTCAGAAATAGCTCCTGGCAGGCACGGGGGACCATGTGGGACACCGGGATTTGAACCAACCACCTTTGGTCCTGGATCGGCGGCTTGCAAGGCAAACGCCGCTGTGCTATCTCTCCGGGCCCTCTGAGGCAAATTTTGTTGTGTGGCAGTTGATAAAGCTAAGTCGTGTTGTTGGATTATTTCTGTTGGATAGTGTAGGGTGTGAAACTGGGCTTCTGTTGTTAATGCAGAAAGGGGAATCTTCCCCCATTTATTCTGAGAACCCCAGAGGTATCAACTTGGACTGGACTACCTGGGAAGCTATTCATTTGGAGTTTGGTAAAGGAGCTGGGCTGTTTTTCTGCCAGGGAGATGGCAGGTGTGGGAAGACTAATTTTGTTTTTTCTTTGATGTTTTATTATTATTTTTTATATTTTGGGTCACACCCTGCAGCACTCAGGGGTTACTCCTGGCTCTGAGCTCAGAAATTGCTCCTGGTAGACTCGGGGGTCTATATGGGATGCCAGAGATAGAACCTGGGTCTGTCTAGGGTCAACTGCATGCAAGCAAACTCTCTACTGCTGTGCTATTGCTCCGGCTCCATTATTTTATTTTATTTATTTATTTATTTATTTTTGGTTTTTTGGGCCACACCCATTTGATGCTCAGGGGTTACTCCTGGCTAAGTGCTCAGAAATTGCCCCTGGGGGGCCGGAGAGATAGCATGGAGGTAAGGCGTTTGCCTTTCATGCAGGAGGTCATCGGTTGGAATCCCGGCGTCCCATATGGTCCCCTGTGTCTGCCAGGAGCAATTTCTGAGCCTGGAGTCAGGAATAACCCCTGAGCTCTGCCAGGTGTGACCCAAAAACCACACACACACACACACACACACACACACACACACACAAAGAAATTGCCCTTGGCTTGGGGGGACCGACCATATGGGACGCCAGGGGATCGAACCGTGGTCCTGATCCTTGGCTAGCGCTTGCAAGGCAGACACCTTACCTCTAGCGCCACCTCGCCGGCCCCCATTATTTTATTTTTTAATAAAAAATTCTTTAATTGCGGGCCCGGAGAGATAGCACAGCGGTGTTTGCCTTGCAAGCAGCCTATCCAGGACCAAAGGTGGTTGGTTCGAATCCCGGTGTCCCATATGGTCCCCTGTGCCTGCCAGGAGCTATTTCTGAGCAGATAGCCAGGAGTAACCCCTGAGCACCACCGGGTGTGACCCCCCCAAAAAATTCTTTAATTGAATTATTGTGAGATACACAGTTATAAAGTTATTCGTGATTGAGTTTCAGTCATGCAATGTATAACACCCTTCATCAAGTGCACATTTCCTGCCACCAAAATTCCTAGATTCCCTTCTGTCCTCCCTCTTCCCCTGCCCTCTCTCTTTCTTGCCTTTGAGATAGGTATTTTTCCACTCTCCCCCTTTTTTTTTTCCCATTCAGACACTGTGGTTTGCAATAATATTACTAAAGGATTTTGTGCATATCACTTTGTCTCCTTTCAGCACCCGGTTCTTTTTCAGAGTGATCATTTCCAATTACCATTGTCATAGTGGTCCCTTCTCTGCCCTAACTGCACTCCTCCGCTATTTGTAGCAAAATTCCTACCAGGGACTGGCCCTCCTGACCCTCAGGGCAGACTTATTTTAATCTTAAGGTCCAAGTATCATTTTCATTTTCAAATGGGGGAAAGCAAGACTCAGTGAGGTTAATTACATTTTCTCCGTGTCACATATTCAGTAAATAGTGTGACTTCTTACTTGAAGTGGGATCTCTGTAGATAAATATGTGGGTAACTTCCATGTTTGTATTCTTTTGGCCGAAGCTAAGACTTGTATGGTGCCTAATGGATGGAAAGGAGAGTAGTTCTTGGAATTCAAACTCAGGGAGCAGGCAAGACTCTAAGACACAATGTTAACTCCACACTCTCTCTCTCTCTTTTTTTTTGGGGGGGGGAGAGGGATATTTGGTGAAAATAATGCTCACCTTCTTCCTCAGCCAGAAACCCACCATTTGTCCTTACAAATAAAGTGACTATCAGTGAGGACAACTCTGCCAGTATGCGAAATAGATCACAATGCTGATATTTCCTCTATTCTCGCAGAAAGCACTAAGCCATTAAATATGTTCCAAACAAACTCATTCCTCACCTTGCCCTACCTTTTCTCTTATCTTTTCTGTCTCTACTGTTTCTTTTTTTTTTTTTTTTGCTGAACCAAGCTAGCTGCAAATCAGATATCCAGGCTTTCCTTCCTCAATCTTGTCTTTCTAATCTTAACAAAATCTGTAGGTCCGTGTTGCTTCAGTAGACCTTTTCAGCCCTTGAAACTCTCTCATTTCTCTTGCCCCTTTCCTGATTCAAATCAATATCAACTCTTGCCTAGATGATCATAGTGGTTTTCTAGCCTTCAATTTTGTCTCTTCAAAATTTGGGGCTGGAGTGACAGCACAGAAGTAGGGCTTCTGCCTTACATGTGGTCCACCGGGATGGACCCAGGTTCAATCCCTGGCATCCCATATGGTCCCCTGAGCTTGCCTACCAGCTTTTTTTTTTTTTTTTTTTTGGTTTTTCGGGCCACACCCATTTGATGCTCAGGGGTTACTCCTGGCTAAATGCTCAGAAATTGCCCCTGGCTTGGGGGGACCATATGGGACGCCGGGGGATTGAACCACGGTCCTTCCTTGGCTAGTGCTTGCAAGGCAGGCCCAAGGAGCTATTTCTAATGGCAAAACCAGGAGTAACCCCTGAGCACTACTGGATATGCCTCCCCCAAACACACACACACAAACACACACACACACACACACACACACACACACACACACACACACACACACACACACACACACACACACAAAACACAAAACCAACAAAAAAAAACCCACACGAAAACAAAGTCTGCCAGAGTCACCCAAATGCAATGTCAATACCTTACATTTAAAGTAATGAGCAAAGGAGAGGGCAGAGAGAGCCCTGAAGCCAAACTGCTTAGATCTGAATCCTGGTGCTGTGTTTACTAAATGTCCTGTGCAAGCTATTTAACATTCCTAGATTTTAGTTTGTATCTGTAAAATATGGATAGTAATAATAGCACCATCTTTAAAACACTTTAGAGATTAAATAAAAACTGCCAATTATAGCTTCATTTCTCCAGTGCCATTAATCACAAAATTTCTTAAAAAGTTGGGATAAAGAGATAGCTCAATGGGTTGAGAACCTGCTTGGCATTCTAGAAGTCTGGGTTTGATTCCTGGTATGGCTCTGACTTGAACACCCAAGTACTACTGGGAACAACCTTGAACACAGACCCAGGAGTATACCCTGAATACCACTAAATATGACCTCAGTACCTAAAAAATAAAATAAGGGACCGGAGGTGGCGCTAGAGGTAAGCGTCTGCCTTGCAAGCGCTAACCAAGGAAGACCGCGTTCGATCCCCCTGTCATCCCATATAGTCCCCCCAAGCCAGGGCAATTTCTGAGTGCTTAGCCAGGAGTAACCCCTGAGCATCAAATGGGTGTGGCCCCCTAAAAATACATCAAATAATATTTCTCTCCTCAAAACTCTCCAAAGAATCCCATAAAAAATAATTCTCAGAAGACAAAAGAGAGGAGGGCTGGAAGGTTCAGCTCACAACATGAAGCTCATCAAAAAGAGTGATGAATACAGTTAGAGAAACAACTACAATGAGAGCTATCATAATAATGTGAAAGGGGCCCGGAGAAATAGCACAGTGGCGTTTGCCTTGCAAACAGCCGACCAGGACCAAAGTGGTTGGTTCGAATCCCATGTTCCATATGGTCACCCCGCTGCCAGAGCTATTTCTGAGCAGACAGCCAGGAGTAACCCCCGAGCGCCGCTGGGTGGGCCCAAAAACAAAAAAAAAAAAACAAAAAAAAAAAAAAAAAAAACCAAAAACAAAAACAATGTGAATGAATGAGAAATAGAAAGCCTGGCTCATGTGCAGGTGGGGGTGGGGAGAAGAAGATTTGAGACATTGGTGATGGGAATGTTGCACTGGTGAAGGGGAGTGTTCTTACATGACTGAAACCCAACTACAATCATGTTTGTAGTCAAGTTTTTCAATAATATATTAAAAAAAAAGAATCACATAAACTAAAAAGTCCAAGACCATATAATGGCTTATAAACCCTATCTAGGCTGTCCTGATGCACCATCTCAGACCTCATTTTCTACCAGTTCCCCCCACCATTCTAACCTCACTGCTTAAAATGGTCCCTTTGAAACAATCCAACACACTTGCTTCAAGGCCTTTGTGGTTGCTATCTTATCTGTTTGGAATAGTCTTCCCCAGCTCTTGGAGCATCCTTCAAAATTTTGCTCCAATCCCCTTCTATTTCTTGACCTCTGTTTTAAAAAATTGCACCATCTTCCTGCATCATTTCCTTCCATTGTACTTATCACTGTTGAACACACCATGGATTTGCCTTACTTATTTTGTTGGTTTACTCCTTGCACTTGAATGTAAGCTTGCAAGTCAGTGGGATTTTTATCTGCTTTGTTTTGTTCACAGCTATACCCTCGAGTCAAGAATAGAACCTAACATAGAGTAATACTCCAGGGATTCTTTCTTAGGCAAGAAATCACTGCAGTTGACAAGACCAAGTCTCAGAAGGGAGACTGGCTCTTGGAGTGAAATGTTCTCTAGTCACCATCTTGAAATCTGCATAATTTTGTCTTTTTAAAGTACTTTATTTCAATACAATGGTGACAAGGTTGCTCATAATACAGTTGGGTTTGTTTTCATAGTTATAAAGTTGCTCATGATTGAATGTCAGTAATACAATGTACAACACCCTTCACCAATGTTCATCTGCTACCAATGTCCTTAGTTTCTTTCCTGCTTTCCCCCCATCCTCTCTCTTGCCTGCCTCTGGGACAGACATTTTTCTTCTTCTTTGTCTCTCTCTCACTCTTTCCCCCTCTTTTCTTTATTTCAGACACTGTGGCTTACAATATTGTTACTAAAGGGGTATTATGCATATCACTTAATCTCCTTTCAGCACCCAGTTTTTGTCCAGAGTGATCATTTCTTTTTTTTTTTTTTTTTTTAATTTTTGGGCCACACCCTGTGACGCTCAGGGGTTACTCCTGGCTATGCGCTCAGAAGTTGCTCCTGGCTTCTTGGGGGACCATATGGGACGCCGGGGGATCGAACTTGCCTAGCGCAGGCAAGGCAGGCACCTTACCTCCAGCGCCACCGCCCGGCCCCCCAGAGTGATCATTTCTAACTATCGTTGTTATACTGGGCCCTTCTCTGCCCTAACAGCACTTCTCTATTATTTGTGGTTAGCTTCCTATCATGGACCGATCCTCCTGACCCATGCCTCTGTTGTCTCTGTATTAAATAATTTTGTCTTTGACTCTGGATTTTCTTTCCTTTGGAGTGGGACTTTGTCTTTCTCCTGGCTCTGTGCTCAGGGTTCATTCCTACAGGTGTTTGGGAGACCATAGGCAATGCTGGGGATTGAACCGAGGTTGATGTCACATAAAAGTAAATTAGATAAATTGGGGGGCACACCTGGCTGCGCTGAGGGCTTACTCTTGGCTCTGTGCTCAGAAAATCGCTCCTGGCAGGCTCGGAGGACCATATGGGATGCCAGGGATTGAACCCGGGTCCATCCCAGATTGTCTGCATGCAAGGCAAATGCTCTACTGCTGTGCTATCACTCCGGCCTCAAAAAGCAAATACTTTGGGGTTTTACAAGTAAGTTCTGATGGGTCAATGGAAATACTCCAGGGACATGGAGCCCAGTTCTTTTTTTTCCTTTCCTTTTCCTTATTTTCCTTAAGGAGCCCAGTTCTTATGTGAGCATACCTTTGCTGCCCTCTTGCTAATGTTTTTTTTTTTTTGTTTGTTTGTTTGTTTGTTTGTTTTTTTGGACATGCCCAAGGCCTCTATCAGGCAACTGCTGTCATTTTGTGACTCAGAGAAACTTTTAGTCAGGATATTTTCAGTAATTGCCAAGAGTATATGTGGTGAGGGTCCAATTGGCAGGGCAATAAGCTCCTGTCTAGAGTGTATCATTAGGCTGGTGGGACTCCTGTGCTCCAGGAATGCAACATAAAATTGCAAATAAAAAATGCCATAAGATGGGCCCGGAGAGATAGCACAGCGGCGTTTGCCTTGCAAGCAGCCGATCTAGGACCAAAGGTGGTTGGTTCGAATCCCGGTGTCCCATATGGTCCCCCGTGCCTGCCAGGAGCTATTTCTGAGCAGACAGCCAGGAGTAACCCCTGAGCACCGCTGGGTGTGACCCAAAAACCAAAAAAAAAAAAAAAAAAAAAAAAATGCCATAAGATGGCCTTAAAAAATACCATAAGAGGGGGGCTGGAGGGGCCGGGCGGTGGCGCTAAAGGTAAGGTGCCTGCCTTACCTGCGCTAGCCTAGGAGACGGACCGCGGTTCGATCCCCCGGCGTCCCATATGGTCCCCCAAGGCAGGAGCGACTTCTGAGCGCATAGCCAGGAGTAACCCCTGAGCGTTACCGGGTGTGGCCCAAAAAACAAAAAACAAAAAAAAAAAAAAAAAAAAAAGAGGGGGGCTGGAGAGATAGCATGGATGTAAGGCTTTTGCCTTGCATGCAGAAGGTCAATGGTTTGAATCCCGGCATCCCATAGTTTCCTCAGCCTGCCAGGAGCAATTTCTGAGCCTAGAGCCAGGGAGTAACCCTTGAGCACTACCGGGTGTGACCCCCCCCCAAATATTATAAGAGGGGCCGGAGTGGTAGCACAGTAGTAGGGCATTTACCTTGACCTTGGCTGATCCAGGATGGACCTGAGTTCAATCCCCGGTGTCCCATATGGTTCCCTAAGCCAGGAGTAACCCTTGAGTGTCACCGGATATGGCCCCAAAACAAACAAACAAAATACCATAAGAGTGGAGCCAGAGTGATAGCACAGCAGGTAAATCCTTGTAGGAGGTCAACCCAGGATTGATTCCCAGCATCCCATATGATCCCCTAGCTTGCCAGGAGTAATTTCCGAGTGCAGAGCCAGGAGTAATCCCTGAGCACTACCAGGTATCGCCCCCAAACGAAAACAAAACAAAACATGAAAGACTGTCTAAAAAGGGACTGCAGAAGAAAGTAAAAAGCTTTTTGCTCTGGCTTTCCAACCAAGGCTCCCACATTTTCACACTGTGCCCTGCACAGCCAGTATGCATCCAATTCTGTAGTGCTTAATAAATGTGGATGAAATGAATGAATGAATAATACATGTTAAGTTCTTAGAAGTATCTGGCATGTGGTAAGCATCCAATAGAAGTTGCTTATTATCAGCTATTGCCTTATTAGTGGCCACTTTTGCTTCAAGTTTAAGGCTCAGGTTACACCCAGCTGCACTTCATCAAGTTTCTGGCACCTGTGGCTTTGCTTATTATCTCCTCTGCTGGGAGTTCTCCTTCCCTCTCCTCCACTTTCACATACAGGGCTACCACTCAATTCAGTTATGCCTTCCTCTAGGAAGCTTTCTCTGTTCTTCTGGGATCAGATTCTGACATGTGTTAATTCTCTATCCCCTATCAGGCTCAGTTTATTTTTCCAAGGCAGGTGTATGGCTGAACTCCATCTCCAAAGGCCCAGCACTGCATTTAGTGGGCATTTAAAGGTGGCAATAGCAACAGCCAGTTAGGTACCTCTGTTACTACTATGTGTGAATCCCTTCCCCAATCCTCTGGCCTCAGAGTTGAACTGTGGCTCTTTCTTTGCCTCCTGCCTTCTGTAATCCTGAATTGCTTGGCCTTAGTTCCTAGGGTTCCCATAAGCCAGGGACTTACCTTTACTCCAGCCTGCTATTAGAATCCTCACTCTCTTCTCAGGTACACAGTGAAAATTTCTTCTGGAACCATGATTCAGTTCTATTTAGTCTTGCATTATTTTGTGTTTCAATTCGTGCAATTAATTTTTTCGTGTAGACCTTAAAAGGAATCTCTCTTCCTCAACATCTTTTGAAGTAAGGATAAAAGTGTTGATTTGGAAGGAGATGTGGAGAAATTAAAATAAAGTATTCTGGCCCATGGTAGAAGCTTAGAAATATTCACTCCCCTCTACCATTGGCAGGGGCCTCCTAGTTTCTATGCTGCCACGAGCACTTTTAAGATGCCCTAGCCCTAGCTTGTCTCAGTATTAATGACTCTCCCTAGTAGGTCTTGCTGGCCACTGAGAGGGGAAAAAAAACCCTCATTGTTTTGGTTCAAGTATGATAAACAGTGACTGACAGGCCTGAAAAAGAAGCTGTTGAATAACAAGGAAAAAACCTCTAATTATTCTCCTTAACCTGTCTGTTATCCTGTCTGTTCAATTCATTCTCTGACAACTGCCTTCCTCCCTGTTTTAACTGTTTAGGAATAAATTATTTGGAAGAAATGTGTTTTCAAATAAATTTGTTAAAGCTAAAGTGTTGACATTTGGGGAACTCATTCTATGTTGAATCTGGGTTCCCCTGACTTCCACTGAGGGATGGGGAATCTCTCTTTCTGGGAAACCATCAAAGATGGCAGCTAAGAAAGGTGTCCCAGTCCAAGTGGGGGAAATCAGATTCCTTCCTTGGGCCTTTGTGACCTCTGAGTGAGTAATCTCTATCTCTTAGAGCACAGCACCTTTTTTTTTGTTTGTTTGTTTATTTGGGGGCCATACTTGGAGTTTCTCAGGATTTTCTCCTGGCTCTGTGCTCAGGGATCATTCCTGACAATGCTCAGGGAACCATATGCTGTGCTGGAGCTCAAACCTGGGTCTGTGCAAGGCAAACATCTTTTTTTCTTTTGTTTTGTTTTGTTTTTGTTTTTGTTTTTGGGCCACACCCGTGACGCTCAGGGGTTACTCCTGGCTATGCGCTCAGAAGTCGCTCCTGGCTTGGGGGACCATATGGGACACCAGGGGATCGAACCGCGGTCCATCCAAGGCTAGCGCAGGCAAGGCAGGCACCTTACCTCTAGCGCCACCGCCCGGCCCCCAAGGCAAACATCTTAAGGTCTGTCCTTAAAAAATCCCATTTCAGGGGCTGGAGAGATAGCATGGAGGTAAAGCGTTTGCCTTTCATGCAAGAGGTCATCGGTTCGAATCCCAGCGTCCCATATGGTCCCCTGTGCCTGCCAGGAGCAATTTCTGAGCATGGAGCCAGGAGTAACCCCTGAGCACTGCCGGGTGTGACCCAAAAACCACAAAAAAAAAAAATCCCATTTCAAGGACTAGAGCCATAGCACAGCAGTAGGGCATTTGCCTTGCACGAGGCCAACCTAGAAAGAACCCAGGTTTGATCCCGGCATCTCATATGGTCCCCCGAGCCTACCAGGAGCGATTTTTGAGTGCAGAGTCAGATGTGACTTCTGAGTGCTGCCAGGTGTGACTCAAAGACAAACAAAAAAAGGGGGAACCCCATTTTATAGAGGAGTTTTATTTTTATATTTTTATACGTAAATATATAATATATATAGTTATATTTTTATAGAGGAGTAACTACACTGTAAAATGACATGCCCCTCTTGGAATAAGGATGTGAAAACACTTTTGAAATGCAAAGGTCTTTATTCTTACATAGTATTCAAAGTACTGATTGATTTGGTGCAATTAAATAACCACTTACTTTGGTGGGAGAGAATATCTTAGTGGTAGAGAAAATGCTCCGCCTGTATAAGGCTCTGGGTTTGATTCTTGGCACTAAAAATCGAATGTCTGGTTTTGGTCTCCCAGTTCCTGCTCTTGGAATTGTTTCTGACCCTGACCTGTCTTATACACAGGCTCTTCTGTGCAAATCCTTACAGCTCTGTAGTAAAGAGAGGCAATAGAGTGTCAGGTATTCTTCTAGGGCTCAAACTGGTGAAGGGATGGGGGTGGGGGTGGAGGAACAGAGGAAAGCATTGGGAGCAAGGAATTTCTAGGTCTTCACTAGGAAGCACAGCCACCGGGGTTGTGTTTGTTTTGTTTTTTCTTTTTAATGACTTATTTTTACCTGACCTGTATTTCTTGCTCATCCTTCCTGCCATTGCAAGTTCCTGGGGACCCTCATTACCTAGAAGGCCATTATTTGTAACAGACATGAATCAATCCATGCCACACGTTCTCTTGCTAGTGAATCTATAGTAGTTTACAGGAGATCCTTAAGGGGATGATAGGAGAAGCAGCGACTTACCAGAACCAGGAACCAGTCCCCTACCTAATCTTACAACTGGTTTTATGGAGACAGATTGATGGTGGATCTGCAGTTCTGAAGGAGGAATCTGAGAACTACATTCACCTTATTCATGGGTTTGTTTGGTTTTTTATCCCTCCATATCTGGAGGTACTCAGGGGAGTGGTATGTGGTACTAGGAATTGTACCTGGTTGGGCCAAGTGCACTCATCAGCCCCTTCCTGGTCAGTTTGAACATAAATATATATCAGGAAGATGTAATGAGAGCATGTTCCTGTTCCCCAAAATATAGGTAAAATAAACTATTCTCAGATCACTCTGTAGCCATTAATTTCTCTTGGGGATTGTGTCCCCCAGGGTAAAGTCTTCCTCCAGCACTGTCCTCTGCTGTGGTTTCTTCCTTGCTCCAGACTTTCCCAGACATGAAATTCTGTACCTTTTATTTTCTTGCTGGGACTTCTCTGCATTCACTTAATGAAAGAAAGAGGGCCAAGGGCCCGGAGAGATAGCACAGTGGCGTTTGCCTTGCAAGCAGCCGATCCAGGACCAAAGGTGGTTGGTTCAAATCCCGGTGTCCCATATGGTCCCCTGTGCCTGCCAGGAGCTATTTCTGAGCAGACAGCCAGGAGTAACCCCTGAGCACCGCCGGGTGTGACCCAAAAAAAACAAAAAAACAAAAAAAAAAAAAAGAAAGAAAGAGGGCCAAGCGCAGCACTCACAGAATTACTGTCTACTTCTAATTTTTCCTCATCTTCCATTATTTCCATTCCCATGTCCCCAAACCCCAACTTGCTTTGAAACAGCTGTAACTCATCTATAAAATGGGGTTCCCCCCCTTTTTTTGTTTGTTTTTGAGTCACACCTGGCAGCACTTAGAAGTTACTCCTGGCTCTGCACTCAGAAACGCTCCTGGTAGGCTCGGGGGACCATATGGGATGCTGAGATCAAACCTGGGTCCTTTCTGGGTTGGCCGCATACAAGGCAAATGCCCTTCTGCTGTGCTATGGCTCTAGTCCCTGAAATGGGATTTCTAAATATGATTCTTATTACTGCAATTTGGAACATAGCCTTAGTGGAAATTGTAAAATAGAAATTAAGTTCATCATTTTGGTTACCAACATTCTCATGTTCATTTCTGTTTTGATCAAAAAAATAATTTGAAGGGGGAGCCAGAGAGGTAGCATAGCAGGTTGGGCATTTGCCTTGCATACTGCTGACCTGAGTTTGATCTCTGGCATCTCATATGGTCCCGAGCCTGCCAGGATTAATTTCTGAGCACAGAATCAGGAATAACCACTGAGTGTCACCAGCTGCAGCCAACAAAAAAAATTACTATTATTATTTTGCATTTTGGGTCATACTCGGCAGCTCTCAGGGGTTAGTTACTCCTGGCTCTACGCTCAGAAATCGCTTCTGGCAGGTCGGAGGACCATATGGGATGCCGAGATTCAAACCACTGACCTTCTACTTGCAAGACAAATACCCTACCTCCATGCCCCTATTTTTTTTTTTAATATGGAATGCTTCACGAATTTTCATGTCATCCTGTGCATGGGCCATGTTAATTTTCTTTGTATTGTTCCAGTTTTAGTATATGTGCTGCTGAAGCAAGTACAAACAAATTTTAATTTAAAAAATTTATTTTTATTTTTATATTTTTGGTTTTGGGGCCACACCTGGCATTGCTCAGGGGTTACTCCTGGCTGTCTGCTTAGAAATAGCTCCTGGCAGGCACGGGGGACCATATGGGACACCAGGATTCGAACCAACCATTTTTGGTTCTGGATCAGCTGCTTGCAAGGCAAACGCCACTGTGCTATCTCTCCGGGCCCTAAATTTTATTTTTTTAAACCACATCAGGGTTGTGCTTGTGAGACCATGTGGGATGCTGGGGATTGTAGCTAGGTCAGCCATCTGCAAGGAAAGCACACTACCCATTGTACTATTTCTCTAGCTCCTAACAAATAGTTCTATAAAATGTTAATATTAGGGAAAGTCTATAAACTACATATGAAAATTCTCTGGATTTTTGCAACTTCGCATGAAATCAAAACTTTTTTTTATAATTATATTTAATTAAACACCGTGATTACAAACATGATTATAGTTGTATGATTACAGTCATGTAAAGAACACCCCCCTTCACCAGTGCAACATTCTCACCACCAATTTCCCAGATCTCCCTCCTCCCCACCCCCCCACACCTGTACTCGAGACAGGCTTTCTACTTTCCTCATTCATTCACACTGTTATGATAGTTTTCAGTGTAGTCATCTCTCCAACTGCACTCATCACTCTATGTGATGAGCTTCATGTCATGAGCTGCACCTACCAGCCCTCATCTCTCTTGTCTCTGAGATACTGTTAAAAATGTCTTTCATTTTTCTTAAAGCCCATAGATGAGTGAAACCATTCTGCGTCTTTCTCTCTCCCTCTGACTTACTTCACTCAGCATAATAGATTCCATGTACATCCATGTATAGGAAAATTTCATGACTTCATCTCTCCTGACGGCTGCATAGTATTCCATTGTGTATATGTACCACAGTTTCTTTAGCCACTCATCTGTTGAAGGGCATCTTGGTTGTTTCCAGAGTCTGGCTATTGTAAATAGCGCTGCAATGAATATAGGAGTAAGGAAAGGATTTTTGTATTGTATTTTTGTGTTCCTCGGGTATATTCCTAGGAGTGGTATAGCTGGATCATATGGTAACTCAATTTCCAGTTTGTGAAGGAATCTCCATATCGCTTTCCATAAAGGTTGTATTAAACAGCATTCCCACCAGCAGTGAAAAAGAGTTCCTTTTTCTCCACATCCCTGCCAGCACTGCTTGTTTTCCTGTTTTGTGATGTGTGCCAATCTCACTGGCATGAGGTGGTACCTCATAGTAGTTTTGATTTGCATCTCCCTGTTGATGTTGAGCATCTTTTCATGTGCCTTTTGGCCATTTGCCTTTCTTCTTTTTCAAAGTGTCTGTTCATTTCTTCTCCCCATTTTTTGATGGGGTTAGTTGTTTTTTTCTTGTATAGTTCTGTCAGTACCTTGTAAATTTTGGATATTAGCCCTTTATCTGATGAGTATTGGGTGAATAATTTCTCCCACTCAGTGGGTGGCCTTTGTAATGAAATCAAAACTTATTCCAAAACCAAAACTATTTTCCTTCCTTCCTTCCTTCCTTCCTTCCTTCCTTCCTTCCTTCCTTCCTTCCTTCCTTCCTTCCTTCCTTCCTTCCTTCCTTCTCCTTCCTTCCTTCCTTCCTTCCTTCCTTCCTTCCTTCCTTCCTTCCTTCCTTCCTTCCTTCCTTCCTTCCTTCCTTCCTTCCTTTCTTTCTTTCTCACTTGCTTTCTTGCTTTCTTTCTCTCTTGCTTTCTCTCTTGCTTTCTCGCTTGCTTTCTTCTTCTCTCTCTCATTTCAAGGACCCATTTTCTCCCAGCAAGACAGTTCATTCTCTCCCTAATAGCATCGTTGGTGCCAGTGAAGAAAAACATAGTGTCCTCTGTGTTATATCAAGACTGTATTATCATACTGGATCAGCACAATAATGCATGTGTCATATAGTGTGACTCTTAATGTCCAGATTTTGAAATCAAGATTTGCATGTGAAGTTTTGATTTAAGTAATTAGGACAGGCAGATATTTATTTTCTTCATTTTTATTTATTTTTATTTTTTTGATTTTTCGGGCCACACCGTTTGATGCTCAGGGGTTACTCTCGGCTAAGTGCACAGAAATTGCCCCTGGCATGGGGGGCCATATGGGACTCCGGGGGATTGAACTGTGGTCTTCCTTGGCTAGCGCTTGCAAAGCAGACAACTTACCTCTAGCGCCACCTCGCCGGCCCCTATTTTCTTCATTTTTATTTTTAAAAAATAAGCAGCACACCAAGCAGTGTAGAGGGGGCCCAGCCTCACCTCCTGTGGTTTGGGGGCTTAAGGACATTAGTGTCCAGGATTGAACTTGCAAAGCAAATACTTAAATTATCTCTTTGGCCCCCAAATCGGCTTTTAACACTGTATTATCTTTTTCTCCCGTTCTTACCCATATAGTTTCTTATCCATACATTGAACAGTTTCTTATCCATACATTGACAAATCATTAAAAATATGTTAAGTCTGGTCAGGCTATATATACTGACCAAGTATGAGGTACAAGGGCTCTGGGTATAAAGTAGGACATGGTTACTGTCTTTGGTTCCTGTCCAGCCTTAAGCCTGGAGATATAGGGGCCAGAGAGATAGCATGGAGGTAAGGCATTTGCCTTTCATGCAGAAAATCATTGGTTCAAATCCCAGTATTCCATATAGTCCCCTGAGCTTGTTAGGAGTGATTTCTGAACATGGAGCCAGGAGTAACCCCTGAGCGCTGCCTGATGTGACCCAAAAACCGAGAGAGAGAGAGAGAGAGAGAGAGAGAGAGAGAGAGAGAGAGAGAGAGAGAGAGAGAGAGAGACTGGAGATATAGTACAGTGGGTAAGACACCTTGCACAAGGCCAATGTGGGTTCATTCCCCTGTATCATATGGTCCCCCAAGCCCTCCAGGAGTGATTTCTGAATGCAGAGTCAAGTGCAGCAGGTCTGGTAGAAGAGACAGAAACACAGTTTCAACAAACTGACACCAGTGCATCTATAAGAAGGGGGTAACAAGGCTGATGGACATTTTGCAGGAAGGACACCTGTACCTCTGACTCTAGGATAAGCTTGGTAGAAAAATAAAATCTTGACTTGAATCTATAAGGATAAGTAAGAACTTTTTAGGAGGCATCAGAGAAGCACTTGAGGCAAGGACACTTGAGGCCAGTAAAAATATAGGAGCAAAGACAGGATGTGAAAGAGTATCTAGGAGGTGTCAGTATTGTGATCCATGGGAAATACAGGGTGTTTGAAGGAGGATCATGGGATGTAAGTTAAAGAAACACAGAGTTCTAATCATAAAGCATCTTGGGGACCATACCACAAACATTTTGCATTCGCCTATTGGTGATGATGGCAAGGAAGGGAATGATTAGGTTGGATTTATGGATCTGACTGCAGTGACAGGAGGAATTGAAAGAGAAGTCTGGGGGCAGGAGATGAGTTAGGATGCTAAGATAAGCTATCTTGACATCTTAGCCTAAAAAGTGATACAGTGGGATCAGAGAAATTAAGAATGGCAGCTCCACTCTGGTTTTGAATTTGCAGTCACCCCTAAGCCTTGCCTCTCCTTCTCCTTGTCTGGTCAATCTATCAGCAATTCCCTAAGCTCCACTTCAGCATATCTTGAAGAAGGTCATCACAGCTCACCATGTCTATGGTTGCTACCCTGGATGGGTCCACTATCACCCCTCTGGTGGATTATAGCAATAACTGGCTTTGTCTCTCTCTTCCTTTTCACCCTGCATTACAGTAGAGGAAGCCTTTAAAAGGTAAAACTACACCATGTTACTCCTCTGCTCAGACCCATCAGTGGCACCCCACCCTGCCAAAGGATACCTCACCTCACTGTGGCCTGCAAGATCTAATATGCTTTGATGAAGATCTCATTCCTTTTCCCTCTCGCGCTCTCATTCATCATCATATCGGAGCCACAATAGAAATCTGCCCATATTCCAACACACTGGGCTACTTTGCATTTCAGGATGTTTACCTTCTTTCTGCCCACTGGCTAGAATGCCCAGACTTCCTCCAGAGATCAGCACTCCTAGTCTCTCACTTGGTTCAGGTTTTTTTTTCAGAGTCTTTTCTTGACTACCTTGTATTAAAACCCATTATCACTCACTACTCCTTGCCTTTCTTTCATATTCCTTCCTAGCACCTCTACCAGGCATATAACTTCCTTTATAGCCTCCTACCAAAACAGAAGCCCCACCCCAGTGATGGTACCATCTGTTCCCTATGACTTCCCCAGCACTGAGAGCAGTACCTGGCTTAAATAGTATTTATTTTATTTATTTAGTTAGTTTTGTTTGTTTTGGGGCCGCACTCAGAACTCCTGACTCTGTGCTCAGAAATTGCTCCTGACAGGCTCAAAGGACCATATGGAATGCCAGGGATCAAACCCAAGTCCGCAACTGCTTGCAAGGCAAATGCCCTACTTCTGTGCTATCACTTTGGACCCTATTTTATTTTGTTTTTGAGGCTGTATCCAGCTGTCCTCAGGGCTTACTCTTGGATCTGATCTCAGGAATCACTTCTGGTGGTGTTTGGGTGACTACATTCAGTGCTGGGGATTGAACCTGGTTGGCTAATTGCAAGGCAAGTGCTCTATCCATTATACTCTATAGTTTCAGTGCACAGAGAAGTTGCTTAATAAATATCTGCTAAAACCCCTGTTGGGGGTTTGACAGAACATGGTATTGTTTGGATCTGGAAAATAAGGTAGAGAGATGGGAAGTGAGAATTTCTTTCTTTCTTTCTTTCTTTCTTTCTTTCTTTCTTTCTTTCTTTCTTTCTTTTTCTTTCTTTTTCTTTCTTTCTTTCTTTCTTTCTTTCTTTTTCTTTCTTTTTTCTTTCTTTCTTTCTTTCTTTCTTTCTTTCTTTCTTTCTTTTTCTTTCTTTCTTTCTTTCTTTCTTTTTTCTTTCTTTCTTTCTTTCTTTCTTTCTTTCTTTCTTTCTTTCTTTCTTTCTTTTTTTTTTTAAATAAAATTTTTTTGTTTGTATTGGGCCACACCCAGTGGTATTTAGGACTTACTC